>NW_028258372.1:22068732-22371762 GCF_053883595.1 Heterocephalus glaber
CTAGGCTAGCCTCGAATTTACAGCGGTCCTCCTGCCTCAGCCTCCTGAGTGCTTGGATTACAGGCAAGTACCACCACAACTGGCTAAGAATGTGTTTTTTAATTTCATAAATTTCTTTTGAAAATAATACAATGAATTTTACTTTTGTAAAGATGAACATGTACTGTTCATGAGAGAATGACTAGAGAAACTTTAGAAAAACATTTGTTTTCTTAGTACTTTTTATGTGCTAGGCACTATTTTAAATGTTTTATTATTCATTACTTCATTTAATCCTCATAGCACATTAGGTTTTAGCTTTACAGATGAGGATTCTACCAGTTGGTCCCCAAATTTGTGTATGTAACCACTGTCTTGCCCCTTTATCTATAAGTCCTTTCTTAGCTTAAAGTCATTATCTTATAGTTATAAAACACAGTAGAGTTGAGACTAATTTGTTAAGAAAAAGCTCTTCTTTAAAAAATTTCCTGTTTCCACTGTAGATAGTGTGCCTAGTACTTCCTCTTGCTTTTGGAAGTAACCATTAGGAATGGTTGCTGATAGTATTTTCCCTGGTCCTTGGGTCTCAGAGCTAACCTCAATCCAGAAATTGTAGGATGACAGTGGTTCTGTTTCTTGGGCTTCTGCAGAAGAAGCTAGCTTTACTTATGTGCAGTACATTGGTTGAACAGTGTGGTTTCATTTTGCCTATTTTCAAACCTGTCCGAAATAGGTTGCTTAAGATCTGAGAACAGATTAAAAGATAGGAAGTAACTATGGTATAATTCCCTGTCTTCCATTTATTTTTAGCTGATGGGCTTTATCTTGCTCTTCATTTCAAAGCACAAGGTCTCCCAGGAAAAGGAGAAAGCAGAGGCATGATCTGGGGGATTGACAAATTAGTAACTTGAAATTGAGCCATTCTCATCCTCTGGGACTTGAGTTTCAGTTTCTTAGTTTTTCTTAAATGTTTTACTATGAGTTCATCTTTGCAGAAGCAACTGCTCTTTTGGAGCTCTGTGGGCTAGGTGTTGTGAGTTTTATTAAAACACGCATCAGAACAGATGGCTGTAGCCTAAAGAGTCCATCTTGTAGAGGAGCTCTTCGCTACTTGGTTGAAGGTCTGTGTTTGGATTCTCCACCAAGTAGCAGTGCTTCAGGGCACCTCTGTGAGTTTTAATCTCTCTGTCTTGAGAGTGAGCACTAAACTAGGTGATTGTCATGGGAGTGTTGAATGCTAATGTTCAAAAGTTTAGTTTGGGGCATGGAGTGTATAGCTTAGGACTAGAGCACTTGCTTAGTATGCATGAGGCCCTGTACTCCAAAAGAGAAAAAAAAGATTCAACTTTACCTTCTCTCAGTCTGTGGACAGTTCACTGACCTGTGGTCTCAGATTCTCTCTGGTCAGGAGACCCTTGAAAAGATTATGTATGATATTGTTTTGAGGAATGGTTTTAGAAAAATGGTGATGATAGCTTTTAGCTATTAGCTTTAGGGTCCAAAGTTGACCAAGGTGTTGATTGCTTTGCAATGTAATGTTTTCCTTTAAAGTATCACCAATATGTTCTTTTTTTTTTTTGGTATCGGGGATCGAACTCAGATCCTTGCGCTCAGATCCTTGCACTTGTGAGGCAGGCAGAGGAACCACTGAGCTAAATCCCCAGCCCTTCACTAATATGTTCTTTAGCTTCCAAAGTACATGAACTTGATATGTGCTGGATCCTATCCCTGCTTCACTTTGATGACTGGTTTTCTATTTATCTTTCATCCAGTGACACTTGAATTGGTGTGTATTACTAGGCAGTGAAAGATTCAAGTTGTTAACTTGCTATTTTAAACTTTGTGTTAGAAGGGGTAAGATAAATTGATTCTGTTATTTTAAAGGGATGATGAAATGTACAATCAAAGACAGTTTTAAAATCTAGACAAAAAGAGAATGTTTAAATTTCCTAGGTTTCTGACTTTCTCAAGAATTACTGTACTATAAGCTGGTTGTTCTCAATATAATTTGCTTATTAACTTTTTAACTTATTAACACATATTATATAAATTAATGAGTTTGTGACATATCTGTACATGCATGTATTGTGGCTCGATCATGCCCACGCTCCTGTCTGTCCCCTCTTGCTCTCTTCTCTCTCCCCATTGGAGTCCCTTCCCCATTTGCTAATGGTCCCCCTTCTGCTTGTTTTACTTAACATGGTGTCCTCCAGTTCCATCTGTTTTCCTGCAGATGATTTCATGCTTCCTTAAGGCGCCATTATGTATATACCATACTTTCTTTAACCATTTATCTGTTGACAGGCACCTAGGTTGAGTCCATATCTTGACTATTGTGAATAGTCGCACAATATTTTTTATTAACATAATGTAGCTATACTGTGTTGACCTAGGAAGACTATAAAAGGGCAAGAGAATGCCAAAACTTATGAAATTCTAAAAGATATTAGAGATAATAGTTCCATGACTATGAATATAAAATATTATATATATCTATGATATTCTGCTAACATATAACTAATGCTTAAACCATGAATAAAAATTGTCTTTGACATTTTTTTTTTTTAAGTACAGGGAATTGAACTCCTTTGCACAGGAGTTGACTTTGTGCATGTTAGGTAAGCACTCTAACCAGTTACACCCCCAGCCCTTTTTATATTTTATTTTGAGACAGAGTCTTGCTAGGTTGTCCATGCTGGCCTCAAAGTTGTGATTCTCCTGCTTCCACCTCCCAGGAACTTGGAATTACAGGCATGTACCAACTTACCAGCCTTGTTAGCTTTTAAAATTTTGCCTAATAAAAGTTTAGGTGGAAGGACCATAGCTGGGGAAGGGGCTGGTGGAGGGATTGAGGTTGTGAGGAACACAATGTTTGCAGTTCACTTCTTTCTTGATAGTCCATGTTTGAAGTTATAGAGGATATGGATATTTAAAGTTTCATCTAAAATCTCTTTTCAAAAGCTTATATGGATGGCTATTAAAATGGAAAGTACCAGATTAAGGGTGAAGTTAAAAAATCATAGTGTTAAAGTAGCACATCTCTGAAACTAGGAAATTTCTTTAAGTTGCAAAGCAAAGCCACACAGATACAAATCTCTATTTAGACCATGTTTCATTTGAAAATTATATTCAAGACAAGCTAAATTGCATTTGAATTCCCTTCCAGCTACAGATAGCCTCATTTCACTGTGTAAATCTCACTGCTGATTTTGATCTGTAACCACAGAAGAAATGGCTGAATTATGTATGAAGTAAGATTTTTAATGTTGTACCAAGTGTTTTTGTATTTTTTGTGTCAGCCATGTAGCACAATATTTTTCATTAATCTTTTAGTTCTCATTGCCTTCTTTCACTCAAAAAACACCTTTTTACTTACAAATGTTTAAGATTTTGAGTCTTGAGAAAGGCTTGCCTGCTTTCTCTTGATGCACCTGTTAAATTGCCAAGTTTTAAAAGAAAACCACTATGTTTTCAGTTGTGATGGGACTCTGAAAACCACAATTATTATTTTAAGAAATATTTATTGAACAAATACCATAAAGTGGGTTTTATTAGAGGATATGGCATATAATGGGACAGTGACTGCCCCATTTTGCTTACATGCTGGGAGTTAAGCCAGGGAAGCTTAATGGAGACAGACATACATGATCAGACAGGGATAAGGACATAAGGACATAGGGGATGAGAATAGAAAGAGAGCAGAGGGTGACTATTTTAGATTCATTGGTCAGAAAACGTCTGAGGAGTTGACCTTTGCACAGAGACCTGAAGGAAGGGAACAAACCATGAGAACACTGGGAGTAGAGTGTTTCAGGCAAAGGAACAAGGGGGGCAGATTGCTGAGAGGGAGCTGGCTGGTACATTCTAAGGAGGAAGCTTGAGGCCCTTGTGCCTGGAGGGGAATGGGTGATAAACCCAGGGAGGCAGCTGCAGCCCCATAGTGAAGGCAGAGAATCGGGATTCTATCTAAATGTAATAGAAGCAGTCAGGAGAAGGTTTCAAATGCACGAAGTCTGACTTAGGCTTTCAATTTAAAGAATTACTCTGGATGGGAAGAGATTGGTCAACAGGTGCAGCGTTGTAGTCAGACAGGGAAATAAGATCTGGCGATCTAGTGCACAGCAGGGTGACTATAGTGAGCAGTAATGTTGTGTATATTCTAAAATAGTTAGACGAGAGAAATCTGAATATTCTTACCGCAAAGAAATTGAGTTTAAAGTGGTGGAAATGCTAACTACTCTGATGTGATGGTTACATAAAGTATACTTGTATCAAAACATCACATAGTACCCTACTGTGTTTAATTATTATGTGTCAATCAAACATAAAACTTTAAAAAGATTACTGTACCTTTTATGTAGGAAATAAAGTGTAGGAGTCAGTAGTGGAAGCAGGTGGACAGTTGGAGGCTGGTTCAGTGCTCCTGACCAATGACAGTGAGAGTCTGGACTAAGGTGTCAGTGCAGACTGAGAGGAGTGGAGTCTGGATTTATTTGGAAAAGGATTAAGGATGGGCTACATCAGAGCACATCTGATCTGTAGCTTTCTCACTCAGGGATGTGAGCAGCAGGGGGAAGTTTGTACCAACAGAAGCTCCTCCTTAGTGGTTTGTAGAATGTGAGGCCTTTATGTTCTGCAGCAGTAGCACCTTCTGAGTCTCAGCAGCATGGCATGAAGTAAAGACTTCATGTGGATGGAATGAAGGATTAACAGGATTAATACATCTCTGTATTAATGGCTACATTAGTTTCTGTCTTGACATTTTTTTTTAACCTTCTTGAGGCAGATTTGTGTAATGTTAGCTGGGACATAAAGAGCAACATTAACTGTGATGCTCTTACTTCTTTGTCCAAGGCTCAGCTTTCCATAGGTACAGGGAGTCACTGACCCAAGCAGTCACTCCTGGTCTCTAGGATCTCTTGGGATAGAAGCTATTCTGCTTCTATCTTTTTTTTTTTCCATTAAGTTTATTGGTACATTTTAGGTATAAAATACAGTTACATTCATCATTGGGATCTTGTACCTTTACATGAGTATCTTGGTTCTTATTTTTTTCCCCTTCCCCTGCCCTCCCTACACCCCCTCCACCCTTCCCTATTTGCAAAGACTTTGTTTCCATTTGTTTTATTTTCTCATATTTTTTCTTTTCCCTTCTTTCTCCTCCCACTTCCCCATCTCCTTTAAACCTTTTCTTCCTATTACACAATATCAATTATATATTTTTATTACAATATCAAAATTTAGAGTACATTACCACAGATTTTATGGAATTTAAAAGGATATAGAAAGCATATTACAAAAATCTTTTTTGAAATAAATTTGACAACTTCTAAGAAGTACCTTGGAAGACAACTTAATGAAACTAATTCTGGAGGAAATATAAAATTTGAATACCACCTATTAAAGAAAGTATATTCCTGGCTTGAAAACCTGCCTATATGACAACAACAGGCTGATATACATTTTAACGGGTGAACTGTATCAAACATTTAAAGCAGGAAAAAGAAGGAACACTTCTCCCCTCATTTTAGGAAATCAACATTGTGCTAATCCTAAAGCTGTATAAAGATAATAGAAGAAAAAAGTATGAACATAGATAGAAATTTGTTTAACAAAACAAACTATTAGAAGTCAGATCTGGCAGTATATAGAAAGTGGTTTTATTATAGGGATGGCAGTGTTGCTTCAGCATTGGAAGATCCACCCTCATAAGTCATCGTTTTAACAGAGGAAAGGAAAAAGCCATATGATCGTGTCAGTAGTTGCAGAAAAAGTATTGAACTAAATTCTACAGCTGTTCATGGTAAAAGCTATCAGGAGACTAGAAGTAGAACAAAACCTTCTCAACAGATTAAAGACATGTACTCTATACTTCCAGCAAAAACACCATATATGAATGATACAGTGCTTTCTCCCTAAGGTGGGAAACAAGGGCAGATATGCCTGCTCTTCATCTGTCCATTAAACTTTGAAACATAGGCCCAAACCA
The DNA here is from genome assembly GCF_053883595.1 of Heterocephalus glaber. Taxonomy (NCBI): domain Eukaryota; kingdom Metazoa; phylum Chordata; class Mammalia; order Rodentia; family Bathyergidae; genus Heterocephalus; species Heterocephalus glaber. The sequence continues at coordinate 22,074,701 of NW_028258372.1, forward strand.
AAATAGTCTGGCAACAGAAAGAAACAATTAGCATATGATTGGCAAGGTAAAAGTAAAATCTTAATATGTAGATGAAATGATCATCTACAGAGAAAATACTAAGAAATCTTTAGGAGCCCCTAGAACTTGTATTTGAATTTATCAGGATTAGAAAACACAAGGTATATATAAAAATTCAGGTCTGTGTATACTTGCTATAAATGAAGAATTGGATATTGAAATCTAAAAGTTATGTAGGAGTACAATGGACCTAGAAAAGTAAAAAGAAAAAAGAATAACAATGTTGGAAGACATTTACTACCTACTTTTAGGATTTCTTCTAAAGCTACAGTAATCAAGGCAGTGTTGGTGTAAGGTAAGACATACAGATCTATGGAATAAAACAGAGAATCTAGAAATGGAACTACACATATATGGTCCACTGCAGTTTGAAAGATTATTTAACATTAACATTTTATAGAACATAAACTCAACTCCAAGAGCAGAGGAAAAGATACGATTTTCAACAAATGGTACTAGAACACCTGGTATCCATATGAAAACAATTAACCTCAACCCTTTTTTTCCATATATAAAAATAACTTGAAAGGATCTATGAACCTAAATATGAAAGACTAAAACTATAAAACTTTAAGAAGAAATTATAAGGGAAAATATTCATGAATTTAAGGTAGGCAAGAATTTCCTAGGATACAAAAAACATTATGTATAAAAGAAAAAAAAATGATAAATGAGATTCCATCAAAATTTAGAATTTTAAGTGACATCATTAAGAAAATGAAAAGTAGGGCTGGGGATGTAGCTCAGTGCTTCTGTCACCTGTCTGCAAGGTCCTGAGTTTGATCCCCAGTACCAAAAAATAAAAAAATAAAAATAAAAGAAAATGAAAAGTAGTCCTTAACCAGAACATATATATAATACATACAGCCTATGAACAGAATATATAAAGAGCTCTTACAGCTCATTAATAGACAACCCAATTAAAAAGTAGACCCAAGAAGATGATAACTAGCCAGTACAAGGAAAGGTGTGCAACACTAGAATCAGAAAAATACTAAATCAGTACAATAACAAGATCATACTATATACTCATTAGGGAGATTAAGTTAAAAGTTTTACAAGAAAAAATGTCAGCCTAGGTGTGAACCAGTTAGAACTTTCTAATACTGCTAATGTGAAAGTAAAATGATAAAACCATTTTGGAAAACAATATAGAAATTTCTTGTATTACTGTTAAGAACCAAGTTCTGTTCTTAACTTTTTACTTAAGAGGAATGAAAGCACATGCTCACAACAGATTTGTGCATACAAGTTGACTGTCCTTTATCTGAAATTCTTGGGGCCAGAAGTGTTTCATATTTTGGTCTGAAATCCACTTGATCTACAAAGAGGATAGAGACTCCTACTTTTTTTTGGGTTCCTGTCTCATGGAGTACTGTTTGTCACCCTTTAACTTTCAGTCTGTGAATTTCTTTTTGAATTAAGTGTGTTTCTTGTATGCAGCATATTGTTGGATCTTGTTTCTTGACCCATTCTGCCAGTCTGTTTCTTTTGATTGGTGAATTGAGACCATTAACATTGATGGTTATAACTGATATGTATTGACTTGTCGCTGTCATGACTTTTTCTTTTTGTTGGATTCTCTCCCTTTGTGTTTAATTTGTTGTGCCTGATGGATTCATTCTGCTGGGCTTCCTGGGGTTGTGATCCTAATTGTCTTTTCCTAGGATATTGTCTAAAATTCTTTGGAGTGCTAGGTTGGTATTCATGAAGTTCTTAAGGTGCTCTTTGTCATGAAAGTATCTTATTTCTCCATCAATTTTGAAAGATAATTTCTCAGGGTACATCAATCTGAGTTGGAAGCTGTTTTCCTGTAGGGCTTGAAATACATCACTCCAAGCTCTTCTTGCTTTGAGTGTTTGCAATGAGAAGTCTGCTGTGATTCTGATGGCCTTTCCTCTGTATGTGATTTGTTTCTTTTCTCTAACTGCTTGTAGAATTTTGTTCTTCTGTTGGGGTTCTGGAATCTTGACTATTATATGCCTATGTGTAGATTTTTTTTTTTTATCAAGGCTAGTTGGAGTCCTATATGCCTCACTTATCTGTATGTCAGGTTCTTTTCCCTTGCTTGGAAAGTTTTCTGCCATCATTTCTGTGAACAGTTTTTTTATGTCATCTGCACTCTCCCATTTCTTCATTGACTTCAATCAGTCTTATATTCTTCTTCTTTGCATTGTCTAGCAGCTGCTGGATTGATTTCTTGTGGTCCCTTACAATTTTAAAGAAATTTTTCTTTTCCTCATCACTAATTGCAATCTTATCTTCTATATCTGAAATTCTGTCCTCACATTGGCTCATTCTGTTGTGTAGAAATTTCCTGGGGGGTCTGTTCTGCCTCCACAGAAAGCTCTGTTTATCTGTGTATCATTCTCTCCTCTGGGAGAGAGGGTGTCACTGCTCTTAGGGGAGGAGGTACTGAGGCTATCTGAGGTGAAGAGGATGACAAGAGGGACCGCAGCTCAGAGCAGGTCAGAGACAAAGGAAAGTGGAGTCCGGAATCCCATGAGGAACAAGAAGGCATGCAGGTATAAGAAGAAACAGTGGCATGTGAAGGGGAAAAAAATAACAATTATGGGAAAGGAGATGAAACCAGAATTGTGCTTCTCAGGTACGCCTGACCTTCAACCAATGTGCTAAAAGTCATGCCTGAAAACCCCTTTTCACATTCAGGTTGAATGAAAGGAAAACAACTGGTTTTTATGATACAAGATAGAAGCAGAAGAGCACAGAGGAGGTGAGCCATTTGCAGCTCCCAGGAGGAGGCTTCCGGGCTGCCATACCACCGCTGCCAGTGAAGAGGAGGAAATTTCCCACTCTGAATCTCCTTTCCAGTTTGCACTATTACCTTTTTTAAAAAAAGAAGAAAGGGCAATATGCACATTCATTTTTCTGTTTGTGTTAAGACAGGGTCTATATAGTTCAGGCTGGCCTTGAACTCACTGTGTAGCCCAGGCTGACCTCAAACGAGGTGATCTTCCTGATTACAGGTGTGCACCACCATACCCAGCTACCCCTTCGTTTTTCTGTGCTCCTGCCACTACCACCATACAGTGGGTGAATTTGGCTCCCCACTACCCCCTCAGGACCTGATGGAATGGCACTTGAAGTCTGGAGGCCATGGCAGCAAATGTATGGTGAGATATCTGTCAGACCAGAAGCACAAGAACATCAGGCTCACTATCTTTTACATCCCCACCGTGTCAGTTTCTTGCAACAGCCAATATCACCACTGGAGGCTTTTGCCCCCTATGAAACAAGTCAACCTCCTGCTGATTTCAGCCTTGAAATCCTCCCTGTTCTAGGACCTCAGCACCTCTCTTAACTGAGGAGGGCCTAGGGGTAACTCATTTGCATCTCCTGGATGCTCTACGGGTGGCCTGGCCTTAGCTTTCTAAGCCCCATTCTAATCACCCTTCTATTACCTGTTCCCTTTCCTGCCCCTTCCATTTGGCCACTGGACAAATCCACCTTTGGTCAGCTTCTCCGCTTCATCTGTGGAGGCAAATCACACTCTCCAAAGATCAACTTGCTACAAGAAGTTGAATGTACCTTAAAAGAAGTTTATACCTTTACTACCTCTTAATACCGGTGATTTGTTTTTCTTCTGTAGGATTCTACTGGCCACAGAGTGTCTTTTGCTGAGCATCCACACTGCAGAGGTGCTATAAGATGCTAGAAGGTGGTGATGGTGGTAGTGGCAGGAACACAGAAAAATGAAGGAGTAGCTGAGTATGGTGGTGCATACCTGTAATCAGGAAGATCAACTCGTTTGAGGTCAGCCTGGGCTACACAGTGAGTTCAAGGCCAGCCTGATCTACATAGACCTATGAGTTCTATGTAGTTCAAGTTGCCTTGCTACTAGAAATGTGTGCTTTCTCTTTCCAGCTGTTTACCTACTTCTGAGAAAACCTAGCTCTTTGTAGCATTATGGATTTTCAGAGGAACCAATTTCTTGCCATTAAAAGCTAGCACTATATTGAAATCTACCTCAAGAAATCAATCAAAGTAAAAACTTTTACTTTCACACATACACACAAAAATAGATGATGATGAGGGTCATTGAGGATCACATCTCCATCAGCTCTGCATCCTCGGCTCTGTACAGAATCTACCTAGAAACTGCATCTCCACACTTGATTTGAATTTAATTGAACTGCTCAGATGCCCTTATGAATGAATCCTCATCCCCTCTCCCCAAGAGAAGCACCTAGAACAGCTACCGTCTTCTACAAACAAACAGAGCAGAATTCGTTAGTAAAATAGACTCATTCAGTCCTAGGGGGTTGTGGAATTAAGTGTGTTCTTACCGCGCTGGCGCTTCCCTTCTTCCCCAGACACATTATTCCTAAAGAGCTCTTCTCCAAGGCAGTTGGAACACACTTTAGTCCCGGGGGTTGGGTGCAGGGGATAACTTGGCAATTCATATCACCTGGAAATGATTTTTGTTTTATGGGAATGGAGCTTTTGTGAGAAGACATTTGTCACAGGGAAGGAGAGTGGAACTGAGCCACCACCAGTGTTCCAGCGGCTTGCATTCTTCAGATCTGTGGTGGAAGGCAAGTCGTGAATGTTTCTCATAAGTATAGAAACTGCGATTTTACCACAAAGTATATTTCAGATGTGGTTTTCCATTTTAAAATTCAACGGCAGTGCTTATACCAGGGAATTGCTTAAGCTGAAAATGACTCCATCCATTTCCCTCCTACTCTTGTTAATGATTTTGCTGCCACTGAAATCTTTCTAGCAGTTGTGCAACCCAGATAAAGCCAGCTTCAGTCCAGCGACGAGCTGAAAGAGACACCAGATATCATTGAAAAGCTATTTACGTTTTTACTGACTAATCGCAAAGATCTCAAAGAGGCATCTCATTCATGAACCACAGCACAACGCTGTGAAATCTGCTCCTCCATGAATCTATAGCCCTCTGCCATTCTTGTGGCTTTTTGTGTTCCTTTCTTTTGACTACCTCAAAAATCTCCCTCCTCTCTATAATCTTCTGCAACTTTCCCGCCAGCCCAGCCTCCTTGGGGTTTCCATCTTCTTGCAAGCTGTTTTCGTCTCATTAGCTCTACTCTCCCCGGAGTCGGTGCGAAGCTGCGGTTCTCTCACTAACCTCCTCACCCCGGCCTAATCTGCATCACAAAAGCGCCCCGGCCCATCTGGCCTGCTCCTCTGGGGGGGCTTGGGGGAGGGGCCGTGCCTGCCGCTCTCTCTGTTGTGGCCATTATCCCGGAGACTTCTTTACCAGAAATTTACTTCAGTCAGAACCCAATTAAGGGAATTAAGTCAGATGGACATTAAGATCATTAGGATATGCTGCACGCACGCACACCTTTCCTCAAATAGTTATGTGTTAGGAAGGCAGCTGCACTGATAGGATGGCTTTCTGGAATGATCATGAAATTTCCTAACCCTAACCAGCCGTCCTGTAAGTTCGTGACAGAGCTACAGAGGGCGGTGCGACAGATGAATCGGCAGAAATGCTTTGCCAGTCCTGGAAAGGGACTCTTGTTTCAGGCCCTCCTCATGATGGTGGAGTTTTATCAATTTTATATTGAAGGAGTGCCTGTGAGATACCGTGTTAGTATCTTTTCATGTTTATTATTGCTCTGTAGTTTGCCCTATGAAAGATCACTGCATTTATTTTAGATTAATAATATATATAATTAATATATTTAAATATATAAAGTCTAACGTGTACACACCCTGACACTGAAGTCTCCCTTATTCTGCATGAAAACGGAAGGTTTTCTGATTTGGTTTTTTTCTATTTTAGAATATATGCATATACATAATGAGATATCTTGAGAACGGGACCCAAATCTAGACATGAGCTTCATTTATCTTTCAGATAGGCATTATACAAATAGCCTGAAGGTATTTTTATGAGATACTTTTACAGTTTTGTGAATGAAACAATGTTTCATGGTGTGGAATTTTCCCCTTGTGGCATCAGGTTGGTACTTAAAAGTTTTGGATTTTGGAGCATTTTGAATTTCAGATTTTCAGATAAAGGATGCTCAACCTTTGTGTGTGTGTGTGTGTGTGTGTGTGTGTGTGTGTGTGTACATGTGTGTTTTAAATGCCTGATCTGAAAAGGTGTATCTGAACCTTTGGGGAAAGGATGTATCTTGTGAAATGTACCATTCCTTCAGGTTTTGTAAAGGAAAAATCAAAAAGATTTTTTTAAATCAAAATTTCACTTTACTGCACATTTGTGGGGAACCTGACAAGTACCTGGACCCTGTATCAGTCTGCCTGGGTTCAAGGCCTGGCCAGGCCCACTGCTCCATAAATGTGCAGCCAGAAGAGTGGACGCTCTTTGCTTTAGTTTCCCTCTCTCTGTGATGGAAACGCTAGCGCTTCCTACTTCATTCATAGAGCTGTTGTGAGCATCAATGGGTTGCTATATGCCAGGCTTTCAAAACTGGACCCAGAGCATTAAAAGGGCTCTGTAAATGATAGCACTCATTTCTCTTCTTCTTACTCCTCTTCCTCTTTACCTCAGTGATTGATTTTATTGCTTGGTCTTAATGCTCAGAACACATATCATAGTTGAAATTGTATAGCAGCAGACCTTAAAACAAACTTACCTTTTAAAATAACAAGCTTTTGTAAATCATTGCAATAATTACTGTATATTGGAGAAAACTTGAAGTTTTCTTCTATTAGATGCAGTGGTAGTAAAATTGCCACTTTAATGAAAGACTTAAAACATTTACTTGTGTTGTCATATGAACCCCTGATTTGGGGAGTATGACAGTATTCTTCCACTGATTAAGGCTCCAGAGTCCTGAACAGACAGTTTTTCTGATACTGTCTATGTATTTTAGATGCACTTATAACTTGTATTCATATCTTTGTGGATTATAAAATTTGTCCAGATCTTCTTGGAAATCATTTATATGTTATGACTGTATTATCCCTTAAAGAAACTATTTCATATGCTTTGTGGTTTAAAAAAAACTGATACGGTAGTTAAGAGCCTGGCTCTACACTCAAAGCAGCCGGGGCTTGAACCCAGCTCTGCTGCCTAACCAGCACACTGGGGACCCACCCTTCTGCAGCTGGAATGAGAAGTTATTATGCAGGATTTGTGGGGCTGATGGGAGGATTAAATCAACACAGGGGAGAAGACAGATGCCTGAACAGGCTTTGATCCGGAGTGGTATCAAGGGGAACAGAATACCTGCTAAAAATAGCAGAAGACTTAACTGACCTCAGACTTTTCAAGAGTCCAGCACTTATGTGCTGGGTAAAGAACTAGCTCCACTAGGAGAGCTAGACCAGAGCAGGCTCTTGAGGAATCAGATAATTCACTGTCCTGACAGTCAGATTTGCCCCTTCCCCCATCGGTCTGAATCCTCAGCCGCATTCTGTTTCTGTTCTTCTTCAGATGTTTTTTGGTAGTGCTGGGGATTGAACCCAGTCCTTGCACATACCCAGCCCCTCCCTATTCTGTTTCTTAAGAGAATTATTACTGTGTAGGACAGAAATTGAGCTTCATTTTATGAAACCTTGGCCGACGGTGCACTTCCCTGAAGGAATCCAGAATGGATCTGGGTCTGGTTGTGTCATTTGTCAGAACTTGTCAGATGATGAATGTTCTGCGGCCCTTAATGACCAGGTAATAGTTCTTTGGTCACTAAATAATGAACCCCAAATGAATGAAGGAAATGTGTTGTCCAGCCTCTGAGGTGATTCAGGACGAGGCCTGCGGGTCCAATTTAATTATTAAAGGTGCTGTAGTGAGAGGATTCATCATTTGTGATCCTTCCTGTGGAACCCAAGCCTCCTTCTTGTAGCTGAGGGGACTTCTCATTTATTTCTCTCACAGACAGGGATGAAGCTATCAGAATGCTAAGAGACCACACCATCCTGAGGCCAGGCTACGCTCGACAGAAGCAATAGTGAGGGCAGCACTGAGGACTGAGCCTTAGCCTGCACTCAGGGCTTCAGTGTGTGGGTCTTATGAATAGGCAGGGAGCTGGACTTGGTAGTGCACACCCATAGTCTGGGAAGCTGAGGCAGGAGGATTGAAAGTTTGAGCACAGGCTGGCTATTTTAGCAAGATCCCGACTCAAGATAAAAACTGAAAGGGGGCTGGGAATATAGCTCAGTGCAAAGGTCCTGACAGAAAGGTAGGGGAAGGAGAAAGAAAGGGAGAGGGAGAGGGAGAGAAAAAGAGAGAGAGAAAGAATAAGAATAGGGTGTGAGAACATATCACCTATGACCTATGGAACAGACCCTGACTTTATTGGACTTGCATCAAAGGATTGGCCCCATCAGCCTATCCTCTTGATACCTCCCTCTCTACCCTGGAATCATGCATCTGCCACACAGATTACCAGCAGCTCTCTGGCCTCTGAACTCACTTGCCTAGACTGCTCCTGCCCACATGCAGCAGTGTTCTTCAGGACTCTTCTGAGAAATGTCACCTCAGCATTCCAGACTTGCCTTGACCTTGGCTAAAGGTCCCTCCTTCCTGCTCCTGTAGCCACCACTCTACTCATGTGCTTCTCATAGCTATAAATACTCTGTATTCTACTTGCTTCTTTTGTCTTCCCCTGCTGGCTGTGAGCTCTTTAGGATAGGACTGCTTCCTTTTCCTAGATTTAACCCCAGGACTGAGCATGTCATTGTACTAAGCATATAGTAGACTGTCCATCCGAACTGTTGAATTAAGGAAGGAATTAAAAAAGGACAGCAGGAGACAGCCCAGCACTTGACTCAAGGACAGAAAACAAATTCCTCCTGTGTTAAGTAAAATCAAGAGATATATTTGCTCAGAACCCTCTGGGCCAGACAGGTATCCATAAAGTGGTATAATTTACAGAGAGCTCATAGCAATTGATAAGAAAAATTCCATGAAGAAATGAAGGACAAAGGATATGAAGAGACATTTTTGCCATGAAAGAAGCATGATCAACACACAGGAAAAGTTATATCACTAGTAAATTTTAAAAGGTCAAACTAAAACAAAAATTAGATATACCTTTTGTACCCTTCAATTCATTGTATATTTTTAAAAAGGATAATAAACTTTTTTAGTGAGAGTGCACTGAAATGGTTCTTGCCACACTGTCGTAGTCCTTTTCTGTTGCTTTAACAAAATAGCCTAGATTTAGTAAATCATAAACAACAGAAATTTATTTCTCGTAGTTCTAGAGACTGGGAAGTTCAAGATCAAAGTACTGGCATTGACCCCTGTATTCTTGCTGCATCCTAACATGGCAGAAGGCCAGGGTGGAAGGGATAAAAGAGATACACTCATTCTATAAGCCCTTTTTATAAGGGCATCAATTCCATCACAAGAGCAGAACCCTCATGACTTAATCTACACAAAGACCCCACCTCTTAAAACCACTACCATGGGAATTAAATTCCATCTCAATTATGAAGGGTACACCATCATTCAAGACATAGCAACCACTAAGGCAATAGTAAACACCACTACGAGGCATTTTATCTCTGATTTAAATGTAGAGAGGCATTAGTTTTCCTTAGTGAATGAGGATACAAAAGGTATATGAAAATTGCTGTCTTAGTGACATTAACATATTTAGGTTGTGAGTTATCATAAAGGAGGATAAATACAAATATGTACAATTTTTTAACTTCCTCTAGTAGAAATCAAATGCTCAGATACTTCTCATGTTCAGTCTCCACAAATGTAAAATCTAAAAACATAATTTTCATGCTTGATATTTCTGAACAACTCATGTTTTTTGATTACTAGCAATGAGTCAAATGCTCTTATCTTCATATTATTTTCCTTTATTAGATTAATTTGAAACAAATTCTGGAAAGAACCGATATTTTATATTAAATGTGTCAAAGCCTTGTTTTAGAAACATTCAAAACATTAAGACTAAGCAGTTTATAATTATCCTAGATATTACTTAATAATAATTATTACACTGGAATGGACCAAATCACTTTCTACAAGAGAGGTCAGAGTACTGTAATTATCATTAAGAGACTGCCTGACTCAGAATTGACAGCGGTGTATGAGTTTCCTCAGCTGAGTGTCTACTTTACCTAAGACTGTTCCAAAGTTAGAATCATCCTGGTGAACTGTACCAGTGAAATGAGGTCCATCTGTGTGTGCCGAGGAACGGGCCTCCTCAAAACAACTGGTCTTCTTTGATCACTGCCTCTTGGCCTCCTCTGTTCACTTCCCCGAACTGCCCAGCCTGTAATGGGCACTGGGACTGCACAGGTGGATGCTTTCTAGATGAGGGCTGAGTAGAAAGGAAGCAGGCTTGAATGTGCTGATGTGATCAGAGCCTTTGCTATTCTCTGCTCTTTAATGACTGTGCAATTAGACTTCCGTTTATGGCCAACAAATATTAGTCACTGCATATTGCTATAAAAATGAGAAACATAAAATTATTTTGGAGATTAGGAGAGATGATAGGCTGATAGGAGAGACAAGTTGAAAAGCATAGCACAATGATATATGGGTTAAGTATGTGGGCTCTGAAGTCAGACTGCCTGGGTTTTCATCCCAGCTGTACCATTTTCAAGCTGTGTGAAATGAGGAAGGGAAAAAAGGAGGGAAGGAGAAAAGAAAAAAGTGTATTAGCTGAAAATTTTCCAAATTTGATCAAAAGTAACATCCCACTGGATCAAGGAAACTCAGCAACTCCCAGAATCCTAGAGAACAGGGTGTGACTGGCTTGTCCAGAGGTGACTTTCTTACCATAAGTACCTGTAGTTTCTGCTCTCACGGCTAGCCTCAATTTTTCCCATTTATGTGAATCCCTTTACAAGTGCACCAATTAGAGATTCTTAATTTAGCAAGAGTTATCTTTTGATTAGGAAAAAGAAAGTCTGAGAAACTGTATTTGAGAAATACACTTGGAAATATGCCTCAGTGGAACTGGACAGCAGCAGCAAGGGGAGAACTAGGAAAGCTGCTGAATGCATAGGAGGCTGAAGGAGTGGTTACATGGAGATTTAGGACCAGTTGAAATGAGGAAGTTGTTTGACACAAAGACCATACTGGCCCAGGGCAAGATGTCCATCCAGGAAAAGACAGGAATATTTCCTTTCCTTTTTTCTCTCTGCCTAGATCACAAGACTACCTCTTCCAAGACCTAGCACCAGGGTTGTTATAGTCTAAAGGACATAGCTCAGCTCTGTTAAATGGGTTTCCTGGGGATAAGCTAGAAAGAAAATCATCTCTTCTTAAGCACTTTGAAGTATCAGCCATTCAAATGTTGGAATTTTTGTTGTGTTTTTATTTATTCTCAGGTTCATTCATTGTTAGAAAATACCAGCAGTTTAATTCCCGAGAAGATCTTTGACTTTTCCAAATTTCCCCTTCCAAATGGCTGAAAGTCAGTTGATGGGCTTTTGGGCTGTTTCCAAGATGTAGCTATTACAAACTGCACTATAAACATGGGTGCGCTGTGGTATGATGCTTTTAGTTCTTTTGGGAACATACCCAGCAGGGGAATACCAGGGTCAAATGAAACTTCCAATCCTAGTCCTTTGAGGAATCTTCACAATGATTTCCATAGTGGTTGCACCAGTCTACACTCCTACCAACAGTGGAGCAGGGTTCCTCTTACCCCACAGCCCCTCCAGCATTTTTTATTGGTTGATTTCTTGATAGCAGCCATTCTTTCTGGAGTGAGATGGAATTCAGTGTTGTTTTCATCTGCAGCTGGATGCATTTATAATGCTCAGATCATTAAACACTTGTACCCAGTAGATGGTGCAAGAGAAAGAAAGGCAGAACTCTGTAAATCCTTAGAGTTGGGAGGAGAAAAAGAGGCAGAAGAACTCTGTAAATGCTACCCTAGGATATGGACAGACCTTGAGTTTTTCTCCAAAATGGTGAAAATCTGAATCTACTTTGCCACTTTCATACCTAGTCTTTTTTTGATCAGTGACAGCCACCAACTAATCCTAACCCCTCTCTGCTGTAATCTCAGGATAAAATGCTAAAAATATTACTCAGGCATCATTTTTACCCCAGATCTATTTTGACTAGCACTGCCTGCAACTGTTTACACGGAGGGAACTGGAGTCAGCCTACTGTTCCTGACATGCATTTTAATAAGCCACCTGACAAGATCAACAGGAAGAAAAGAAAAACTGTGGACAGGTGTGAGGAAGCCAGAGGAAGATGGATCCTGTGTCTCTCCCCTATCTCAGTCAAGATAGCACATTGTTTGTTCCCAGGACATTGATTGGAAGTGCCAATATGATATATTCCTAGAGCACGGGCTCTGGGAAAGGGGGCCTCAGGTTCCAAATTAACCCCTCTACGCCTCCAGGAAAGGAAATCTGTCCTAACCCAAAATGCTGCCTTCTACCTCAAGAAGCCTGTTGAGAAGGGCTGTTCCTGGCTGTATTGCCATGGAAATGTGTGACACGTTTGTTGACGAGTTGCCTGTCTCCAGATGGACATCTTCATTCCCAGCACCAGCCTTTGAGACATTTGACAGAAGGTTTTTAAGTATTTGCTTTATACAAATTGTGGCTTGTCTAAGGGTCTTACTTGCTTTTTTGTTTTATACCATGATGGATTTTGTGCAGTGTGTTATATAAGTAGTAATGATAGATCTGGCTTTGTAGTCTTGGCTGTTTGTTTTTTCTTCCTTTGTATGCAGTCAAATTGTGTTCCTCAGACACTGCCTGCTTTGGCCAGTCAACCAGGGTTGTTAATGACATGTTAAAACCTATCTGCTTTCTAAATTGGTGGTGATTCTGTCTTGATTGGAAAAAAAAAAGCCTGTGTTTGGAATAATGCTGCTTTGAAAATCATGTTGCCAGGAGCTTTTCCATTTTATTGCAGAAAACTATTAAAAGTTTGTCTACTACTTTCAATTCAGTTGTGTCCCCTGGAGAGATAAGAGCATGAAGACAGACTATTGTCAGGCTACTCACGGGCACCTACACCGGCCTGTGGCTTGGTGGATGGGAGAGGGCAGCAGGTAAGGGAAGCTAGGTCCTCTCTAGAGGGCAGAGGCCTCTTGCTATGCAGGGAGCAGAGGGCTATCTGAGCCTTTCAAAAAGATTCTTCCACTCAGGCTCTAAAATATTGTGTGCTCTTCACCATCCTTTCATGTGTGGGTTTGGGTCCTATAGACAGAATCATAGAGTCCACTGAAATTGTGATATATCTATATACCATGTATGTATGACATGCGAGCTTTATACGTACCTTATATGTAATAGAGATAACATGTATGTTATTTATATTTAAATAATCAGATTCACCAGGAGCAACTCAGATCACAATTAAGTTTAGTTATTAAATGTTAGTGATTATCTCACTGAGCCATGATTTATAACTATTAATGTCCCAAACTGAAGTTAAGAGGCTAACTTAATTTTTTATTTTTTATCTTTATTTTTATATCTGTATAATTGTATTGGAGGCATAATTTGTGTCTTTTTAACTAATAATTACTCTCCAGCTTCTGAGTAAATAATCCTTAATTAATTAAATTTGTTGATAATATTAACTTTCATTTTTTCTCTTCTGAATACCAAATTGAATTGTGAATTTTTTTATGTTGTAATTGTGGATCAGAAAACATTGATTAACTTAATACATTTAGGACTTCAAATTCCTAAGGGGCTTATTACTGTTATCTCACACCAGTCTCTCAATTTTCTTTTAGAAAAAAGCAGAATTAATACCACCTTTGAATTATGAGTTGGAAAAAATAATTGGCTTAGCTTTGAACATGGAGTCTTATGCAGAGATATGAAAATGTATTACCTTCATAAAATGATAATTTTGAGAAGCATTTGAACATCATAATTATGTGGAGAACTGTTACTATAACAAGTATCTTAGCGAGTAGAATATTAAGGGATAGTGTGAGGAAACCTGAAACTACATTAGAAAGTGGTATGATATATACTAAAACTAGAAGATTTATAAGAATATAGTCATTATCCCCATTTAATCATAGATAACAAGAAAATAATTAAAACTTCTTAAAATGAAATGTGAACTTTCTTAGTGATAGATAGCTGTCCTTCATAGTTAGACATTACCCATACCATATGCTGGGTGATCATGAGATTGGTGATTGATGAATTTTTCTAATTTCATACTGTTTTGCATTCCCCCCACAAATTGAATTAAAGATGACTCAAATTCACGCCTTTTTTGTTTTATTTTATTTTGTTTTTTGTGATACAGTCTGACTATGTCATTCAGGCTGATCTATGTAGCCGAGGCTGTCCTAGAACTCATGGCAATCCTCCTGCCAACAGAGTGCCAGGATTATAGGCAGGCACCAGCCTGCCCAGCTTCACACCAGTTTTTGAACTTAGTCTGCCCAAGACATTTCCTGTTGACAAGAATCTGAAGAAAATGTCATCATCATCACCAAACCGCTTCCTGGAGAAGTGTTTTAGCTGCAAATTTTCCTGAGTTTGTCCAATAATGGACATTAATAGTGGGATTTATGTCCTCTCTTTGGCTGTTGGAAAGTCTGGGTTCCATCCATGACTCTCTATACTCTACAGCCTTGAAAGATATACTTACTTATTAGATCTAGTGGGTGTTATGACTAGATATGAATGTGACTTTACCGAGAGTTAAAGTATATATGTATATAAGACATAAATATATGCAATAATTGTAGAATGCTCAAATTTAGCATAAGGCTCATAAAAAGAAAATTTTCAGTTCCCATTTGTTTATACCTATTTGTTTATCACATGCTTGCTTTGGCAGTACATATATTTGTTTATCAGTAGAACTCCTTAGTCATAAACAGTACTTTGTTTTTCCAAAAGAAGAAATGAAAACGTGTACCTACTTCTGAAAATTGCCGCCACAAACATTTTGAGCTAATATTCTCTTGGGGGGAAAATAAGAATATTCTTTACCGTCTTCATAGGCCATCATGTGATGGGTTCCTGTGTGTATGTATCCCAAGTAGACTTTAGAGACAGAGTAACTTGTTTTCACTGAGAAAGAACCAGGCAGGGACACCTTCATTAGCTCCATCTGTGGTGTTGAGCAGACAGAGGAGCACACCTTGCTAAAAGGATCCAAGGTATGGGTTAAGCTTCTCCCTGACAGTTCTACGTGAGCCACATATAAAGGCCTTATGGGAAAGGTTCTATCAAATTATGCTATTTGGCTCTTATAACTGAAACTTACCTACCATTTTGGAAAAAAAATTTAAGATGTGTTTTCTTTTTCTGGCACTCAGATGAGTATAGGATCAAACCAGTGGAAGAGGTCAAATACATGAAAAATGGGGCCGAAGAAGAGCAGAAGATAGCAGCCAGGAACCAAGAAAACTTGGTAAGAATTGAATTTCTCATTTAACAATTACTTTTGGTGATGCCATTGTAATAAAAAAACTGCACTACATGTTTAAACTGCAACTTACACACTGTACAAGATTTCTTGAAAATGCTGCCACTACTTACAGCTTGCCTGGAAGCTGCACTATTACTCCTGTATCCTGTTTGCCTCGAATAAGCCATTCTTTAATCAAGATAGGGAATGCTCCAGGGAAAATAAAGCAAAACTATTAATGTTTTAAAAGACTGAAATTTAGGGAGGAAAAAAGCATGATGTAGGATTGAGATTTAAAGAAGGAAGATTTTTTTCCCCCTTCTACCTCTTTAACTCTTATCCAGGTCAGGATGATGGAAAAATTTAATTATTCTACACATGTAATATCAAGGAAGTTGCCTTTCAAAGGAAAATAATGTACTTTTAAGGTAGGTCTCTGTTCAAAGAGTTAGTACTTTGCATTCACAGTGTTAAAGATATTGTAGGTTTTCAATTAGTATGAGAATTGTAATGATAAGAAATAGGAAGTTAAGAAAGTTTTTAAAAATAGGACTCAGTATACACATTGCACTTTATTATTCCATCTCTAAATATCTAGCTAATTTACATATTAGGTTATTTCTTAAGAGAAGTTACAAATTTACATGTTAGGTTATTTCTTTTTTTTTTTGGTACTGGGGCTCGAACTCAGGACCTTTCGCTTGCGAGGCAGGTGCCTGAACCACTGAGCTAAATCCCTGGCCCAGTATTAGGTTATTTCTTAAGAGAAGTTACAAATTGTTTTTTTTTAATTAACTTTATTGGTACATTTCAGGTATACAATATAATGACATCCATCATTGGAAATCTGCACCTTTACATAATCTCTCTTGGTTCTTATTTTTTCCCCATTCCTCTGCCCTCCCTTCAACCCTCCATCCCTCCCTATTTACAAAGACTTTGTTTCCATTTTTTCATTTTCTCATATTCCATTCCCTTCTTTCATTTCCCTTACCTCTCCCACTTCCCCTTCCCCTTTGCCCCTTTTCTTCCTATTTCACCTTATCTATTATACCTCTAGTACATTTTAGTTATACAGTATAATGACATTCATCATTGGAAATTTGCACCTTTACATAATCTCTCTTTGTTCTTATTTTTCCCCCTTCCCCTGCCCTCCCTTCAACCCCTCCATTCCTCCCTATTTACAAAGGCTTTGCTTGCTTTTTTCATTTTCTCATATTAATTCCATTCCCTTCTTTCCTTTCCCCTACCTCTCCCACTTCCTCTTCCCCTTTGCCCCTTTTCTTCCTATTTCACCTTATCTATTACACCTTTTAGTCCTTATGTACACTTTCAGTTTCTCACACCAGAGAAACTATTCACTATTTACACATGTGTGTCCTATTTATTTCACTTAAGTGTATTGCCTCAATGGGCATCCATTCAGCTATAAATGTCTCTAATTTCTCATTTTTTATGGCTGAGTAGTACTGCATTTTATATTTTTAAAAACCACATTTTCTTTATTTAGTCTCCAGTTGATGGGCAACTGGGCTGCTTTCAAGTTTTAGCTATTATAAACTATGCTGCTGTGAACATGGGTGCACATATATCACTGTGGTATGATTCTTTTAATTCTTTGGGGAAGATACCTAGCAGAGGAATAACTGGGTCAAGTGGGACTTCCAGTCCTAGTTCTTTGAGGTAAACCCATACTGATTTCCACAGTGGTTGCACCAGTCTACACTCCCACTAGCAGTGGAGCAGTGTTCCTCTTTCCCCACAGCCCCGCCAGCAGTTGTTATTGGTTGATTTTATGATGGCAACCATTCTTTCTGGAGTAAGGTGGAATCTCAGCGTTGTTTTCATTTGCATCTCTTGAAGGACCACTGATGTTGAACATTTTTTCATATTTTTTTTTGCTATTTCTACTTCTTTGTCCAAGAAATGTCTGTTCATTTCATAAGCCCATTTTTAGATTGGGTCTTTCAATGTGGAAGGTCTGATCTTTTTAAGTTCTTTATAGATTCTAGATAGTACACCTTTATCTGAAGAACAGCAAGTGAAAATTTTTTCCTACATTGTGGGTTGTCTCTTCACACTGTTGATGATTCTTTTGCTGTGCAGAAGCTTTTTAATAAGAAGAGATCCCACTTGTTGATTGTTTGTGCTAGTTCTCAGGCAACTAAGGTTGTGTTCATAAAATATCTTCCTATACCAGTGTCTTCAAGAGCTCTACCTAATCTCTGTTCCAGCCGGTTCAGCGTTCCTGCTTTGATATTTAGATCTTTAATCCATTTTGATTTTAGTTTAGTGCATGGTGAGAGATATAGGTCTAGTTTTACTCTTTAGCAAATTGAAACCGAATTTTTCCAGCACCATTTATTTTTATTTTTTTATTTATTGGTACCAGGAATTAAACTTGGGTCCTTGCACTTGTGCAGCAGCCGGTGAAACCACTGAGCTAAATCCCCAGCCCAAACAGCACCATTTATTAAAGAGGCTATCTTTCCTCCAGTGAGGGTGTTTGTCTCCCTTATCGACGATGAGTTGGCTGAGTGTGTCTGGAGTTCTTTCTGCATCTTCTAATCTGTTCCACAGGTCCTCAGGTCTGTTTCTTTGCCAATATCATGCTGTTTTTATCACAGTAGCTTTGTAGTATAGTTTCACTTTGAGGGTTGTGATACCCCCTTCCATGTCTCTGTTGCGTAGAATTGCTTCTACTATTCTAGGTCTCTTGTTCCACATGAATTTTTGGATTGTTTTCTCAAGGTACATGAAGTATGCTGCTGGAATTTCTATTGGGATTTCATTGAATCTATATAGCAGTTTTGGAAATATGGCCATTTTCACTATGTTGATTCTTCCTACCCAGGAGCAAAGGATGTCTTTCCATTTTCTGATACCATCTTCAGTCTTTCTTTACAGAGTGCTATAGTTTTCAGAGAAGAGGTCTTTGATTTCTTTTGTTAAGTTGATTCCTAGGGATTTCAGTTTTTTGGATCCAGTTGTGAAAGGAATTGTTTGCCCAATTTCTCTCTCAGTGATTCTGTTGTTTGTGTAGAGGAAAGCTATTGATTTTTGTGTGTTGACCTTGTATCCAGCTACTTTACTAAATTTGGCTATTAAGTCTAGAAGACTTTTGGTGGAGTTCTTGGTCTTTGATATAGAGTATCATGTCATCTGCAAATAATGACAATTTGACTTCTTCATTTCCTATCTTTATTCCTTTTATTTCTTGCTGTTGTCTAATTGCTGTGGCTAATGTTTTCAAGACTATATTGAACAGGAGAGGTGATAGTGGACATCCTTGTCTTGTTCCTGATTTTAGTGTGCAGGATTTCAGTTTTTGACCATTTATTATGATACTGGCTGTTGGTTTTTCATAGATGGCTTTTATCAGATTGAGGTAGATACTGTCTATTCCAATTTTTTGTAGGGTTTTAACATAAATGTGTGTTGGATTTTGTCAAATACTTTTTCTGCATCTATTGAGATGATCATATGGGTTTTTGTCCTTGGCTGTATTGATATAGTGTATTACATTGATTGATTTTTGTATGTTGAACCATCCCTGAAACCCTGGGATGAATCCCACTTGGTCAGGGTATATGATGTTTTTGATGATCTTCTGCATTCTATTTGCCAATATCTTATTAAAGATTTTTGCATCTGTGTTCATTAGTGAGATTTACCTACAGTTCTCTTTTGTGGTTGTGTCTTTCTCTGCTTTGGGGATCGAGATGATGTTTGCTTCCAGGAATGAATTTGGGAGTATTGCTTCCCTTTCAATTTCCCTGAAGAGTTTAAACAGTAGTGGCAGTAGTTCCTCTCTAAATATCTTGTAGAATTCAGCAGTGAAGCCATCAGGACACAGGCTTTTCTTAGTTGGTAAGATTTTACTTAAATTTTCAATTTCATTGATTGATACTGGGTTGTTTAGAATTTTTAGGTCTTCTTTGTTCAACTTTGCTAATTCATACGTATCTAGGAATCTTTCCCTTCTATATTTTCCATCTTATTGGCATATAGGTTTTGGAAGTAGGTATTGATGATCCTCTGGATTTCTGCTGGGCCTGTTGTAATTTCACCCTTTTCATTCCTAATTGCATGGATTTGGGCCTTTTCTTTCCTTTTTCTGATAAGGTTGACTAAAGGTTTGTCAATTTTGTTTATTCTTTTGAAGAATAATTCATTAATTTTTTTGTATCATTCTCTTAGTCTCCATTGCATTGATTTCTGCTCCGATCTTTATAATTTCCTCCCTTGTATGAGCTTTGGGTTTGTCCTGCTCTTCTTTTTCTAGAAGCTTGAGATTCAGCATCAGGTTGTTTAATTGGGCTTGCTCTGTTTTCCTAATATGAGTATTCACTGCTACGAATTTCCCTCGTAAGACTTTCATTGTGTCCCATAGATTCCAATACGTTGTATTGTCATTGTCAATGAATTGTAGGAACTGTCTGATTTCTTCTTTAATTTCCTCTGTGACCCATGGGTTATTCAGAAGTGTACTGTTCAATTTCCACGTGTTTATGAAATTCTTGCAGTTTCTTTTGCTGTTGAACTCCAATTTCATCCCACTATGGTCTGATAATATATAGGGGATAACTTCAATTCCGTTGCACTTACTTAAACATGTTCTATGAGCGAGTATGTGGTCTATTTTGGAGAACAACCTGTGTGCAGCTGAAAATAATGTGTGTTTTGATTTTGTGGGGTAGAATACTCTGTAAACATCTGTTAAGTTCATTTGTTGAAGAGTTTGATTGAGTTCTAGTATTTCGTTGTTTATTTTTTGTCTAGTTGATCTATCTCTTTGTGAGAGTGGGTATTGAGGTCTCCCACTACTATTGTATTAGTGCTTATGTGATTTTTCATGTCCATTCGTATTTGTTTTATATAGTTGGGTGCACTTGTGTTTGGTGCATGTATGTTTATGATTGTCATCTCTTTCTCTTGGAATGTTCCCTTTAAAAGGATGAATGTCCTTTGTCTCTCTTATTCAGTGTTGGTTTGAAATCCACTTTATCTACAAAGAGGATAGTGACTCCTGCTTTTTTGGGGGTTCCTGTCGCATCGAGTATTGTTTTCCACCCTTTAACTTTCAGTCTATGAGTTTCTTTTTGAATTAAGTGTGTTTCTTGTTTGCAGCATTTTGTTGGATCTTGCTTCTTGACCCATTCTGCCAGTCTGTTTCTTTTGATTGGTGAATTGAGACCATTAACATTGATGGTTATAACTGATCTGTATTGACTTATCATTGTGAGGACTTCTCCTTTTTGTTGGTTTCTCCCCTTTTGCATTTAATTTCTTGTTGTGCCCGATGGATTCATTCTGCTGGACTTCCTGGAGTTGTGATCCTCGTTGTCTTTTCGTAGGATATTGTCTAAAATTTTTTGGAGTGCTGGTTTGGTATTCATGAAGTTCTTAAGGTGCTCTTTGTCATGAAAATATCTTATTTCTCCATCAGTTTTGAAAGACAGTTTTGCAGGGTACATCAATCTGGGTTGGAGGCTATTTTCCTTTAGGGCTTGAAATATGTCACTCCAAGCTCTTTCTTTTCTCTTACTGCTGGTAGAATTTTGTTCTTCTGTTGGGTTTTTGGAATTTTAACTGTTATATGCCTATGTGTAGATTTATTTGATCAAGGCTAGTTGGAGTTCTATATGCCTCACTTATCTGTATGTCAAGTTCTTTTCCCCTGCTTGGAAAGTTTTCTGCCATCACTTCTGTGAACAATTTTTTTATGTCATCTGCACTCTCTCCTGTTTCTTCATTGACTCCAATCAGTTTGATGTTATTCTTCTTTGTATCATCTAGCAGCTGCTGGATTGATTTCTCGTGGTCCCTTGCTATTTTTAAGAATATTTTCTTTTCCTGATCACTAATTGCAATCTTATCTTCTGTACCTGAAATTCTGTCCTCACATTGGCTCATTCTGCTGCATAAGCTTTCAATGGAGTTTTTAGTCTTCATGGAAGTCTGTTTGCATCTGTTTTATGGATTCCATTTGTTTCCTATGTTGGGATTCCATCATGTTCCTCAGATCCTCTATTTTTTTAATCTGTGTCCTCTCTAGATTTATTAATCATGTCTTGCACTAAGGGTACAATCTCTGCTGTTATCTGAGAAATTATTTCTGTTTTCATTTTTTCCAGATCCTCTTTAGTCACCAGTTCAGGGTGTCCAGGTGTTTGAGTATCAGATTGTTCCATCTGTTTCCCTTTGGTGTTGCTTTAGGTGATCTGGGAGTCTGGTTTTGAGACTTGTTTAAATGTCTTCTCATTTCATCAGGGCGTGTGGGGGCTGTGTGCTGCTGCTGCCTGCCCAGCTCACCTCCTTGGCACTGGGGCCAGTTGTATGGGGGCCCAGATGGTTTACCTCCTCTGCCTTGGGTGCAGCTCTGCACCTAGGTGCTGTGGGCTGTGGTACAGCGGCCCGGGAGCTACAAATTGTTAATAATACACAGTTATTCAGTTGTATTGGAGCAGAATGATCTTTGTTTACATTTGGTATATAATTTATCCTTTGATTATTTGTTTCCTCTCATGACTGAGTAAATGTGTTTTTAAGAAGTCTGTAATATTATAAAATATTTTCACTTCATTTAAACTATCTTTTCTTATGTGTTTTCTTTTTATTTTTATGATTTTTGCTACCACAGAAGGAATTGGCAGAATATTAACCAATGCTCATATGTATTTTAGGCTATCATTTTCCATGATACTGTTGAGAATATTAATCTAATTCTTTTGCTTTATTCACTTCCACACCTATGATCTGCAGCCCAAAATACTGAAGTATCAACAATTGCATATTTTAGATCATTTTTTAAAACATGAAAATAACTATGGATAATGAAATATATCTTCATGAATTAGATTTGGCTTTTGAAGTATAATTTAAGTGACAGTCATCATATCTACACTGATATATTTTAACAACATTTCAATTTAGCTATGAGTAAATAGTAAAAGTTAATATTAGATTTCTCATATAATTTTTTAAAATTTTTGGATAAATCAAAGACCTGAGCAGATAAAATATCAGCTTTATTAAAAAGAGTTTGGCCTTGCTTAACATAGTTTTGGCTGGAGTTATAAATCTCATCTTAATAATATGACCATTCAAGGTCACAGAGATACTGGCTCCTTGGATCTGACTGGTGCTATGCATGTCTACTTCACAGGTTTATGTCTGAAGGAAGCAATACTTCCCATCTTATTGCTTTTGACTTTTTCTTCAGTGTGTTTTCTTCTATTTAGGGCCAATACAACTTTTTTCCTTCAAATTAGTTCAATTTTGCAATCTGTCAACTATGTGCCAATGTATTCTTTGTCAACACTGTGGCCAGAGTTAGCATTGGTGCCTTTCTCTTCAAACTGAATGGAGACTAGAAAAGAGCAAACCTTCCGGTCATTTTTACATTTGTAGTATCTGTGACAGCTCTCACTTCTTTACTCATCACCCAATTAGGTGCCAGGCTGCTGGTGGTTTTTAATTGGGGAATGGCAACTAAGTGGTTGTCTTTGATTTTGAAGTCACCAGGCTGCTTACTGAAGTTAAAAGTGATTTTCAGTTATCTGATAGTATACAGTCTAAGTTACTTACTATATCCTTTGGGGTGCATAATCAACCATTGGTTATGCATGTCACTTAAAAAAACTAGTAGCCTTCTAAACTTGAAGCTTACACTGGAAGGTGGATGAAATAGATTTAGCACTTCTTCACTTTCATAGTCTTTAAGACAATGTAAGTTTAGAAGTTTTTGTTTCAAAGAATGATTCTAGGCTATAAGTCAGAGTGTTTTTTAAAAAAGATTTGTTTACTTAAACTGTTGAAATTAGGGGCCTCAACATACACAACAAAGACTGTATGACATGAGGGTGAAGACTTGAGCTTTGGAGGCAGAAGCTGCCTGGGTTTAAATCTCAGCTCTACCAGTTGTTCACTGCAGGATCAAGTTATTTCACTTCTTTAAATCTCTCACCCATAAAATTGGGAAAAAACAGTGACTTCTAATACTGTTGTGAGGGTTACAGAGAAGATGGTTAACACTCTGAGTACAGTGCATAATATCAGCACTTGTTAGAGTTAGGCATTGTCATTAAAAAAAAAAGGAAAAAATAAAGAATGTTAGAATCAGTTTCTTTTTTCTTTATGTTAATTTTTGAGCTATAGCTAAGTGACTACTTTAGGTTAATGCCAGTATTACATGTATTTTGGGAAACCTTGTTCTAGAACCATGAAATGACTTAAAAAGGATTCTTTCAGTACTTTTTATATACAAACCACTTCTAATTATCGAGAGATACAAAGTGCTTAAACTTATGCTTCTTAAGAAACTTAGAGTAAAGTTGAGAAAACAATTCGATTCAGCAAATATTCTTCGACAGTATCTTACATAAAAGGCATTGTGCTAGATTCTGCAGAGAAACAGAAAAATAAGGAACAATTTGACCCTCACTTTAAGGTGCTTAAGTTACCATGGACAGAGTGAGTCTCAAATGACTTTAAAAAGTAGACTAAGATTGAATTTCAAGAAAGAAGTACTAATGCTGCACATATTCACAGGAGACTGTGATTGCATCTCTTGAACTATCAGGATGTACTTCATGAATGAGCTGCCATGTATGATGGCCCTTGAGGTATGAAATGACCTCAGATGCCTCAGGCAAATTAACAGATAGAAAGCATAAAACAAATACTCCTGCTTCACCAGGGAATGACAGGAGAAGAAGATAGTAGGGAATCAGAGAGTACAATCAAAATGTACAGGGGGTAATGTACAGAGCCTTAATGTCCAACAGAGAAGTCTGAAATTAATGCAGACAATGAAAGAGAAGCTTCAGATATTTTTAGGCCAGGATGAAATTGTAATTCAGGGAAGTTTATATGGCAGCAGCAGATATAATGTATTTTGGCATGAGGAACTAAGACAGAACCCCTGTGATAATAGTCTTAGTAAGAGGCAATGGGCCTGAACCAAGATGATGCCAAGGAGAATAGAAAAGTCTTGAGTAAAGCAGTAGGATTTGGTAGTTCATTAGATATTAAAAGAATGCATAGGGATTAAGAGATAATAGTAATACCATTATTTTAACCACCTGGAAAAATGATGGGTTTGTGATGATGAAAATAAGTCATTGATCACCTCAATGAAATGGTGAAATCAGTAGGAAGATTGTGCTTGATGAATATAACATGCTTATTCATTCATTATTGATTCTTGCCCACCCTTAAGGTCATAATGTGGTACACTAGGGGAAATGTTAAGCCATTATACAATGTAGTAAGTACATAAACAAGACCAGTGACTTCCAGATCCTTATACTAAGAATTGGGGGACACAAATGCACACGAGACATACATCCCACCTTTGTGAGTTCACTTTCTCTTAGCAGACAATTGTGACCTAAATGACCACAATTGAAGGTACAGTGTAAAAGTTGGGCATGGTTTTCATGAGCAAAGCTATAAGAACTTGCAGAATATCCATGTACAAACATCTAGTGGAAGAGTGGAAAGGATCAGTAACTGGGGACACGTCATTTACTCAATATATTCTTGTTGCTTAAGTGAATGAGTTAGCATAGTTGGACCTGGAGGCATGCATTTGGATTGGGTTGACCACTGAACACTTTAAGTACAAGAGAGTACCAAAAGAGACAGCAGTCAAAGCATGCATCCTAGGACAATGAGATCCACTTCGAGGCCCACCTTGTGTGGTCTGTGCTCATGTGAGGCTTTGGTTTATGCCTTGCCACTGCCCTCTGCTCACAAGATCCCTCCACATTGGTGATCTTTCGGTTTTTTGCTCTGGGCCTGCATGCTCAGAGCTCAACCTGGAACCTGGTCTCTTCTTCCTTCATACTCTACCCTTTCATTTTTGCCTGGTTTATTCTTACTTGTTTTTGAGATCGCAGCTAATTGTTTCTATCTGAAAGAAGCCTCTCCAGTCCTCATCAATTCTGTTTGTTCTCTTTTGTTCACTCTGATTATATTTGTGTTCTCCTTTATAGTACTTGGCACAATTGTCTTGTAACAAATGTGAATAATTTGTTTCATATACATTTTTCTCTTAGCCTGTAAGCTCATGATGCTAAAAATCTCATTTTTTGGCATGTAAATTAAATATGCAGCACCTAACAGTACGTACCACCTAATAGTTGCTTAATGAATGCTTAAAACCTCCAGTCACTTGAGCCCATTGACTGCAATTTCTATGGCTGGAGATTATGCTGAATTTCTGAAGCTGATGATGAATTATTTATATGTCAATCACTTATGCATTTTCACTTAGAAGATATGCATTTATTCCAATTTTCATTATTGCTTGACACCCATATATCTCACTTTGGCTTCTCTCAGAATTTAATTCCTCTTAAGGGAGGTACTATGAAGTAACATTTTCTTATATTTTGATAATCAAGAAGATGATACATCCATAAACCATAATTTCTAGCTTTATAACTTAGGCCAGATATCTAAAATTTCTGGACTCCAAATTCTTAGAACCTGAGAATAACAATATTATTAGAGTATTAGAATAAAATGTTTAATATGGGGATATGTTTAGCATTTTAGCAAAGGGAGTCTTCCTTAACAAAGACATAGAAAACAAAAGCTACAAAGAAAACTCTCATTTCATTAAAGTTAAATACTTTTGCAAAACAACATAACCAAAGGATAATAAATGGAAAAGATCTTGTAGAAAATATTTATGATTAATAAAAAACAAAAAATTAATATCTGAGACTTATAAAGTACACTTGTAAATAACTAAGAAGAACATAATTCATTAGAAAATGGGTAAATTAACAGATGGTTCACAGTAGAAGATATTGAAAAGTAAGCATATGGAAGTATGTTCCACATCACTAGTGCACACCTCTTCACCAGCTCTCTGCACCTGTCTCTTTCTTTCTCTGAAAGATACTGACCAGCCTGAGCCATGCTTGCCTGAATGGCAGGGGGAACTCCCTGGAGCACTTCTGTGATTTTGCTCACACAGTTAATTTTGTGCTGTCCAAGAGCTGATGTGCCAGTTCCCAAACCAGTTCATACTAATTGAGTGTCTTTGTAATTATGTAATCTAGTTAAATAATGGGCAAACCAATGAAATACAACTGTGAAAAGAGATATTTCAGTGAAAATTCAATTGAATGGCTTTGGAAAGTCTTGATGAAGGCAAGTTACTAAAAGCTTGTTGCTGTAAATTAAATTATGCACTCAGATTATTTCACAATGTCCTTACCGTCTCGTTTCATTTAAAAAGATGAAAACAAAGATTCTCAGATATACATTAGGTATGATCAGTACAGGTCATGCAGGTGAAACCCTGTAATCATTGGTTCCTTAATGAAAGGAGAAGTCATTTGCCTATGTCAAAAAGTGAGAGAAGAAATGCACATCTGTGTATTTTAAAATAAAATGATTTATTCTAAATGTATATAGATAGTATTATGTTACACTAATCTCACTGTATTATTTAATTACTAGTCTGATTGATGTTGCCTAATACATCTTTTATTATAATCATGGAAATGCAAATTGAATACAACTCCATTTTATACTCATTAGATTGGCAAAAGCCTAGAAGTTTGGATAATGTCATATTTTGACCTGATTGTAAGAAAATGTGTATTCATATACAAGTAGCACACCTCATGGAGGACAGTTTAGCAGTATCTGTGAACGTTTTGACAGTCATAGTCATGACCCAACACTTCCACATCTTACTGTTCACCCAAGTAGTTGCCCATGTGCCTGACGAAGCTTGGAGTAGACATTTACTTCAGCACTGTTCAATGAAAAATTACAAATAACCTTCATGCTGGACCATAGGAGAATAGTGTAGCTGGGTCATATTAAGAATTAAGAATAAGAACTGTACAAACTGTCATAGGAAAATCATGCAAATTGTAAATTGATATATATAGCATAATCCCATTTAAGCTTTTTAAATGAAGCTAAACACCAGCACTCTATATTTTCCATGCATATCTGTATATGTGCACAGATTCATAGATAAAACTGGGATGTATATGTTCCAAATTACCACAGGTGCTTAGTTGACAGGGAACTTAAGAATACTGAAGCTCAATTCTCCAGTCTATAAAATGGGGACAGTAATTGAGCCCTGGCATAGAAAGTGCTATTATTGGCTATTATAATTTTTTCTTTTATTAGTGGAATTGAATTGTGAGGGAGTGAATGAGAAAGAAATGGGTGTATGGTCAAAGGAGATTTTTATCCTTACACTTAATGTTTTAAACTTTGATTTAAAATTGATTTGTTATGAAGGGAAAACAGGGCTGGGGATTTAGATTAGTGGCACCATGCCTGCCTCGAAAGCACAAGGTCCTGAGTTTGATCCCGGGTACCAAAAACAACCCCCCCCCCCACACACACACACACAAAAGAAGGGAAAGCAAAATTCCAATTTGGACTAGCCTGGAATCTGTAAGTAGGATTATGATATTTTCTTATTATTTTAAGTAAATATCCTTAGGTTTTAATCACTCTCTGATGTCTGATTAACAGATGAGGACTGTTTGAAGGCAGCCAGAAAGAAACCCAGAGATCATTAAGCTTTCCTTTATGTAGGCTCACAGTTTTGCACATAAATAATTTTAAAGCATCTTACTCTAGGCTTGGCAGTATCCTGTCCCCTTGACCTCTCCAAGTAAGTGTCTTGACAAATAAAGTACATTCTGGATATAGGTAAAGTCCTCCTTCTTACTGTACAACAAGGTATTATCTTGTTTTTCATAATTAACATTTGTAATTCTTAAACCATCCTCCCATAAGAGTTATTAAATCATTTGATGGTTTTTGTTTTGTTTTTTGCTGTTTTCCTAGATTTACATGATTATATTGGTTTTTGATTCACTATTCTCAGATATATTTGTATAAATTAAAAGATTCTTTCCTCTTAGAGGACATACAACATGGTTGATTGAACTTTTGATATCTGTCACATCCATAGAGTTGAAGGCTGATTTAAAACACCCTTGCCTAAGACACCAATTCCCAAGTCCAATCAAATGACAAAATAACATTTTTAAAATGCAGTGTTTTGATGTGCTTCAGCAGAACAGGAGAGTGGAATCAAGTTTTAGGTATGACTCAGTCCCCTCCAACCTGGTGAATCTGTGAGAGTGTCTATACTTACTTCCAGGCCATTAAATTTCCAATAAATTTCAGGGCATCTGATGTAGAAATGAAGATGTGGAAACTAGGAGACATTTAGAGGATGCTCTATAAACACACGAGAGCTCCCTTTACAGCAGTGTCATCCAGCTGATGAAACTAGAAAGTGGCCCTGACACATAGAATATGCCATAGCTGAAGCTGTCCCCTGTAAGGGAGCTCGTGTTCTTCCAAGAATTGGACGCATTGACAGGCTAAAACAAACCAGAGAATTTTCTGTAATTCCATTCAGTACCTGTTGGTCAGTAGGAAAGGTTGAGTGCTCAAGGTCACTCTATCTCTGTAATTATTAAAGCATACCTTGTGAAGAATAAAAGACATGAATGAACACTGGAAACTTTTAATCTCTAATAAAAAGAAGGGAAAGGAAAAAATATGAGAAATGGAAAAAGGTTGTTATAATAAGCAATGTACATTCCCACCTAGATGTTCTCATAATTAGGCACTCTGTACGAATCAATTTGAACTCTATTTTTAACATACTACCATGTTTACCATACTTTTTCTGTGACTCTTAGAGCAGCTAATATAAAAATAAATTGGCTTTTCTGTTTAAAGATCACTCTGTGATCATAGAAATGACTATTTACCTTTTTGAGTGCTTGACCTCAAATGCAAGGTCAAGAATTAGTTTTAAAAATCACATAATGCTAAAAGACTGACTTTGAATTGTCCCATTTTCCCAAGCACTTTTGAACATTTCTAGCACTTTTGAGAATAAGGTAAAATAAACTGACAGAGTAAAGCTGGTATTAACAAACAAAGGTGAAGCTTTATGAAGCATCCCTGTTTTTCTCCCCTGTCTTCCCAGGACAGATTGGATTTGAGCTCAGGCTGGGGCTATGGTGCATTGTTGAGAGTGGAGGATCTAGACTTGGGGGAGGTACTTCCTGGTTTGGGAACCTCCAGAGGACTGTAGACTTCTCAAAACAAAGTGAAGATCAGAGGATGTTCTGTCTGACTTAGACAAAGATATTCCTTTCATAGAACAGCTTCATAAATACCATTTTAGCCCCAGACTCATCCTCAATGATCCCTTGATTGTAACTCAGGAACCCCCTTCCCTGCTCTCTCCTGCATCATATGAGGTTCACCTCATTTTATAGTTCATCCAGATGATTAGAGGAATAACATCAGGATCCCTGACACAATCTCCCTAATGAATTTAGCTTTTATGGATCATACAGGTTGAGGGTGTGGGCAGCATCTTCTCTTCCATTGTGTTTGTTCGTAGAAGAACAGGCTGAAAGAATGGTACCTTTTCATTGATCTTGGAAGACTTTCTTTTTCCAACTAGCCTTTTAATGTTACTTGAGCCAAGCACATTCAAAGTCTTAGAGATAAGTCTGGCATTTATTTTAGAGTAGAATGGGAGTAGAGTTTAATTCTCTAAGGAAAAGGAATTTGTTGAATCAGCCTTCTGTGTTTCAGGTGTTGAACAGAAGCAGAGATCCTGATCCAGGAACAGAACTAACTTACTAGAATAAAACAGTACAAACAAAAGTGCTTTGTACACATAAAGCCCAACACACATTAACAGTGGTCATCATTATTACTTGTCAAAAGGACACCTGGATTCATTTCTGTTAGTATTTTATGATACAAACAAAATTAGGGCACAGCATACTTCTCATTCTAATAAGCGCATTTAATACCTGCTTCCCTTGAAGAAAGAGTCTTGTCATTATAGCACTCTTCAGTCTTCATGAAGAGTGATATTAAAATATATCTCAACATGTACAGAAATTAATGACTCAAAAGTTAGGACTGACCGACCAACACCCCCCTTCCTCCATTGCAGTGCTGAAGATGGAAGCCAGGTGTGCTAGGTAAGCACTCTACCACTAAGCTACATCCTCAGCCTCTCCAAGGTGGTTTGTAATCATCCAAAAGGAAAGGCCTAGCAGAACGTAATTGAAATCTTATTTCAAATTACTTTTTCTGGTTTTTGTGCTAATACACAGAACTGACCATATGCAAGTGATTACACCATTAGAGTCCCAGTACTACATAACTCTTAAATACATCCCTATTTCAGAGTACTCAGTTCTCACTGTCACTTAGGCATTCCATGGGCACTGAAGGAATAGGATTGACAAAGCACAGTTACAACTTTCAGGCAATTCAAGGGGAGATAGATACACACTGCAAATAGAGGCCTAATGAAGTTTGTTGTACAGGCTGTAGTGAAGTGTTTTGAGAGAAGACTAGAATGGAGGGCCCTATCCAGGCAGGAGATCTGAGGGCTAACATTGCACTAGAGCCTTGAATGAGACCAAGTTTTCACTGACAGATGAGGTTGGCAACAGGATTTCAAGCAGAAGGAAAAGTATGAGCCAAGCATGGAAATGTGGCATGAATAATGACTGGTTTGGGAGGCTGATGGAATATGTTGTGAAGTGTTTATTATTTGGCTAGTTGATGTGTTTTAGCTTTTCTTTTTGGGCACATTAATTTCTACTTAACCAGTAGTCACATTGTTAGCCTGTTTTTAGCATTTATAACTACAGAATAAATAGAATGGACTTCTGCTGGTCTAATTTAAAGATTGAAGGTGTTGATAATGACTTCCTTTTCCCAGCATTGTGCAAATGTGATTTCTTTTAAACATGATTTCCTTGGATGCAAGACGTAGTCTAAAAGTAGTTGAATATATTTACCCTTGACCCCTCCTTCCCAGTAAAGGATAGCCTCTCATTTGTGCCCCGGAACTTTCCCTGTCTGAAAGATACAGCAAGCAGAAACAATATTTTAGATTTAGATTTCTGGCCCCTACTTCAAAAATGGAACCCTGATATTTAAGAAGAAAATGGAAAGAAACACTCTTCAAGGCTTGATTCTATTGGATCCACATTGGTGATTTTAGATATTGGATCTGTTTACCTCGCTAAAACCTGGGTTTTTTGGGGGGGGGGGTTGATACAAGTGGCTCAATTACAATAACAGAATTGTGCAAATGAGTGATAACAGAGAGGGCCACCGAAGGCTGGGGCACTGTTAAAGTACTTAGAATAATAACATGACCATATGTGTTTTCTGCAGTTTATTCAGATTTCTTTCTTATCACCTATGTAATGCCAAAAATAAAGCCAAAGCATATATGTTTCACTCATCTGTTGGCAAACTCAGGTTCATCCAAAATTAGTAATTTGTGTCCTAGAAGTGAGAGTACTGAAAGAAGCCACAATGTTCAAAGAGCTGGGGCTCTAGTCAGTGTTTGTTTGTTTGTTTTTTCCTCTTCCTGGCTTCATTTGAGCAAATAGTACCCAGTATTAAGAGAGATGCAGGAGTCACCAGCCTCAGGATTTTTGTTTTTAAAAAGTTCTTGGATGCAGGGCCAGGGATTTAACTCAGTGGTTCTGCCACACCTGCCTGGCAAGTTCAAGGTCCTGAGTTCAATCTCCGGTACAGGGAAAAAAAAGGTTCTTGGTAATTCTGAAAACAGATTCCATATCTGTCATTCAGAAGAGATAAATAAATAACCAGGCATAAAAAATTCATACATCATCTTTTTTTTATTTACTCGGTACTTATACGATAGTAGATGCCAAATTTCTTCCTTCTTTGAAAAGTAAAACAATTGATAATAAGGACAATATTTTCCAAAACATAATGAGCTTTCTGGTTCACGTCTGAGTAGGATGATTTCATTTACTAACAAGCTTCTACTTATAACTGGATAATTTGCAAGCTGCTTAATTTCAGACAGATACTTCTTTATGGATTTTCATAGGAATGAGCAGAGAGGGACAGGAATCTGGTGGTGAGAGCTGGAAAATTAGATGGGGATTGGTTTCAGAAACAGCAGAGGTTCGTTATTAGAACAGGAATGCAGCAGGACAGACAGGATTCTGGGTGTCCCAAATGCTAGCCAGGCCTCCTGTACTCCTCCCAAGCCTGAGACATGCCGAGCTTAAAGGAGCATCAGGGAACAGCAGCTGTATAGAAAAAGAAGACAGAATTTCAGCAATGCCTTATCAGACAATCTCTGCTGAGCAAGATAAGGTAAACAGCACATAGCTGGTCTACTTGGTTTATTCCTGTTGTTTAATTGTACTTTTAAATTTAACTTTTCCCTTCCTCTCCTATAAATACACTATTGCTTGAATAACTTTAAAACAGATTTGGAAATATAGACGTGAATAAAAATAGTCATAAATCTCACAACCATTTATGTTTTTATACCTAATATACATGGAAATATAATTGTTCCTAAACAAACAAAAATAGATCTGAATTTCACACAAAGCTAAACGTAATCTTACCATATGTCCAGCAAACATGCTTCTAGGGTATTTTGTCAACTTATTTGAAAAACTATGACCATACAAAACCTTCATGTGAATTTTGATAACAGCTTTCTTCATAGTCACCAAAAACTGAAAGCAACTGAGATGTCTGTCCTTCAGTACAGGAGTGGATAAACTGAGTGCGTCCATACAGTGGAAACACTATTCAGTGATTAAAAGAGATGTGTTACCAAGCCATTAGAAAACAAATGAATCTTAAATGCATACTGCTAAGTGAGAGAAGCCAGACTTTTACTTGGGATCACTGGTGCTAAATTCTCTCTTTTCAGCTTGGGTCCAGTTTGGCAGGTAAAACAAACACAAATCTGCCTGCCTACATCCTGAAGCCAGTGAAGACTAAACCGTGTAAATATCGCCTTGTCTTTCTGATGTGAGAAATGTATAAATAGATAACATGAAATCGGAAGAAATTATTCAAAAGGAAAGGGAAACTGGGAAAGGGGGAGGGGAAAAAGAAAGAAGGGAAAAGAAAAAAATGAGAAAAGAAATAAAATAGAAAAAAAGCTTTTATAAATAAGGAGGGGAGGGGACTGGAAAAAAAAAGAGGAATCAAGATATACCATGTACAGGTACGAATTTCCTATGATGAATGTACCAATAAAATTAGCAATGTTTTAAAAATCATGGTTTTTTTTGTATTAAATTCTTTCATTGGTACATTGTAGGTATACAACACAATTACATTTCTCATTGGGAATTGTACCTTTACATAATGCATCTTGGTTCTTATTTTTTCCCCATTCCTAGCCCTCCCTTCATGCCCTCCACCCTTCCCTATTTACAAAGACTTTATTTCCATTTTTTCCATTTCTCATCATTTTTTCCTTTCCCTTCTTTCCTTTCCCCTGTGCCTCCCACTACCCCTACCCCTTTGGACATTTTCTTCCTATTTTACATTATCGATTATTCATTCTAATCATTGGTACATTTTAGGTATACAACATAATGACATTCATCATTGGAAATTTGCACCTTTACATAGTCTCTCTTGGTTCTTATTTTTCACCGTTGCCCAGCCCTCCCTTCAACCCCTCCAGTCCTCCCTATTTACAAAGATTTTGTTCCTAGTTTTCCATTTTCTCATATTAATCCCATTCCCTTCTATCCTTTCCCCTAGCCCTCCCACTTCCTTCCCCTTTGCCCCTTTTCTTCCTATTTCACATTACCTATTATACATTTAGTCCTTATTTACACTTTCAGTTTCTCACACCAGAGAAACTATTCGGTATTTACACATGTGTGTCCTATTGATTTCACTTAAGAGTATTCCCTCAATGTGCATCCACTTAGCTATAAATGTCTCTAATTTCTCATTTTTTATGGCTGAGTAGTACTCCATTTTATAAAAAAAACACATTTTCTTTATCCAGTCTCCAGTTGATGGGCATTTGGGCTGTTTCCAAGTTTAGCTATTACAAACTGAGCTGCTATGAACATGGGTGCACATATATCACTGTGGTATGATTCTTTTAATTCTTTGGGGAAGATACCCAGCAGTGGACTAGCAGGGTCAAATGGGACTTCCAGACCTAGTTCTTTGAGGTATCTCCATACTGATTTCCACAGTGGTTGCACCAGTCTACACTCCCACCAGCAGTGGAGCAGGGTTCCTCTTTCCCCACAGCCCTGCCAGCATTTGTTATTGGTTGATTTCATGATAGCAGCCATTCTTTCTGCAGTGAAGTGGATTCTCAGCATTGTTTTCATTTGCATCTCTCGAATGACCAGTGATGTTGAACATTTTTTCATGTATTTATTTGCTATTTCTACTTCTTTGTCTGAGAAATGTCTGTTCATTTCAGATGCCATTTTTGGATTGGGTCTTTAAATTTGGGAGGTTTGATCTTTTTAAGTTCTTTATAGATTCAAGATAGTAGACGTTTGTCTGAGGAAGAGCAGGTGAAGATTTTTTTCCCACATTGTGGGTTGTCTCTACACACTGCTGGTGGTTTCTCTTGCTGTGCAGAAGCCTTTTAATAAGAAGAAATCCCATTTGTTGATTGTTTGTGGTAGTTCACGGGCAACTGAGGTTTTGTTCATAAAATCTTTTCCTACATCGATGTCTTCAAGGGTTCTGCCTAACCTCTGTTCCAACTGGTTCAGAGTTTCTATTTTAATATTTAGATCTTTAATCCATTTTGATTTTAGTTTAGTGCATGGTGAGAGATATAGGTCTAGTTTTCATCTTTGGCAAGTTGAAGCCCAATTTTTCCAGCACCATTTATTAAAGAGGCTATCTTTCCTCCAGTGAGGGTGTTTGGCTCCTTTGTCAAAGATGGGATGGCTGAGTGTGTCTGGCATTGTTTCTGCGTCTTCTAACCTGTTCCACTGGTCCTCAAGTCTGTTTCTTTGCCAGTACCATGCTGTTTTTATCACAGTGGCTTTGTAGTATAGTTGTAGGTTGGGGATTGTCATACCCCCTGCCATGTCTCTGTTACCTAGAATTGCTTTTGCTATTCTGGGTCTCTTCTTGCTCCAAATGAATTTTTGGATTGTTTTCTCGAGGTCCATGAAGTATGCTGCTGGGATCTCCATTGGAATTGCATTAAATCTATATAGCAGTTTTGGAAGTATGGCCATTTTCACTATATTGATCCTTCCTACCCAGGAGCAGGGGATGTCTGTCCATTTTCTGATATCATCTTCAATCTCTCTTTTCAGAGTGCCATAGTTTTCAGAGAAGAGGTCTTTGATTTCTTTCATTAGGATGATTCCTAGGTATTTCAGTTTTTTGGATGCTATTGTGAAAGGAATTATTTGCCCTATTTCTCTCTCAGTGAGTCTGTCATTGGTGTAGAGGAAAGCTATTGATTTTTGTGTGTTGACCTTGTAACCAGCTACTTGACTGAATTTGGTTATTAAGTCTAGAAGACTTTTGGTGGAGTTCTTGGGGTCTTCTATATAGAGTATCATGTCATCTGCAAAAATGACAATTTGACTTCTTCATTTCCTATCTTTATTCCTTTTATTTCTTTCTCTTGTCTAACAGCTGTGGCTAATGTTTCCAGAACTATATTGAACAAGAGTGGTGATAGTGGACATCCTTGTCTCGTTCCTGATTTTAGTGTGAAGGCTTTCAGTTTTTGACCATTTAGTACGATATTGGCTGTTGGTTTTTCATAGATGGCTTCTATCAGTTTGAGGTAGAGACCATCTATTCCAATTTTTTGTAGGGTTTTTATCATAAATGCATGCTGGATTTTGTCAAATGCTTTTTCTGCGTCTATGGAGATAATCATATGGTTTTTGTCCTTGGTTCTATTGATATAGTGTATTACATTGATTGATTTTTGTATGTTGAACCATCCCTGCATCCCTGGGATGAATCCCACTTGATCAGGGTGTATGATCTTCTTGATGATCTTCTGCATTCTGTTTGCCAGTATCTTATTAAGGATTTTTTGCATCTATGTTCATTAGTGAGATTGGCCTATAGTTCTCTTTTTCAGTTGGGTCTTTATCTGATTTGGGGATCAAGGTGATGGTTGCTTCCAGGAATGAATTTGGGAGTATTGCTTCCCTTTCAATTTCATTGAAGAGTTTAAACAGTAGTGGCAGCAGTTCCTCTCTAAATGTCTTGTAGAATTCAGCAGTGAAGCCATCAGGGCCCGGGCTTTTCTTAGTTGATAAGTTTTGAATTACATTTTCAATTTCCTTGGTTGATATTGGGTTGTTCAGAATTTTTAGGTCTTCTTTGTTCAACTTTGGTAATTCATATGTATCTAGGAATCTGTCCATTTCTTCTGTGTTGTCCATCTTATTGGCGTATAGGTTTTGGAAGTAGGTATTGATGATCCTCTGTATTTCTGCTGAGTCTGTTGTAATTTCACCCTTTTCATTCCTAATTGCATGGATTTGGGCCTTTTCTTTCCTTTTTCTGACAAGGTTGGCTAAAGGTTTGTCAATTTTGCTGATTCTTTCAAAGAACCAACTCTTGGCTTCATTGATTTTTTTGTATCGTTCTCTTAGTCTCCATTGCATTGATTTCTCCTCTGATCTTTATAATTTCCTCCCTTGTATGAGCTTTGTATTTGTCCTGCTCTTCTTTTTCTAAAAGCTTGAGGTTCAGCATCAGGTTGTTTAATTGGGCTCGTTCTGTTTTCCTAATATGCGTATTCACTGCTATGAGTTTCCCTCGTAAGACAGCTTTCATTGTGTCCCATAGATTCCGATATGTTGTATTGTCATTGTCATTTAATTGAAGGAACTGTCTGATTTCTTCTTTAATTTCCTCTGTGACTCATTGGTTATTCAGAAGTGTGTTCTTCAATTTCCACATGTTTATGGAATTTTTTGAGTTTCTTTTGCTGTGGATCTCCAATTTCATCGCACTATGGTCTGACAATGTACAGGGGACAACTTCAATTCCTTTGCACTTACTTAAACATTTTCTATGTGTGAGTATGTGGTCTATTTTGGAGAATGACCCATGTGCAGCTGAGAAGAATATGTATTCTGATTTTGTGGGGTGGAAAACTCTGTAAACATCTGTTAAGTTCATTTGTTCAAGAGTTCGATTGAGTTCTAGTATTTCATTACTTAGCTTTAGTCTAGTTGATCTATCTATTTGTGACAGTGGGGTGTTGAGGTCCCCCACTACAATTGTATTAGTGCATATATGACTTTTCATGTCCGTTAGTATTGGTTTTATATAGTTGGGTGCACTAGTGTTTGGTGCATAGATATTTATGATTGTCATCTCTTCCTCTTGGATTCTTCCCTTTACAAGGATGTAGTGTCCTTCTTCGTCTCTCTTAATCAGTGTTGGTTTGAAATCCACTTTATCTACAAAGAGGATAGTGACTCCTGCTTTTTTGGGGGTTCCTGTCGCATGGAGTATTGTTTTCCACCCTTTAACTTTCAGTCTATGAGTTTCCTTTTGAATTAAGTGTGTTTCTTGTATGCAGCATATTGTTGGATTTTGCTTCTTGACCCATTCTGCCAGTCTATTTCTTTTGATTGGTGAATTGAGACCATTACCTTTGATGGTTATAACTGAAACATATTGACTTGTCATTGCCATGACTTTTTCTTTTTGTTGGGTTCTCCCCCTTTACATTTAATTTCTTGTCATGCCAGATGGGTTCACTCTGCTTTGCTTCCTGGGGTTGTGATCCTCAATGTCTGTTCCTAGGCTATTGTGTACAATTCTTTGGAGTGCTGGTTTGGTATTCACGAAGTTCCTGAGGTGCTCTTTGTCATGAAAGTATCTTATTTCTCCATCCATTTTGAAAGATAGTTTTGCAGGGTACATCAATCTGTGTTGGAAGCTGTTTTCTTTTAGATCTTGGAATATGTCACTCCAAGCTCTTCTTGCCTTGATGGTTTGTGTTGAGAAGTCTGCTGTGATTCTGATGGGCTTTCCTTTGTATGTGATTTGTTTCTTTTCTCTGACTGCTTGGAGAACTTTGTTCTTCTGTTGTGTTTCTGGAATCTTAACAATTATATGCCTATGTGTAGATTTTTTTTGATCAAGGCTATTTGGAGTCCTATATACCTCACTTATCTGTATGTCAAGCTGTTTTCCCCTGCTTGGGAAGTTTTCTGCCATTATTTCTGTGAAGAGGTTTTTTATGTCATCTCCACTCTCTCCTGTTTCTTCATTGAGCCCAATCAGTCTTATATTATTCTTCTTTGCATCAACTAGCCGCTGCTGGATTGATTTCTCTTGTTCCCTTATAATTTTGAAGCAATTTTTCTTTTCCTGGTCACTAATTGCAATCTTATCTTCTGTATCTGAAATTCTGTCCTCACATTGGCTCATTCTGCTGTGTAGACTTTCAGTGGAGTTTTTCATGTCCTGGAAATCTATTTGCATCTGTTTTATGGATTCCATTTGTTTCCTATGTTGGGATTCCATCATGTTCCTCAGCTCCTCTAGATTTATTAATCATGTCTTGCACTAGGGGCACAGTTTCTCCTGTTATCTGAGAAATTATTTCTGATTTCATTTTTTCCAGATCCCCTTTTGTTTCCAGTTCAGTGGGTCCAGGTGGTTGAGTATCAGAGTGTTCCATCTCATTTCCCTTTGGGGTTGCTGTAGGTGATCTGGAAGTCTGGTTTTGAGACTTATTTATGTGTTTTCTCATTTCGACTGGGGCGGGGTGCTGTTAGCACCTGCACGGATTACCTCCCCTGAGCTGGGTGAGGTGGGACAGGGGCTGGGAGCAGTGGTAGGGATGGTGACCCAAAAGCCCTTTCCTGTGGGCTGGGAGCAGCCGGAGGGATGGTGGCTGGGAAACCCCTTCCTCTGGACCAGGAGCAGTGGGACGGTGGCTCAGAAGCCCCTTCCTCTGGGCCAGGAGCAGCGGGACAGAAGATGGCCCAAAAGCCCTTTCCTCTGGGCTGGGAGCAGAGGGAGGGATGGTGACCGGGAAGCCCCTTCCTCTGGACCAGGAGCAGTGGGACGATGGCTCAGAAGCCCCTACCTCTGGGCCAGGAACAGTGGGACTCAGTACCTTGGTCTGGTGGTCTGGTGTCCTCTGTGTCTTTGTAGTGTGGAATCAGGTGGCTGCCTGTCTGCAGCGGGGTGATTCGGTGTCTTCCGCGTGACTCAGGACCTCGGTAGGGCGTACACAGACCTGCCTGTCTGCAGCGGGCTGATTCGACGTGTTCTGTGTGACTCAGGACCTCGGTAGGGCATGGGCAGACCTGCCTGTCTGCAGCGGGCTGATTCGGCGTGTGTTCAGTGCGACTGGAAAAATAATGTTTTGTTTATTCCCCTAGAAAATTAAAACTGTTTGACAGCCTTATTGTAACTCTATATATCTAATTATTTTTTGAAACTCCATTGTTTTGTAATTTAAAATAAAAGCATTTATTTTGAAACATAACGTCTCTATTCATCAAGAAGTAGCCAAAAATGTAAGTAGAATGTTTACATAGGTAAATTTCTGTAGTCCCTTAATTCTTTCAGAAGTTAATCTTCAGTAAGAGCATTTGTTGATTTCATAAGTAGTTTTACCACCACTTCAGGTATATATAAATTTATAATATAAATCTGATTTTTTTGAGGGGGAGGGCTGGGAATTAAACTCACGGCCTGTTGCATGCTAACCAAGTGCTTCACCACTGAGCTATACCTCTAGCTCTATATATGATATTTTAGACATACACCCCCAAACTTCATTCTTAGTTGCTTCAAATTAATTCAGTTGCTTCACCCTAGAAGAAAATCACCATCACTAACTACACTGTGTAGTGCTCCGTTGTTGTGTAACCGACCACTGCAAAACATAGGGCCTCATTTATTTTCTCATGCTTCTGTGGATCAACTGAGGATGGTGAGACAGTTTCCTCCAGGATCTCTCATGCACTTGAATTAGGGTATAGGCTCAGCTGGGCTGGGGTGTTCAAGATGGCTCACCCATAGGGCTGGCGATTAATGTTGGCTGTGGGCCGAGCTGGGAACAAGTGTCCACATATGGCTTGAGCTTTTCATAACATAGTGTTCTGAGAGCAGTCACACTTCTCATCTGGGAACTGGCTTCCTACAGGCAATGGCACCTCTTCTAATTCTACTTGCCAAAGCAGTCACAGCCGGCCCAGATTAAAGGGATGGAAGAATAGACTCCACCTCTTGAGGATAGAGTAGCAAAGTTGCATTGCAAAGAATATGGGGAATGAGGAATGTTGCTCTAGCCATCTTGGGAACTATAATCTGCTCTAGTTGCCAACTTGTTCAAATATCTGTGTAGGTAGGAGCCACTTTATGGGAAAAGCATTGTGAGAAACCCCACTGATTTCAGAAACCTGGATTGTGCCCCTGTTTTTAGAACAGAAATTTAGAATTTCTTTTCTAAAATAAAAGCTGATGAAGCACATTGCCTCGTAGTTCTGTTGTGAAGAAAACACCTTTGTAAGTATCAGATTCCCAAAAAGCTAAATGTGTCTAATCTCAAGGGGAAAAAACACAATTACAGAGTCCATCAAGTCTTCTCAGATATAGGCTGACATAATGAGCCTAAAAAAAGTAGGTTTTGGCATCAGACTTAGCCAAGCTGCCTTCTAAACAGGATGACCTGACACAAACTCCATCAACCTTAATCCCTCATCTATAAAACATAGATGATTATATTTCAGGGTTGTTTTGAAAAATGATATTTTTGTAAAACACTTA
Organism: Heterocephalus glaber; assembly: GCF_053883595.1. Classification (NCBI taxonomy): domain Eukaryota; kingdom Metazoa; phylum Chordata; class Mammalia; order Rodentia; family Bathyergidae; genus Heterocephalus; species Heterocephalus glaber. The sequence goes on from NW_028258372.1 coordinate 22,115,676, forward strand.
GTATATTGTAACACATAGTAATTTAAAAAGCTAAATGTTATTCCTTTTATGTGTTTCTTGAGTTCTGTCTATATCATATGGTTTCAAAACATTCTAGAGGGTTCCAAGCACTTCAGTGTTCATTAATTGTGGTTTTACTATTTTGTAGAATATTATCCATACAATTTTTTTGAAAAAGGTCTCTAATTACAATTTCAGGGCTTTGAGCATATATTGTTCAGCAATTACCTGAGTGTTCTTTTGCTCAATTCCAATAGAAATCACAAATTGGCAAAGTGCAGCTCCCTTGATGTTCCTGGCTTTGGGCTTTGAGTGCCATTGGCCTGCAGACTTTAGTGTTATAGTTCTGAATTTTGAATGCTATCAACTCTTAGCTCTTAGTGTTACAGCTCTAAACTTTCAGTGTGAGCAGCTCCTGCCAGGGCCCAGCCACCCTTGTCAGCTTCTCAGCAGCTGGAACTTGTAAAACCCATGGCAGCTTTCTGAACCTCTTCCAGCAGTTTCCTCCACCTTCCTAGGACTCTTCACAGGTCTCTGTAGGTCTCCATAGGACTCTGCTAGCCTCTGCAGGTATCTGCAGGTCCCCACTGCTCTTACCTCTTCGCTGTTCCTCTAGTCGTCCACTGGCTGCCAGTCACACAGAGAGCTAATACCACTAGTGTAACCAGGTCTTTCTTAGTGCAACCCATTCAGCTCACTCTACCCAAGATAAAAATCATGAGTGGGAGATAGGGCCACCTGAGAAAGGCCTTATTGGGGCTTCTGTTGTTGCACAGTGGTTAGTATGTAGGAGAGACCCCTCCTAGACTAACCTGAGGAGTGTGAAGGCACACTGCTTATATACAAAAAGTTGGGGCCAGCATATACACAGCTTTTTGCATCTTGTGGACTTATTTGGGGATGCTGACAGAGTGGATGCATCTGGAGTGGCTGCAGGGCAGAGTCATCTGGGTTAAGGCCATGTCTGAAGCCTGCTGCAGCCAAGCAGAATACCTCCTGGAGTGGCTGTGGGGCTTCTAGGACAGCTGCAGCTGTCACAGTGACAGCTTGGCTGCACTGAGTGAGAAGTGCCTACTTGATTGATTCTTTCCACTGAAATGGTGGAGTTGAGCCCAGACTGCCACTGCTTTCAAGAAGTTTTCAAGAGCAGCAGCATTGATCATGGCCCATTGGTGTTGGGGTATAATGGTGGTGGACCCTGGCCTTTGCCCTGCCAAGTGGGATCCTCCAGCCACTCCTCAAGAGAGTTGGTTGCAGCACCCAAGCAGCCTGGAGAGAGGGAGGGGCATCAAGACTGTCTGCTGGCTCCTGAAAGGGCTGCAGGAGCAACAGCAGCCTAGAGGGCATTTGCCAAGGCAACCACAAAGGTGGGGGGCAGATGTTGGAGCTAGTGTCCTGAGTCACCCTCTGAGCAGCAAGAGGCTAAAGTCATGCCACTGCTGACTACCAGAGGGAAATGGGAAGAGTTGGACCTCTTTTTTCTATCTGAGTGTCATAATCAATATTAACAATTTTTCACCCTCCTAAATAACTGTCCTAATATTGTGGTCGATATTACAGCATGTGTTTATAAAATGGAAGATTCCTAGTCTTAATTTCTAATTTTCAAGTTTAATTATTTTCATGTTATTGGAATTTGAGAAAGAACAAATGAAATGAATTTATAGTAAGAATGAAAATGCATATTTAACTAGAATTTGCCATCACTCATTAATGAGGAAAAACTGTGTCTATCACTAGGCAGCCCTCTTGTCTCAAGAGTCTGCTAATTAGCTAAATGCTCAGCATATCTCAGTAACTCCAGTAGCCTGTAAAATTAAAATTAGCCTTGAATGCAACAGTGTCCCACATCTTCTCCCATTTGAAGGCATCTTCATCGGCTGAACTTTCTAATAATAGTTCTTCAGCCCTGAACTGATCTGATAGAGAGCATGTCCATAAAATGAATCTTTTCATTTTGCATGTTTCCTAGGAATGTTTTGGTAAAAATCATTTTCACTTTCCCAAAAGTAAAAATTCTGTTTTTAAAGAAAAAGAAAAATTCTTTATGGGGTTATAACTTCCCAGTCACTGAAGAGAATACAGACAGAATGAACATGAAAGGACTAGTAGCTTCATCTTCTAGTTGTTGGTATAAATTTTTGCACAAAATTCAAGGAGTGTTATGAAATTGAAAGGTACAGTGTTTTTAAGTCTGGTACTGATGAGCGTGTCATGCTACAAATTGAAATCTCTCATCAAGAATCCAGGGAAAGAAAATATCTCAATCCCATTCGTTATTTACTCACATAGCAAGTACTTATTGATCACCAGCTACATGCCAGTTACTATCCTTGGTTTGGGGTATTAGGAAGAACAGCAATAGAAATGACCTCAAGGGGCTCATTGTCTAGAAAGAGGAGGCAACCCAAAGAGCAGTTTCCATAGATATGCTAATGGGGGTAAGGGATAAACGTGCTACTATGTGCACCTAACCCAAACTTAGTGTCAGGGAAGTCTTCTTGAGAAGTGGTCCCTTTATGTCATTTAACTGGACTACCTTCAGCTTGGAGGCTCTATGGATGGGGTGGGGGGTGGCTTCTGATGCTCCATTTATCAATGTATGGGAAATGCTGCTGCTGCATCTTAGGAATATCCTCCATGGTGAAGGTATCTGTTCATTCTACAAGTAATTGTTGGATCCTTACCTGCGCTTGGAACCAGGAATACAACAAAATTGTGTGATACATGGTATATACCTTTGTGAAACTCACACTCTGGAGGAAACGAACTGGTAAAAATGGCACGTGATTATTTTTAAGATCAAATAGCTATCTTAATGGGAAACGGGAGGAAATAATCAGTTATCCCTTAAGAGGTAACACAAAGCCTTGGGAGATACAGTTGTGAGAAAGACAAGGAACTCTCTCAGACCTGGAGTGATGAGACTGTGGGTGAGGTTCAGGATCTAAAGGACTTTGTATATGTCCTAATAGAACTGGACACATGCTTCTGCAAGGAGGTGAAGCACCTGGGTGTGAACAGATAGACTCAGCTTTAGACTCTCTCTTTCTTTCTCCTTCTCCCTCTCTCCCCCAGCCCCCTGCCTCTCTCCTGCCCTCTGTCAGGCAGAGTTTCCTGAGGACATAATTTAGTACCTTCCTAACAAGTTCACTGTGAAGCCTACATGAGATAATGCAGGAGAGCCTTTACATGATACTTGAACATAGTAAACATAGGGCTAATGTAGCAGTTGCTGTTACTGCCAGATTTTCCCGTGGTCATTGGAAAGCTACTGAAAGTTATTATCATACTCTGACCACTCTAGATTACAGAACCTCTTGGTGCATCATCTTCAGAAGCTGGGATTTTTTTTTTTTTTTTTGTGGTACCGGGAATCGAACTTGGGACCTTGCACTTGAAAATCCCTGGCCCAGAAGCTGTTTTGATGATCACATTAGTCAGTGTTTCTGAAGTGCTTAGAACACTGCCAGCTACATAGTAAGTGCGCTATGTATGTTTATACCAGTTATTAATTTAATGAAATCTGCTACAGAATAGAAATACCTTTTTTTTTCACTTTTCAGAGAGAAAGCTAAATTCAGAGAAGTTGAGCTTTTAGCCTAAGGTGGCACAGCTAGTAAAGTATAGAGTCAGTATTCAACCTGAGTCTTCATTTCACATCATGACAGCTGCATCTGAAAATTTGATTTGCTAGTCATACATTGTCCTATAACCCCAACACAGTTTTCATTTTTTGTGAAATCCTTTCCATCTTTGATCAGCTTCAAGTAATAGTTTTTACAGAACTCCAGTCATAGCCAGCATAAATTTTATATTCTAGTTTTTTCTTAGCATTATATCATTTTCCATTTTCCTTTGTAGTCATCATGTTAAATTTTAATGGATGTATAAAAGTACTTCAAATTGATTTTGCTTAGCTTTTATCCTGCTGCTGGGTATTATTAGTCTATTTCCTTTTTTCATTATTATGTAGTACATAATGCTCCTGTAAGCATATTCCCAAATACAGCCATTTTCTTCCTTTAATTTATTTCTTAGATAAGTTTACAGGAGTGAGATCATTGAGTTATGGCAATGAATAGTTTCATTGTTTTCAACATACATTGCCTAGTCCTTTCCACCAGCAGTGCATGGAGACTGGCAACTCCAACACTGATAGGAGTATTTTTTAAAACTATTGCAGGTTTAATTACAAAGAAAAATGAATACCTCAGGGCAATTTCGTTTTTTGCATGTTTTGATTACTAATTTCTTGTAGCATATTGTCATCTAATTGAATAATCCTGTAATACTTTTCTTTCTACTCTTTTATTATTCAATTAATAAACATTTCTTGAGTGTCTACTTAAGACTGTTTTGGATACAGAAATAAAATGAAAGATACAGGATTTTACAGTCTGGTAGCGGAGATATAAGAGCAAATAGACAACTGCAGCTTACTGCAATCAACCTGATGTCCTTTTACCTTTAATGTTATTCAGAATGTTAATGTCCTGTCCCTGAATGGGGTGTAGCAGAGTAGAGAAGGAGGTTACACTTTGGGATCAAACAGATCCTGGTTCAAGTCATGGCTTTGCAAATTCTAGCTAAGTCACCTTGCACAAGTGTCTTAATGCCTGTACAATCTTTACAATATCTGCATCTTCACACTCGTTACCTTTACAACATCTTGCAGAGCTGTTAGAATTAAATGAATTAATATAAAATAATGTAATGGCTGGTACACAACAGGTCCTTTATAAATATAAATAGTAGTTATATTATTCCTTAAATATATAGGGCTATATATAATAATAGTGGGCTGGTGTTATAGCTCAGTGCTAGATCACTTGCCTAACATGCAGAAGGCCCTGGTTTGATTCCTACCACAACTAACTAAAATTTAAAAATAAAGTTTTTTAAAAACAATGATTTTTAAAAGTCATCCTATGGGTGACTTCTGTTCATAATTAGATGCAAAGAGAGAGAAGCAGTTAAAAGTGGGAATATAAACCTGCTAATTTAGTTCTAGGTTTTTGGTAAGCCACTTTATCACATTGGACTTTGTTTTCCTCATCTGTATGTGAAAACTATATTAGTACCCAGCACATAGATTTATTTAGGGAATTAAAACACTGGAGAATGATGCCTGCCACATAAATGCTGTATCCGGGATCACTCTGATGAGGACAATGATGACAATAAAGAAGACAAGGACAAGATAATGCTAATCACCATAGCTACCTCTTTGGACAAACAAAACAAAACAAAAAAACCCAAACAAACAAAACTCTACTTTAAGTAATTCTTTGTCTTCTAACTTTTTACTCTCTCCCTTGTCCATACTTCATTAATTTACCCTAAGGGTCTTAAAGTTATCTTTTTTCTTTCTTTTAAAGTTCCATTTATATTTCTGTCCTGTCCCTTTCATTTCAGTAATCTCATTAGCTATTAGATCTATAATAATCAGTAGTCACTTTTTTTTTTTTTTGTCTTATGGCTCTTTTTAATCAGCAACTATCTTTCCCTGAATTGATGATCATGCTTACCCATTGCCAAGTGGAAAATCCATTCCATGGACATCCAGACCCTGTTCAACACCAGTATCCCTCACTGAGAAATTCCCTCTTCTTTTCTGTCCGTGCAGACTATTGTCCCCAAAGACACAATTCTTTGATTTTTGTAGCAATCTGGTTTTATATTAAGAATGTTTTTGTTTGCCTTCATGTTTTTCTGCTTATGAATATAACATAGTACACAATTTTATTTGTTTGTTTTGTTTTGGCTTGGCTTTATCATTCAGTTTTAGGAAACTGGCTGTCTTTCCCTGTTCTTCATCTTTTATAGATTCTGTTGCTTGCAAGACAACTCCACGCCTTATTTTCTATGTCTGCCTGCTCTTTCAACCTCCCATGTTTCTTGTATCTATTTCTCATTCACTAATCCACTGTTCTGCAATGTTGTTTTCTATGTTGACTGTATACAATGATGACCTTATTTCTTTTCTGTCACTGAATGAGTGCATCCTGTTCTGTTCTTATTTCTTAATGGGAATATTTCTGTCTCCCTCAGAATGAGTAACACCTGTTTCCCGAATATTTTTCACATGATGTGCAAGGTTTATTTCAGGGGAATTATAATTACTTCTGAGATATTCCAAGTTTTTCATCTTTCTTTAGTGCTACATAACTTTCTCATTAGGGTCATTTTAAAAAAAATTTTCTTGCACTTCCTTTCCAGTTTGTGGAGTGTCTGCTATATAGAAACCACCATCAGGTTCCATTTCCACCAATTTGGGAGGCCAAGAGCATGTCAGTCAGAGGTGATCTTTTTTGTCCACTGCCCTCCCTTTCGGGAATCAGCTGTGAACTTCCTGCAGGTATAATTGAATTCCAGACTATTTAAAAGGGTGTGTTTTCATCTTGTCCCATCCATGTGGCTACCACCAGTGTTTACCTCCTACAACAGATTGGGGGATCATTGTTAAAATCTTGTGTCATTACTATGGTGGTTTAAAAATAAAAATTTTCTTCTAAATTAAAATCTTGTGTCATTACTATGGTGGTTTAAAAATAAAAATTTTCTTCTAAATTATCTCAATTCTTTTTTTTTTTTTTTTTTTTGGTACTGGGGATCAAACTCGGGTCCTTGCGCTTGCGCAGCAGGTGGTGAAACCACTGAGCTAAATCCCCGGGCCAATCTCAATTCTCATTCTCTTTGTGCCTATTTATATTTGATTGTCCAATTTAACTTTCAGACAATTTTAAGTAGAGTTTTTTTTTTTTTAAATTTAGAAAGCATTCTCCCTTCTCACCTCATTTTCCTCAGAAAAGTAAAGGTTAGCATTTGATAATAATAAAAATCTAGAGTCAGCATGGCACAGTAGCGAAGTTTGGAGTCAGAGGGTGACAGCTATGGGTCCTGATCCTCTCTTAACTGCCTGTAGGACCTTGGGCAACTCAAAAAATATTTCTGAACCTCAATATTTTCAACTGTGAGATAGTAAAATAATACCTATCTTACAATATTGTCATGAAGATTAGCTATAGGAAGCACCTAAAAACCTGCCCAGCGTGTGGTAGGTCACTAATAAATGATTGCTATTACTAGCATCATTAAATTCAAAGTGGTGAGAAAATAAAGGCACTTCTAGGATTATGTAGATGTGGATCAAAGGTAGAGAGAACTATTACTAAACTTCCAGGTGAGAGTTTTTATTATAGAATAAAAATACCTATGGTCAGACCAGAATCAAGAAAACAAAGCCCTGCCATGGTCTCTCTGTGTGGTCTGGGTCACTTTTGAGGCTCTGTGTCTTTATCTGTAAAACAAAGGGGTCATGCAACAGTGAAAACCCCTCACCCCTTCCCAGGTCTCTGTGTTTCTCACTAGTAGGCTGGGGATTGAACTCATCTTTTGTTCCTATTTGTTCTAGGCCAGGTCTACTTGTTAAGGCTATTTTCCCAGTGCCTAGCCTATTGCCTTAGCAGGTCATAGCATTAAATAAATATTTGTGGGATGAATCAATGAATCAATGAATAAATGAATGAATATAATCTTTAACATAAAGCTAAACAAAGCAGTCTTTGGCTATATACTTTCTGTAGATGCAAGACTTAGCCAGGTTGTATGCTAAGGAATTAATGCTTCATAACCAGTCTAAAATATAAATGTTCTGGCTTGGTGTGGTAGCCCATGCATTTAATCCCAGCACTCAAGAGGCTGAGGCAGGAGGATTGCCATGAGTTTGAGGCCAGCCTGAGCTACATAGTGAGTTCAAGGCCGGCCCAAACTGTATAGTGAGGTCTTGTCTCAAAACACACACGCACACACACACACACACACACACACACACACACACTTTTCAGCATGATTATTCCCTTATTACCTTATTGGCTCTTTTATGCAAAAAAGTAAAATTAAGTTGATCATAATCCTTACTCAAATAAGAATTGATCAGATCTGTTTATGCCCTGTCAAATTACATGTGTCAGCAGAATTCCCCACAAAAACTCCCTCTGGGAAAACGTAGTCACCGAATCCTAAAATCAGATTTGTGTACCCAGTGTGCAGCAAACACTGAACACTGGTGCTTGGGGTTGAGAAAGTTTGAGCAAGGCAGTACCCACTGAGAAAATGGGAGACAAGCCTCAAATCCCTTTTCCTGGGGCTAGACTTTAGGGGTATTTGTGGATTAAATAAGCAGGTGATCTGAGGCACGGAGAAAGTCCTTAAAGTAAGGAGGAATGAAGTGATCACTGGTCTGCATGTGATAATTAAGCCTCACGGCTGTTTACAGAATCCATGCTCAGAAAATGTTGGTGTTGGCATAACCAGAGGGTGGTGTTTTGGGCCTCAGAAAGTCACCCACCACATACTTTTACAGCCCCAAGGCAAGCTTGGTGGTTTGAGCTAGACGATCCTGCCTTCAAATTCCTAAAAAAACAACTTAAACAATCATTATGGTCACAACCATAGTCTGGAGCTCATGGGTATGTATATATACTTCTTAGTGAGGTTGCCTCTAAAATTGGTGATAAATGCAGGTAGCTAAAAGCAAGGGAAGCTAGAGAGTTGTGTGAGTGGGTTTCAGTGGGAGTGGAAGCCAGCCAGCTCCACGGGAGGCCCTGCCTGGTGGGTGCGTGGTGAGCATTTCTTTGGTATTTGGTGTCTCTCTGTCTATTCCTCTGATGTGCACCTCTTTCTTTGCTATAATTGTACTTGTCCTCAGTCCATAATACTCAGACTCATGGAGACTGAAGGGGGTTGGTAGAGTGAGGTTATAATATCTGAGGTCATTTCCAGTTTTAAAAATAACTGGTAATAATAATAATCCAAGTTCCATGTCCATGTCCACTGACATATCAGTCAGTGAAAAAAGTTCAGACATCCCTTCATCTTCTGCAGATACCTGTATTTTAAGGTAGCAGTGGCAAAGGAGGTAGATGGAGGAAAGCCTAGTGAGGGTGACATTGAAAACAAACTCAAGGAGTACCTTGATGGAGAGCATTCTTTGGGTGGGAAAAAAATGGATTACTTTCCCTTAAAAAGGGAAAACAGAAGAACCCCATTTGTTCCTTCCCATACTTGCCTCATAATTCAACAGGAAACAATTCAACTGGGACTTTAATTTCCTTTTACTATTTTCACGTCCAAGTTTTGCAATGTCTGTTGAATACAAACTATTAATTCTCTCCCTTGCAGAGCTCAGGGTATGGATACATAAGAAGGAAGTGTGATAAAGGCAGCCATATGTCACGTCTGATGTTTGAATTAGATACAGCTATATGGCGCTTACTTTTGTTTTTTAATTATGGTAAAATGCACATAACATAAAAGGTAACAATCTTACTGATTTTTAACCATACAATTCAGAAATATTAAATATATTCACAGTGTACAACTATCACCAATATCAACTTCCAGAACTCTTTTTATTTTGTAGAATTGAAACTACACTCATTAAACAGTAACTCTTCATTTCCCTTTCCCATCAGCCTGTGGCAACCACCATTCTACTTTTTGTCTCTATAATCTTGACTACTTTTAAGTACTTCATGTAAGTGGAACCATATATAGTATTTGTCTTTTTGAGACAGGCTTATTTCACTTAACATAATTTCTTCATGGTTACTCCATGTTGTAGCATACGTCAGTATTTCCTTCCTCTTTTAAGGCTGAATATGATTCCATTGTAGGTATAATGTACTAATACAAATTTTAAAAAATAAGGGACAAGTTTTTTTGTGTGTAGTGTCTTTGTCTGGTTTTGTTATCAGGGAAATGCTGACCTTATGAAATGAATAGGAAATGCCCCACCTTTTTCAATTTTTTGGAAAAAAGAAAGATTGATGTGAGTTATTTCTTCAGTATTTGATAGAAAATTCATGATTGAATCCATCATATCCAGGACTGTTCACACTATGTGTTTTAACCTCAAATTATAGTGAAAGAATCCAGAGAGCTGCTTTATGCAGTGAAGTCACTGGGATGCTCACTAGCATTCTAAATCTCCTTCGGGGTCCATGGGCACTTCTTTACTCCTGATGGAGCTTGCTGTTCCAAACGGAATGAGAGTGAAGATGATATGTGTCACATCTGAAGAGCCACTGCAAAATTCTTCCTACTCTGGTGACCTGCAGAGTCCCGGAGAATTGGTCTCTTTCAGTCTGCATCCCTAAGTGAAGATATGACATGGGGCAGCCTCCTGCTGACCTGTGATTAATATGTAACATGAATGAGAAACAAACCTTTGTTGTTTTAAGACATTGAGTTTTAGGGATGTTTGTTACTACAATATAACCCTTGCTAATACAAACAAACAAAATTACCCTACTGATGGGTGATTGAGTGATAGGTGGTCAGTTACTACTCTATTTATTACAGTGAAGCCATTAAATAAATACCCAACTTTCTTAATAAGTGCCAAAGAAAGCTTGTGTGTATTGATATAACTATTTGTTACTTCTAAACACTTTTATCCAAATACTAATAACTGGTGCTCAGACTATTAGTGCAATTTTTTGTCTTTTTACACTAGTTAATGATGATATTCTAAGTAAATGCATATCCCTAAGCTGTCATTATAACATACTTACCACTCTGCCACTGAGCTATCCTCTCAGCTCCTTAATATAATTTTTAAGCTATAGAATGTACCAAGATTTTAGAAGAAATTAACAGATTTATGGTATATCACATTGAGTCTGGCAGATTTCACTCTCTGGGGCTATAGAAGTTTCCAAACTAGTTTTGGGGAAAAAAATTCCATGTGTAGTTCTGATGCCCTACAATTTGTAGGCTAATTGATAATTTTCTGATCTGTGACCTATAACTGATATTGCCACAGATGATGGAAATGTCATCATACAGGATTTTTCTCCAAGTGTTTATTGTTTTTAACTATTGGGAAAAATTATCCAGGTATATTTGTAAATTGTTAAATAACTTTAAAAAATCAATTCGCCTATGTAACAGTCATGTTTTATAGGCAAAAACTGAGGGATAGAGAAACCGAGAAATTTTCTGAAGTCCACATAGTGTAGAAGTGAAGGAATTAGGACTTGAAGCTGTCTGTCTGGCCTAAGCCTCAGCCTGTCTGCATCATGTCCTCCTGCCTTTTAGAGGAGGACAGGGTCTGGAAGTACTTGTGTTCTTTGCTGATGTTGCTCAGGTGTGGAGGCAGAGTGAGGACAAAATATAAATTACACTTCTTTCCTACCATATCCAGTGTATGATTTTTTTCCCCTCTCAGGAAATCCCAACATTTGTGTTTTTTTAAGTGAATGGCTTAGAAACATTCACTTTGAGCATCATTCTACCCTATTAAGGTTCCTATCATCTTTAGAAGAACCAGTCTTGACTTAGCGATCTAGTGCCTGCCAGCCTGTTCTTCTCTTTCCCAACAGACAGAATCATGACCTCACCTCTTCTTTAGTTTCCCGGGTTAGTGTACAAGTAGATTGTCTGGATGTCTTTACATGACAGATTAAGGATATAAATCTTGTGCTCCAATCCTGGCAGAAATGACACAGAGAAAATATCTTGACTATTACATATTTACTTAGCAATCTCATCATGGTTCTCTGACAAAGTCAAGAGCCCAAAAAGTGTAAAATGTTTATAATTCTCTCCAGTTAAATCTTTAAAAGTTGTGCCCTGGCTTTCTTCTTTTGCAGAACAGACCTGGCAGCCCAAATGGGAAGTTCATCTTGGTTGGCTTTTTGGGAAAGATGTGCCAAGCGTATCATTTCGTAGGCCAAAAATCAGCTGCACCGTGGGCTGATGTGCAGAGTTGATCCATTAGAATCATCTGACCCTGAGTAGGAAAATGATGATGGCATTTAATGTGGCATCTAGTGGGGTGGTGTGTCCGCTTGGCCACTATCCTTTTACAGTTTCATAAGTGCAGAATTCTTGCATTTGCTAAGGATGACTTCTCTGGGAAAAGAGGGATGAGAATGAGTAATTAATTGTCTGAACTATGCTCTTGTTTTTGCCCTCGGCAAATTCCTTCTTCCTATAGGTTGCAGTCATGTTTAGCTTGTCAGCACATTATTGTCACAACTTGTTGGGAAGCTCATCAGATTAGCCATGTACAGCTGCCTATCTGATAGAACAGAAAGCACACCCCATCCGCAGAATCTCACCTAAAGATGTGGGGATATTGAGGTGTATAGAACAGGGAGATTCATATAAATCCAAACACTATGTGATAGTCACAGGTCTAAGCACTTTACATGTCTTAACTTATTTAATAAAAATAGTCACTTAGGAAGAAGGTGCTTTTAGTGTCCCTGCTTTCATAAGCACTTAGGTAACTTGCCTGGGGTCACGTAACCAGTAAAAGGTGGAGCTGGAATTAAACCTAGAAGGTGTGGCTTCTATATCTGGGATGACCCAATTGCAGTTCACAGTAGTATTCACTCTGAAGATGGCAAACTACAGGATCAATAATGATTCAGTGGAAGGAATGCATATTTTAGCAAAATATATTATTAATTTTTATTGTCTGAAGTTACACATGATATATCATCCATCAGAATATGTAGGAATTTGGAGCTACTACTTCTTTGTAGATGACAAACTTCCTTGTAGAAGAATCCTTTGTCCTCCCTACTTGGAAAAGTAACAGAGTTAGTGACAATAACAGAGCTTGTACATGGATCAGTTATTAAAAAATGTCTTTGGAATGCAGTGCACAGTATGTGGAGCAAGTACTATTGACAACATTGCTACGATCATCTCTGTGTTTGCTTAAGAGTGAAGTGCACGTTCCAGTGGGCAAAAGAGTAAAGTTCATGTTTATGGGCACAGAGCTCCTCGCTCTTAGGTCTGCTTACCAGGTCTGCTGCCGTCCAAGACCAGAGCATCCTCCAGAAGAATGGAAAGAGTTGGACCCATAGCCTTATCTGAAGCCCTGTTTGACCTTGATCAGGGATGAATGCTTTGTACATGCAAGTAGTAAAATGTTCTCTCACCTGAGCCTCAGAGAACTGAGCACCTGGCATTACTGTAGGAGCCAGCTCGACAATTTTCCTTCCCCAGATCAGTGTACCCTGGGAAAGTAACAGTGGTAATTAAATTATATTGTTACTTATTCATCATGTACTAAGTGAGGAATAAATTAATTTAATAGCCATACAAGACCTTCTAATTTGTTCATTTATGAAATTAAAGTGATGATTTGATATCATTCACAACCAATTTGTCTCGGATTTTGGCCCTGGATGTTTTATTTTTTTTTATGGCCCTGGATGTTTATAAAATGCTTTCTACAATTTCCCTGATATGATATGTCCATATCTTTACAAGAAGTCAGTTTATTTTAATAAAATATTTTATGACTTCTGTCAGTAGAAACATATGCTTGATAGTTTAGTGAAATGTCATCAAGAACAATGTTTATCTTTTTAAACACTAAAGCATACATTTGTCTTTATTAATGTGGTATTTGGTTGCTAGAGGGGGATGTGTTTCAGATGCGTTTCTCTAGTGATGAGCATTATTTTTGCCTCTCAAATGCAGTATCACTGAGTTCTAATTCTCTTTATAACTTTTTATAAAAGACAAAAGGAGTTTTGGTTTGGGGTTTTTACTTTTCTTTTTTCCCCCCCAAACCATTTAGTTTCACCAGGAATTTAGGACAAATAAACACTCAGTCGAGTTCATATTTGATTTGAGACTATTGTGATATTTCATTTATATTCTGCAGTTTTGGAAATACATTTTGTTCTTGTTGGATCATAGCCATTCATGCTGTTTATGTTTTTAAACTGCTTCAACAACATTAAAGAAAATTAATGTTTGGATTGAGATCATTTCTGATTTGAGACTCGTAGTTTGAAGTTCACAGTGATGCCTTTTATTATCACTTAATGTTCTGTGCCTAGCTGAGAAAGTAATCAAAATGAGATGCTTTTATTTCAGATTCAACTTCAATGATTATTATTTTTTCAAATTAATTGTTTAGTGGAAATTTTAAATTATAAGGCCGTAGCGTGAAGGTTGTGACATGGTGGCTCATTTTGTAATAAATCATTTGGAAGCCTACCACATACCTTTCCCTTTGCATTCCTGATGATGTGTGGTACGTGTTCAAAAATACTTTCAAAATTAAAGAAACAAATCAAGACAATGAGATTCCATTTTTCATTCATTAGTTTAGTAAAATTCTTTAAGTTTTATAATTCTGGTGCTGGTAAGGATTTAGGGAAAGAAGAATCCTACTGCTGTGTTGATGCTACCACTTTGGTAGACAATTTGGCAATATTTTTCAAAATTGTACTGCATATGCCTTTGATCTTGTTAGTTTACTTCTAGGACTTCATTATATATGGTATGTTAGTTATGTATTACTTCATTAAAAATGACCACAAAGCTCAGCAGCTTAAAACAGCAAATACTCCTTATGTCACACTGTCTCTAAGTACAGGAATCAGAGGCAGTTTAGCTGTTGGTTTGGGCTCGGAGTTTTTCAGGAGTTGCTGTCAAGCCGTCGAAGCTGCTGTCATCTCAAAGCACAACTGGGACTGGAGAATTCACTCCTGAGCTCACTCATGGGCTGCCTGGGAGGTCTCAGCCCTTCCCCATGAGGGACCATTTACAGGCAGGTTGAGAATCTTCATGTCAGGGCTCCTGGTGTCCCTCAAAGCCTGTGAACCCAGAGAAACAGAGCCAGTGAGAGAGAGAATCCCTGAGAGGGAAGCTGCAGTCTTTTATGACCTAATCTTGGAAGTGACATAGCAGCATTTCTGCCATAGACTCTTGGTCTCTAGGGGAAGGGCACCATAGGAGTAGAATATTGATGGTGGAATCTCTGGGGCCACCTTGGAGGCTGCCTGGCACAAATAAACACCTGAGCAGTATCATCAAGCTCAACAGTCACCTGTGCGTTAAATATGCACCTGTGTGCATCATAGTGTGGAATATGTTGCAGCTGTTAAGAAAGAATAAGACCCATAGGTACACATAGTAAGTAAAGAATGAGATAGGAAATGACGTTTAGTGTAATATACTTTATACAGGTTTTAAAATAGATATGAATATAATGTGGTATAGCATTCTTTTTCCTAGAATGAAAAAGTTACTGGTTATTGCCTTCCTTCTTTTCTTTTCCCTCCCTTTCCCTGGAGAGGAATTTTTAGAAATTCAGAACTGGAGTCCCTCAGTCTGTAGTAATGCCCTTGTCACCCTTCCTGTTCCAAGCACTTTGGTCCTACACCACACAGGTCGTTCCTTTCCAGGTCCTGGGCTAAGGACATTATTCAGGTTGTAAGGGTTCCTACACTGGCCTTGGCCTTTCACTTACAGGAAGTTTTCCTGTGTTCAGTTTGCAGACTGAGTGACACTTAGACACTTTCTGCCTCAGGGTCCTCAACCTACGAAGAGGCAAGGAGTTTTGTTTCAACAAGTGTTGCAAGTTCCAAGCTGCCTGGCATATCTGGAACCTCATGAATCACTTGAGGTTTGTCTCACCAAGGTCCCTCCCAGCTTGTTCTCCTGTCTCAAACTCCCTTCACCCAAGCAACCCCCAAGGCACTGCCCGCCTAACTCCAGTTTTCTCTGGAAGTAGCATGTTTCTTTCCAGCCCTAGGGAGAAATGCTTCGATGAAAATTCTCCTTTGAGTTATAAATGGGTGAAGTTTTATCTTTTGGTATCTGTCACATCCTCATGCGATCAGTTAAGTAAGAGGAAATCTGCTAGATGACTCCACCCAGCTCAAGTTCTTTCATTGTAATGTTTCCATTTTATTTATTCATCCCTTGAATATGCATTTACCAGACACTGTTTTAGGGACTGGAGAGGTCATTGTGAGCAGAAAGCCATGGTCCTTGCCCTTATGGATCTTACCATCTAAAGAGAAAGTTGATACCACTCACATAAGCATACACATGAGTTGACTACCCACTCCTTACACACTCCTTTAAGTGTTGTGAATGAAAAGACCAGTTGTATGTGTGACACAGAGACCTGGTTTTACAGTGCTTTGTGGAAATTTAAAAAGCCCACTCTCTGGGTGGGCAGATTTAAGGCACCCTCCAGGTATATGCAGACCTATGGGCACAGAGTTGGGCACAGGGACAGAGCCATTTTCTAATTTACACAGGAGATTCTTTGTTTCTGTTTGAATGCAGCCCAGCTCCAGGGCACAGGAGTTGGCCTGTAGAACAGCTTCCTCACTCCAACACCCATCCCTGTGCCTTGACTAGAAGCTCTTATTTAGAATAGTCTGCCCAACCAGTGCCCATGACTGGCTGATGGAGGATTAGGGAAGGCCTGAGGTGAAACATGAAGGACAGATGAGGGACGATGAGGAAGAGCATCCAGAGCTTGCCAGGCAGAGAAGAGTGGATACTAAAGAGTCACCAAAGTCGGGAGAACCTAGGCTATTCCAAGAACAGAACCTAGAGAAGGAAAAGAGGGCAAGAGTGGTTAGAGCATGGCAGGATCTCTTAGAACAAGTCCATAGGGCTGGTTGAGCATAGGCTTGTGAGCCAAGCTAAGGAATTTGCACTGGAATATCATTGTTTTCTTTATATAAGGGTCTGAATTATTCAACTTCCTTTTTTTGTCTTTATGTATTTTCTTTGCTTATTTAAATTTAGGTCCATGATATTACTTTTTTGCCAATTAAAGATATATACAAACTTGAAGCCCTATCTCTCTCTCTCTCTCTCTCTCTCTCTCTCTCTCTCTGCAAACTGCAAATGTGTGCCTAAGGCGAGTTCTTGAGTTTGCTTCTGGGAACATAGTTTCTGAGAAATACAAGGAGGATATCTATGAAATTGTAAGGAAGCTCTGTTCCTTTCCCCAGGACCAACACACACACAAGCACATATGCGCACAAAGGAATGTTCTCTCCCACATACAAAGTCAAAAGAATAAAGCCAGGTATGTTTGTGTATTTTATTTTCACAGAGTTTAAGGTATTTAAAATTTTAACTCATACCTAAAGTTGATTTTAAAGTTGAATGGATTAAATGAATATATCTCTTATCATTTATGAGGTGAACAATCAAAATGAATATATACTCTCCTCCAGGAAACTGTTATTGTCTGACATCAATAACAATCTCAAATGTTGACCTAGGACATCAGAAATGTGGTGCTCGAAAGTATACATGTGAGTGGAAAGAGATACCTGCTGCCTCCTCTCTGTGACCCTCATCACTACCCCTCTGCTGTCTCCTACCCCTTCTGACCACTGCAGGTCACTGCAGCCAAACCAAGGCCCTTACTCTTGGCTGGGCCTTGCATCGGGACTATTTCCCAAATGCCTGCTAACACCTCCTGGGTACCTTGGTCTGCAGAGCCTCAGGGAAAGAGGGGACCAGCTGGTCCCAGGTAAATCACATGCTTTTAGGAAGTGAATGAACCACAGACCTCAACACAAACACACACACACACACACACACACACACACACTGGTTTGGGAGAGTGGGCAAGTTAAAGTGGTCCTCAAAGAGGAAGCAAACCATCAAACTATCTTGGGTGACCCAGCTCAGTGTTTACTGAACACTTTCATTTATTCATTCAATTCACAGTCACCGAAAGTCTCTGCCCATTTACTGTCTGCCTGGCTCTGTGCTATACATTTGAAATGAACTCTCCTACCTTCTCTTTACAGAATTATGTTTATGGCTTTCTCCTGATTTATGGAAACAGGCTTAGAAGTCATTAATAAGTGATGGCTTAGAACCCACCTGTTAAGTGGGCTATCGTATCTCATTCATTCAAATACTCAATGAATATGACAAATACCAATTCAAGAAACTATATGACAAAGGTTTGTAAACTTTAATGTATGGCTCATCTTCATATCATTATTTATAAAATAAAATTAAGTAAAATACAAATTATAGCTCTTATTGATGCAATAAGATTCTTTTAATTTGATGGTTAGAAGATTCTGAAAAATAAAGTTTTAAGCTTCTTATTTTACTATTTACCATGTAGTATAAAGGAAAAAGCGGTTGTTTTTGTTATGGTTTCAGAGGATTCAGTCCATAGTGGCTCCAAGATGGGGAAATCAAAACTGGCAGCCAGGAAGCAGAACAGGGAAACAGTGGCAAAGAGGAAGGGGCCAGGGACCACATATTATGCCCAAGGTCCTGCCTCCATGTCCCTCCCAGACACACTCAAAAGTGTGTTTTCCTACTGCCAGGCATTTCTTAATCCAATAATGACAGCACCATCACACTAGCCCTCATTTTAATTAATTCAAATGAATGAATAAACAAATGAATGTCTCTGCCTTTGCTATGTGGGATCATACCCCTCCCTTATTTTAAGGTCCTCATCTGATGGCTGACTTTGAAAGTATCCCAGCACTACCAGGTGGACCGCCATTTGCCCCACCCCTCACCCACCCTGCTCTGACTCTGTGGGATCTGTAACTGGACCTCTGATACCTAAGAAGACTTAGGTGCCTGGCAGAGGCTCCCATGAGCTTTTGCTGGTGTCTGCCAGGTGAAGGCAAGGGCACTGATGTGTATCCACAGCCAGATGCTGCTGCTTTTGTTATGAAGAAACCCTCCTATTCTGAGGAACTGTGCCATGATGTGGGAATACATGCACGCGTGCGCACACACATATGTACAAACACCTGTTACCTTCCTATTCCAGACTCCAGGGCCAGAGCAGCCTTCTTGTGTTTCTAAATTATTTTCTTTTGGTGAAACCTCACTTTTTGGTGTTACTCCTAATTCATTAGTAAACACAGATATCCTGGCATAAGGCTTGACTAAATCAGAAATTCTGAGTACCAAGGTTTCTCCTCTTACAGGATGCATTCTTCCGATTTAGCTGAACAAGCCTCTGGCAGGAAAAATAATCTCCCTGGCACAAGATGGTGTTTCATGCAAATTAACAGGGTGCAGACCAGCCCACTGGCCCTCCAGGCCATCTGGACACAATGGCCCCCTGAGGTGAATTCACTGTGACCCCAAATGAGGACTCCTGCTAGGGAGATATAAAGCTAGCCTGCTTCCTCCCTCCTTTGTTCCCAACTGTACCCTAATCTGTAAGAAAAGGTACCATAATCAGTAATTGCTGTCTCCTCTTTCTCGGCCCTATGGAACACCAGCGGGCAAATACACAGACACACAGAGGCATTCACAGCTTCACGGTCCTCACATGGGCTTTCTTTGGTTTCTTGGCCAAATGAACTGAAGCAGCAAGTGTTGGATGAAGCTGTGGGTCGATCAGTAGCAGTGCCCCTGAAGTGACTGCTGACTCACTCTGGTACAGTCCTGCATGTTAATAGCAGATCCAAAAACACTGTATTTGCTACCAGAGCAAAGGACGATCTTGAGCCTCTTCTGAGAAAGGAGGCCTTTTGTTCCAGAAGGCTGGTATCTCGTGGATCTGGGCAGAGGAGAAGAGCCTGGGGCCTCTACCAGAAGCCAGGTCAGTGCAAAGGAAGGGAGTAGAGGGACTGCCTCTTGGTTATTTGAAAACCAAACAAGAAGGGAGGAATCTTCCACCATGACTGTTGTGACCACTGCTCATCATTTTTTCAGGATTGTAGTCACATAATGATTCTTGTAGGGAACAGGGAAAGGGGACGTTACCAGAACCTCTGCAGTTAAGTCCTAGTCTCCTTCGAGCCAGGCAGCACAAGGCAAATTACAGGAAAGGTAGGAAAATGAGACTGAGAAGAAGCTGAGCTTTGGGCCTGATCAGTGCTGCTCTGGGCAGCAAAGACAAAAGCCCCCAGCTTACCGCACCTTTTATTCAGTACATCGGGAGAAACAAAGTGTAACAAGTGAAATACAAGAGTTCAGTACTTTACATTGGGATAAACAAGGTGTAACGTAGACTAGGGTGCAGTGGAAATCTAAGAACAACGAGGAACTATGCAGATGAAGATTTGGTTCCTCCCGGGGTGTCTCCCTCAGGTGTAATCTTGCCCTGGAGCGTCACAGCATCACGGGATCACTGAGGTCTCAGTTGTGACCCGAGGCCAAAATGTAATTATGTCTGGAATGCCATAGCTGGGCTGTAGGCAGAAGGACTAGGCCTAATCAAATGATTTTTCCCTAAAATTATGTAGCATTGCTCCTGACAGATTCTAACCAGAACTTCTTAAAGCTATTGTGTTTCATTTGGAACAGTTGAGTGTGTTGAGGGAGACTTACCAATAGTGGAAGGATGATACCTGCAGAGTGACTGGGCGCAGTGCCACTGGCCAGGGGAAAAACATTCACCATATTCACTTCTTAAAAACACGATCCTATTGTTAAGAAGGTGGCTATAATTGTAAAAGGGAAAAAGATGAATGGGAGACTGTCTTGGCATAGAGAATCCATTTCTATTTTTTGTTCAACTGAGTCACTCTGTGATAAAAGCAGCCCAAGCATCACAAGACTTACTAACCTTTAAGTCATTTCCCCTCCCACTCTGTTCCTGAAATGGCCAGCTCTTTTTCTAGCATTTTTTATCTTACTGCAAACAATATATAGCTTTTCCCCATTGGCAAACATTACATTGACTTGGGAATCATCCTGATTTGTTTGCATGCATGTGAGCTACTCTCTCCTCCCATTTTTGCACTATCAGATTGGAATTCAGTGTCTGTGTGTTGGCCTCCTGACTCTCCAGAATATCAATGTGGGGGTCATGAATTAATCATTATTGTTCTTAGAATGTTGGGTTAGCCTGAGAAGCGCAATTTAAAACATACCCTTCAAGCTTTAATTTTTTCATTTAGAAAGTATTTAGATGGATTTTGATGCTCTTTGATTATACCCAGAGCCCCTTAGATTAACTTTTTAAATGTGATTTTGTTTTAACTTCATATACTACTACCAATAGCTTGACAATACTACCAGACTGTAGCTGGTGGTGCATTCTAGATTAAATCATTGTGATTGGGTGCGGCTGTTCAGAAAGGAAGTGGGGGATTCTGGTGGCACATTACTAGCATGCAGCTGTAATGCATGCAGCCTCAAAAGGCTCCACTGAAATAAACCCTTGTTGTTTATATCAATTCAGACATGTCTGTATACACTGTCTCCTATATATCCTGTTTTATCTGTTTGGCATTCCAAATGATGAGAAAGGGCTTCTGGCTATAATGTCGATGGCCAAATTTCCAAGTGCTGGGTTATTCCAGCCCATTTCCTGCCTCTTCCTCCTTCCCACTTCCCATTGATTCATGAGCAGCCTTAAAGTAGAAATCACCTTAGCTGTCTGTTTTCCACTCCCACCAACTCCCTCTCACCTCTGTCCCAACGCTCCCTAGTGAGATGCCTTTACCGTGTAGCCATGAAATCTAACATCTTTAGTATTCCTTCAATAAACTGCTCTTATGATTTCTGTGGCCCCCATTTGTGTGAATAATGGCGGCTAATTTCACTGGCAAGGCTTTCAGAACATTTGATCTTGGCAAGGTGACAAATAGTGCATTCTTTTGTTTATTTCCTAGAGTAGTTGCTAGGGCTGTTTTTTAAATGTCCATTTTATGCAGCAGGAATTTCCAAGTTAAAAAAAAGTACATAAACCATTATGTCATGAACAAAAGCATCTAGAAATCTCTAGGAAGACATTTGGAGGCTAACCTACCATTCTTCAGCACCCCCACACACAGGGTCCATTGACTGCTAACACTACTCCTGGGGAGGGGAGGAAAGCTGTCCCCACTGGGTGCTGGGCATCTGGGCACAGATCCTTTAGGCCAGGTACTTCAGCTCTCCACGTCTTCCTCTGAAATGATGTTGGTAGTAATAGCAATACTTTCTCGTGGAATTATTGACAGTGTTAAGTCAGTTAATACATGCCAAATGCTTTGGACTATACTGACAAGAGCCAAAAGCTCACTCACTGCCAAGTTGGCAATTCTGGCTCTGTAGGCAGAATGGTGGAGTAGAAGAGAGAGGCAGGGCCTGAGTCATGCTGATCAGGTAAGAGTCCAGAATGTGCCAATACCTATCCCTCTGAACATGAAAATTAAGTTAGCTAAGTGTTTTCTGAGTTTGAGTTTCCTTCTCTATAAAATGTAGATGAAGTGTCCTCAACATGTACTTGCTATTGTAGGCAGTAAAGAAAAATGCCGGGTTATTTAAAGGGCTAGCAAGAAGCCATATAAGGTGGCTGCTATAGGGCAGACATTCCTTAAACAATCATGATTAGTCACATTTTCTTCCTACTTGAAGAGGCAAAAAAGAAAAAAGGATATGCTTGTTTTGCCTTGTGAGATAATATAGCACTATGTTTTTCACATTAGTGCTTAGTGGATATTAGATTATTTAGAAAGTAATTCAGGTTTACAGCTTCTAGGAACCAGAGAAAGGACATTGTAAGCTCTTTTAAACCTAGAAATCCAAAACCTTACATTATCCTAACAGAATGAATCAGATGATACATGTAAACTCTGATAGCAAAATTATACTGGTTTAGGAGCGAAAGCACATCAAAATCTTTTTAAGGAAATTGATACCTTTTGCACTTCAAATATTATAGTAACTCTTACCCTTTTCGTAGAAAATCTAATGAACTGAAAGAATCACTGTTAGGTGTCTTTTCTGCAGATAAAGGAAAGGCATGTACCAATGAAAGAATTTAAGGAAAAAGAATAAAATGAAGGAAAGGCTTAGGGGAGGTCCAGTCTCCTTGCAGCCACTGACCCCAAACACTCCAGGAAAGCATGTCACGAGTCTCTCAGGAGCAGGCTTTCCAGAATCCCCTAGTGTAATAGACACAATCCCTGGCTCATCACCTCTGAAAGGTGTCAGTCCCTGACAAAGATGCCCCTATGAAATTAATTCTTCACTTTTACCTTAAATGATCATTTTATCATGGATTAATTAGTGTTTAATGGCAGCTCTTAAATTGCCTGTTTTAATAAATAGATAGAAATTACTTTTAATTAGTGTTCCAGTTGTCTTATGTACATGATGATCTTTCGTGTGTTTAAGGGCCTTTTGAAAACAGTTTGTGTTTTTAATTCTGCTAATCTTTGCCTAAGCACTCTTGTTTACAATGCTACTTGTGTACTGTATGAGAACCCTTTTGCTAAATAGAGGTACCTTTCCAGCCTTTGAGGAGTAATCTGATTTTAATGGGGATCACCTTGATAAAGGCATTGTCCATATTGGGAATAAACTGTACCACAGTGAGTTTGCCTATCCCAAAGTGAGCCTACCAGTGCTAGAGTGAGAAGCATGTTAATATATTTCAGAGCTGGTTCTCTCACCCAACCCTCTGCCTGCCTCAGAGACATAATCAAACCCTCCTCCTCAGTTGTGTGGCTGCAAGGTTGGGGAGTGGGGTAGCACCTCCTGTACTTGGCCAAACCACCCTGAACAGGGCTACAGGTTTCAGTCTAGCTGTTATAATCCAGGTAGATGTTACCTGCATGGCAGCATGCATTCAGTGACAAGGTGAAGGTCCATAGATACAAATCAGTTAAAGGGCATGACAGATCACACACTTTTGCTCTAATACCTCATTCAAAATATTTGATCTTCTTGGGCCGGGGATTTAGCTCACTGGTTTCGCCGCCTGCTGTGCAAGCACAAGGATACGAGTTCAATCCCCGGCACCCAAAAAAAAAAAAAAAAAAAGTTTGATCTTCTAAATCTTTTAAGTTCTAAAAAGTAACATTCCATTCCAGAAACTTTCATTTTGTTGAATAGATATGGTTTCAGGGTATCTTTAGATTTGATCCCTTGGTCCCACCCCTCCCTTATTAAAATAATCTAGAGCCAAGAATGTGGCACACACTTATAATCCCAGAAACTCAGGAGGATGGTAAGCTTGAGGCCAGCCTGGGAACCTTAGTGAGACCCTGCCTCAAAATAAAATAAAAAAGACTGGAGATGTAGCTCAGTGGAAGAGCTCCTTCATTCAATCCCCCACACCCCCCCCCCACACACAATCATGTAGGATCAGTTTTCACCTTCAAAAAGGCTTTTAAGCTTTTCTTTTTTTAGTTGATATATCCAAATATCAATTTCATCATTAACAAATAAGAAAGGACCTATGTTTTGTTTATGCTGCTGAAAGCTATTTCTAAGAACAAACTAAATGGTTCCAGAAAACAAGTACATGGGATAATTCACATGGTTTCATGGATAGCAGTAAAGACCATTTATCCTCAGTACTCTAAAATCTGTCAGGTCTAATCATAAGCAAAAATTATCTTAGACTTAAGAACAGAAAGAAAAAATAATATTTAACTGAGTAATTTTCAAGGTGGGTAATGTTTGTAATAACAAATGGAGTTGGCTGTTTGTTTCTACCTTTAACCACAATGATACCCTGACAGCTCTCCCTGCTCCCTAGGAAAGTTCCCGTAAACTTGGATCAACTCCATATAGATTAGCTCACATTTCTGTCTGATCGGGTTATCAATCAGCACATGCTCACTGGGTTCCTTTTGCCTAGCAGCTGCATAAAATTTCAAAGCAGCTTAGAAAGGCAGTGCC
This sequence comes from Heterocephalus glaber, assembly GCF_053883595.1. NCBI lineage: Eukaryota > Metazoa > Chordata > Mammalia > Rodentia > Bathyergidae > Heterocephalus > Heterocephalus glaber. The sequence continues at coordinate 22,140,090 of NW_028258372.1, forward strand.
TTGTGTTTCAAGTTCTTTACCCCATGTGGGAGAAGCCATGGATGGAGCAGTCACGGAATAATTAGGGTAACATGGAGATATCTCTTCATAATTTGTCTACACAGTGCCTTTCTGCACAAGTGATTCTTCGTTTCCTATTTAGAAACACATACTAAAGTGCTGAAAATTTGTAACTGCTGGAATTATCTGTATTCATTCAAAAAAGTAAGCATTTACTGTACTAAAATTATTTTTAAATTATTTAAAATTATAACTAGGTGGAGCTCTACAACAAATAATTTTTTAGACTACTAATGAAAGTACAGGAAAGGAGGTGTATTTTTATCTGCATTTAATTCCCTATTGTATGGTTTTTGGGGTCGCTCCATATGCCTTGGCTTTCTATGTGTTTAGCTACATCACGTGTTGTATTTTATATAGAAGCTATGTGGTTAAAATTGTGTCCACGGGCCAGGGATTTAGCTCAGTGGTTCCAGTGCCTGCCTCGCAAGCACAAGGTCCCAAGTTCGATCCCCAGTACCAAAAAAAAAAAATTGTGTCCATTTAGCATAAGCAGTGCTAACCTCCCTAATCGTATGTATTTCCTGTGTCATGATCTATTAATGAGTACTTAGGTAATACAGCTTAATTGTGGAGCAAAAGTTAGAAGTCCTGTTTGCTGATGTTTTGCTTCCACTAATTTGACTTCGTACTTCCTTTATGTCACACATTTTGTTAACTACTGGGAGACACAAGTCTTCACACCATCAGTAATGCTGCAGAGACAGTGCCCCCTTCCCTGAGTTTAACACCTACATTTCATCATCTTGTAATTAAGTTCTTGGATGTGCAAATAGAAAAAGAAAACAATGGATGACTCATGCTTTTACATGAATAAGAATTAACTGTACATATAATAAATATATTTTTTAATATCTTCTGAAGTGAAATACAGCATTGGTTAACAGTTACCAGCTTGAGGTTAAACATTTTAATTAAAAATTACAAGCTCATCTAACCCTAATGCAGTATCCCATACAACACGGAGAACACCAAATTGACAAAACTCTAAAATTGCTCAATAGCACCCCCTAGCATACATAATTTTAGGCTGTCAGAGTAGGAAGCAAATTCTGTGATTTTTGTCTCCAAAGCATATTTTTTTGCATGCCTAGTTGCATGGACTTCTTCTTCACATTATTTCTGAATTGCAGGTCTGAAGGAACCTATGAACAGAGGGTAGTGTAGTCCAACAAAATAACTTTTTGTGAATATCTTCAAAATGATTTTGCTTTAACTCTGGCTATCCATAGCCATTGCCTCTGCTTTGGTCTGTTGCCCTTCGGAGTTTCTTTCTTTTTCCTCTCTCTCTCTCTCTCTCTCTCTCTCTCTCTCTCTCTCTCTCGGTTGAATAAATCATCTAGGGAAGAGAAGAAGAAACAGAGTTGGGGAGTGTCAGGTAAAAGGGCCGAAGACCAAGACCAGACCAGGCCACAGCGAGCCTTTATTAGGGGAATAGATCTGCTGGGCTGTCTCTGAACAAAGGAGAGACAAAAGCAATATAGCTGGGGCAGGGAGAGTCTTTTATAGAGACTGGGGTGGGGTTTGTAGGGGCTGAGGTGGGGTTGAGTGAGGCAGTGACTAGGGAATGGAGGAGCCGGTGATGTCACTAGGTGATAGGAGGTGAGCGAGTATTAGGTTACTTTCTAGGCGAGAACAGGGCCATGCTGGGAAGAAGGGTTTATTCTTTAGTGGGAGCAGCCATCTTGGCGTGATGTCACACAGGGGAGGGGGCAAAGCACCATAGGAAGAGGGCAGTTACTATACATAGTAGCTGCTGAGGTAGTGGGAGACCTATCAGGGAGGTTCCTAAAGTAGATTGAGAACATCTTCAAAGTAGACCTGTGTGTTTTGGGTGAACATCTAAGACACAGTTTCTGACTTTGTGATCTTGGGCAGGCACTATTACCACTATGACTTAGTTTCCTCTTCTATAAAATGGGTTAATAAGAAATAATACTTCTCTCACAGATCTATTGCAGTTAATGAATTGTATATAGTGAATGCCCAGTGATGGTTGGCAGTCATTGTTAACATTATTTCACCAACTACCCTTGGATGTGGTCATGATCTATGGCTTGGGCTCTGACATCAGTGAGACCTGAGTTGAAACCCTCTGAGAGATATTGGGCAAATTGTTGAAACTCTGTTTCCTCATCTCTAAATAAGAGTAATAATAACAACTGCTGTTATATGATTATAGAATTATAAAATACATGCAAAATGCCTACACTGGACTACATGGAATAGGTAGAAAACAGCTGTTGGACTTGCAGACTAACAATAATAATCCTCAAATAATAAGAGAACAGAAGACCACAGTATCAACACTCTGTTGGTCGGAAAGCAGAGAGAGTGAAAACTGACTTAGCTAATGCAAGAAAGCTTAGTTATACTATAGAAACAACAAAGGCTCAGGAATTTCTACCATCAGATATCTCTGTAAATGCAGGGAATGGCAAAGCTTAAATAACAGGATTGATTTAAAGTTGTTTAAAAAAGAGACCCTGGGATTGCCATCCCCATTCCTTACAGGAGGTTCTATTAAAGGCAAGGCTTTTAAATGAAAACCTACTCCAAATGCCAAGACCCTTTGTTGTCATCCCCCATTTGACTCCCAGGATGCTGGCAGAAAGGTATAGATTCTCCAGGTAGAAGAGAAGCTGTACCATCTCTCTTTGGTTATTGTCTTAGTCACTTGATGGCTAGTACAAATACCCACCACTCACAACTTAAAGGAGAAGAAATTTATTTGGGCTCACAATATTAGGCCATGGTCACCTGGCTCCAAGGCAGAAACAGGATAGCAGGGGGGCATGGCAAAGACAAAAGTGCTCAACACATGACAGCCAGGAATCAGAGTGAAGGGAATATACCTTTAAGGTCATGCTTCTAGCCACCTGCCTCTTCCTCCTGGGCCACAGCTCCTAACAGCATATTCAGCTCTGAACTCCACTGATGAGTACAGCACCCCATGATCCAGTCCCTTCCCCAAAGCTGTACCTCTCAACACATCAGCTCTTGGGGGGCCATTCTAGATTTAAACCATAACAGTTATATAACCAAAAACCCTGTCATATCCCTGAAGCCCAGAGTCCACACGCCCCATCTGTGTACATGAAGCTTCCGGCCATCTGGTTAGTTTTCTGAAGTGTATTTATACTATTATTACTACTAATAATAAAAACAAAATGATGCATCATGAAGATAATAATAATATCTAAAAATTAGGGAATAGCTATCATGTTCCAGGCACTTGCATTATCTCATTTAATGGTATAATAGCACTTATAAAAGATATTGAGGCTCTGAAAATTTAAGTAATTTCAAGACAGGAAGGGCAGAGTCTAGTTCTTTAAGATCTGGCTACCTCAACTCCCTGGTTTTCTAGACTCCATGGTGAATCTGTTTCCTGAACACCGGGTCTTCCCCAGTTGGGCCATTACGTTCATTGTGGTTCCTTCAGCTGTTTTTGGTTTCTGCTCTAACTTTATTTCCTCTCACTAGAAAATTATGTGGGGTTTCTCTCTGTTAAGTGGATTGGCATTGGAGTCATAAACAAACCAAGTGCCATATTTTTCTCATCAACTTAGTTTGCTCTGAGTTCTCAAAGTCCACAAGCATCTGAAAGGCCCTGCACATGTGAGACCACATGTTGCTAAGTCCTTCATATCAAACCTTTATGGCATATGAAGTTTTTCCAACACAACCAAGCCCCCAGATCACTGTTGTTCAGTGGATTATGTGGCACAGCACACATAAGATTACGGACTATGTAAACATGCAAGTAAATATTTAACAGATCTGTACATCGGGTTTTTTATGTTTAGTTTTGATTTCAAAGTATATAAGAAAAAGGAAAGGACATTTAAAAGATTTGACAAAGCTGGCAAGAAAATATTTAAAGACGTTAGGAGAGCCTTGGAACTGAACACTCTAATATTTGTTGTACATTTTTTAATTGTGGGAAAACAATACACATAACATGAAATCTTCCATTTTTAAGTATGTAGTGCAAGAGCATTAAGAACATTTACCATAGTGCATAAGCATGACTACAGTCTATCTCCAGAATTTTGCAGAACTGAAACTCTGTACCCATGGATCACAAATTCCCATTCTTTCCTTCCCTGGACCCTGGCCACCACCTTTCTACTTTCATAAATTTGACTACTCTAGGTTGCTGTAGAAGACCCCACATGATATAATCAGCATTATAAATGAGAGTCACAGTTGACATTTATTATCATTATCACATAAAGGCTGATAGTGAAAATGATACATGTTATACTGTTATTCCTTCCTTGAAATAAATTAAAATGCATTAAAAAAAACACCCTGAGGTTATTATAACTCAACTTAGAAGTATTGATGTTGATATTCTTGGATGAATGCTCTTCCTTACTGCCATCTCCCCTGGAGTCACAATTACAGTTTTAGTCAAGGCTACAATAGAAATACCGTCCTCCAGACTTGGTCCCCAGTTTCAAGATTCATTCTGTTCTATGCCCAGCCGCATTTTGAGTGAAATGGAAGTCACTGAGCATTGTTGCACACAGGTAAAGGAGGACAAAGTTCAATTATTTGCTCCTCAAGCACTCACTGAGTGCCTACCACTGTTATCTACTATAAACAAAGACAGATAAGACACTATCAAAGGGCTTATATTTTATTAAGCTGAAACATTTAAAATAGTCCATGATAGGACAAGACAGATATGTAAGCAGAGTGACAGGTCTCAGCTAGGGACAGTGAGAGAGAAAGTGGCTCTCCCCAGAAGGCGAGGATGTCATCGTTGAGTTTTCCTTTGCCAGATGGAATGCGCCAAGCTGCTTTGTCTGGCCTCTGTAGGATGTGAAGTTGTCCAAGTACTTTAGAAGTAGCAGAGCAGGTGGTGGCTACTTAAAAGTATGCAGCAGTTCATGTTGCCAGTTCTCTCATTTCCATCCTCATGATAGTCATTAAAGGGAAGGGTGCACATTTTTTTAGGACATGGTTGAAAGTCCTTTTGTGCACTGTTTAGCAAAGTTCTATTGCTTTTCTCACATTTTGTGAGGAGTGGCTTTTCTCGTCTTTGGAAGTTTAAACAAGGAAAACATTGAACTCATTTCCCGATTACAGTGTTCTCCTTCCAAAGAAAGTCACCAAAGTAGCCAACTATCTAATTTGGAGGAGAAAAAATTAAAATACAAGAACTTAAAACTACAACACTTATACACCTAAAACTACAACACTTGGTGATAGAAACTGGTCATGATCTGTTGATGCTCTTTTGGAGATAGAGGATATAACAGTGATTTAGGAATGGAAAAGGATCTCACCGTTAAAAGCTCAGGAAGAGATCACTGTGCTGTGGAGACGACCATGATGAAGCCATATGTGCTAAGCCTGAGCCAGAGAAGCCAAGCTTTGAGAGTGTCTTACCCTGTATTTTAAAATAGCATGATGACCCTCTAGTCCATCCAAAACATTCCCTGGGATTATAGTTTCCTTTTGACCACATATAATGGCCTTTTATTTGAGAGAAAAACTGTTACATAATTATATAAAGCCACTCTATGTGAATCAGCATAGAACAAAGAATGAGGTAAAGATAGCAAACAAATCTTTAAGATTATTAAATAAGATTTATGTATAACAGTGCTGGTAAACAAGCTTCTTGGCAAGAGTGAAATAAGTCCTGATTTATACTGTTTGCCAATCTCCATAGTGTAAATTCTCTCAACAATGGTGAATTCAAACTACTACCAGTTGGCCAACAAAATTCCTAAATATTTACCAATTGGCTCTCCCTAGTAAGAACCAGCTTGGCGTACCACTGGATAAATGTATTATATGGCCACCATATATAACCTTTTAGAAAATTTGAATGTGAAAGCCTGTAGAGAAGGCTTACCAGTTATTCCTGGTCTCTCTACTCCTTATTGTTTACTCCAGGGCACATCATCTCTTTACATTGTCCACCTTGACCTGCTTTAAACTGGCATGAGCAGCTACTCTTTCTGAGCACTGGCCATAGGAGCATTTCCGGGATTCTCTCCTGTGTCATTAAAATAATGTGTTTCATCCAGACCTAAATCTCACCTTTAGATACTGGAACATCAGGGGAAACCTCCAAAATGTATGGAGGGAGATAGATCTTTTGCAGAATAGAAGGGGACCAAGAGATAGAAGAGGCAGAGAAGAGAGGAAGGGCTTAAGTAAAAAGCCTTGAAATGTGTTATGTAATGTACCAGCTCCCCATGATGAATGCAGTCATTATGTACTGCGAACATGTAATAATAAACATTTTTTAAAAGAAAGTATATATTGAAAGAGATGCAAATACAGAGTTCTGATCCCATTTTAGCCAATAGCTCTAATAACTCTTTCATCTTGGCAATTCACATCATCTCCAGAGCCTGTTTTCCTTAATGTTCTTCTCAATTATAATGCTTACCTCATATAATGATGAGGATTAAATGATAAAAAGCTGATAAAAATAACAGCAAAAGTCACTGGCAACTAGGGGGTAGTACCACCGGGGGCCTGTGCATGGCATTTTATCTGTCTTAAATCAGTTAATGCCGTAAGACCCTAGTGTGGCGTCTGGCACAGGAGAGGGGTTCCATCAATGGTAACTATTATTTTTATTGTTGTTATTGTTTTTTAATTATAAGAAACTTTAAGTAACAAAGACTCAAAAGCTATTTTTCATTGTCAAATTATGATGAAAACATCGGTAAAATACATATATATATATATATGTGCCCTTGGTAAGAAGTAAATTAAGCATGATTTGCTCTGTTTTAGAAATTTATATTCTGTAATGTATAACTACGAGAGAAGGAGCTGAGAAGAGTCGAGAGAGAAAATCCATATAGGCAAAGAGCCCCCAGTACATGTTGATTTGTTTGTTTTTTGTTTTGTTTTGTTGCCTTCAGCATGTTTTCTACCAAATGACTGTTGGACAGCAGAAGCAGCCTTCACATTTGTGAGCTTTCAGTAACATACTGGGATTAAATTTTGAGAAATGGAATGAAGTCTCTAGTGTTTCATTAGATTTTATCAAGAAACCTTAGATTTTGGCAAAAGATATCCTTTAAATTACTATTCACATGATAAAAGTGTCTGCTACATTGTGGTATGCCAAAACACAAGCAAGATTTTATGAAAAAAAATTCTTAAGAAAAATGAACGCCACCTTGTCTGTTAGTCCCATGGCACAGTATTTTGAACACCAAGAGACATAGTAGTTTAAAACACTGGCTGGAGTCTGTGGTCCAGATGCTTATAGAAGTCTTCCAACATAATTAATTTTGTTTCTGAAAAAAAAATGTTATTCCAATTATTCATTATTTCTGTATACCTGATAAAGAGCCATTTAACAGTTACTTTGAATGAAGAAGACAATAAGTGACAATGCAGAGTGTTGTTGGTAGCTTAGAATTAAGGATTCAAAGTGCATTTTATTTCAAACAAATTAGAAGTAAAGATGATACATCCTGAAAGGAGAAGACACAAAAAATTAGTAATGCTAAATGATTGTGAAAACTCTGATATCAGAGGCATCAGAAAAGTTGAAATTGTTTCATGAAAATGTGAGTGTGAAAAAGTAGTATTTCTAAATTAATATAATGTTTTACATAGTATATGACTTAAATATATATGCAGATGTATCTGAATTAAACTATATAAGTAGTTGTTACTGGAATTCTAGGTCAGGCCTGACACTGGTGATCCCAGCAGACCAGATTTGACCACCTGCTGCCTCAGGAGTCCAATTAGAGAGAGACAGGAGGTGGTGAAGCAAAAAAGGAGTTTATTATTCAGTGTGGACTGAATCTCAAGTTGCCAGGGAGTCATAAAGTAAATGAAACCAAGATGGCAAGCAAAATGAGAGATAAGGAAAGAAAGGGCATTGTTTGACTCCTTGGATCCAGTTGGCCAGATCAGATCATTCCTATTGGCAAGGCCAATACATTACTTTTCTACTTGAGATAAATCAGTTTGAGTTTCTAGCACTTTCAACAGAGGGTTGGAGCATTTTCACTGTACTCTGTCTTCTCACTGTCTAGCTGGCTTCTCTGCTTGCCTTTCTCCTCATCAGCACTTCCCTCTGGATTGTCGTGGAGAACTGAAATTTCTCTGTTCTCCAGAATCCTCAAGTCTCTACTACTACTGGCTTCAGTCTCACAGTGTACAAATCCCACCCTTTTTTCCCTCACAGGATAATTCCACTGGACTCCTAAGAAGGCTCCTTCCTACCTCTAGGTTCTCACTCGAGCTCTGTAGAGTGATCTTTCTGGAGCCCAGATCTGCTCATATGACTTCCCTACTGAAAAGCCTCCAGAGGCTCCCTGTCACTCCCAGAAAAATTTCATCTGTCTCCCACGGCGGTGGAGTGTGGCAGCGGCTCGCAGCTCAGATTCATCTCCTCTCTCTTTCCTCCCTAGACTCCATACTCCAGCTATAAGCCTACATGGTTTTTCTGCATTTCTCTGAATGCACCAGGCCCTCAGGTGTCCAGGCCTCCAGCAGGTGTTCCCTCCACCTGCAGTGCATTCTGAAAGGCCCCCCGCACGCACACACATGCGCACACACACAACCAGGCTGTCACTTGCCCTGCTTCCGCATGAGTACCTATGAATGGGCTCCACACGTGGTATATGTGGTATATAAAGCCTATTGTCTAAATACCACACATTGTAATGTAGCTGTTCAGAAAGAGTGTATTTTCTTCCAGTTTCTCCTGACTGGACCATCCAGATGTAACCCTGGAAGCTTAACTTTTGTTACTTTTTAAATGGACTTCTGCATTAATAGCCAGTCAAGTTTTTGTTTTGTTCTGTTTTGGTTTGGTTTTTTGGCTTACCCAGAAAACTACCTTTATTTGGAATATCTACCAATCTATTATGCACTCTTAACAGTGAAAAAAAAGTACTTGTTTTTATCCAAATTTCACCCTCTTACCAGTAGCCCTAACCCTACTGTATTTTTCATTTGCTGTTATTTTCTACTGAGAGCTAAGCCAAAATTCTGGCTATTTATTTTTTCTCTTCCATTTTCCCCATGAATTCAGTTGACCTCAAATCTTACACCTCTTATGTTATCATTTAGCTTTTGGCTTTTGTTTCTCTGGCATTTGCAATCGTTGTATCCCTCAAAGCTGAACAAGATGCTAGAATGTAATAGGCATTCACTAATTCTCTGACAACTCTCCAATCTCTCTTCTCTATTCCCAGAGCTACTAATTTTTTGTCAATATAAGCAACCGTTTGTTATACACTTCTTGCATAACAGGCAACCCCGTAAAGCAGGGACTACTTTTACCCCCACTTCACAGGTGAGGAGGCTGGAGCACAGAAGCTGCTTTGCAAAACAGAAAGGCAGTTGGGCCCAAGAGCCCACCCTCTCAGTGGTACTCCTTTTGTCTCCACTCAGCTCCTTATAAAATCTCTCCTGACTTAAAGGCACAGTTTCCTGACTGCCCTCTGCTTCCAGCTTTGAACCATTTTGACATTTTGTCAGAAGCATCATAAACTCCTTCAGTAGTTCCCCTTTGTTTCAAAGGACAATCTGAATATTCAAGTATGAACTTTTTCATGGTGCGGCCCCTGCTCACGTTACCCCTAGTCCTTCTGACAGTCTTTCAGAACACTCACCCTCTCTGTGCTGTCCCAGACTCCTCTGTGGCTCTCAGTGTCCACATTCATCTTCCTTTAAAACCAACCCTTCCTGATTACTCCAAGTAGCTTCCCTAACCTCTTTCCCTGGAGTGTTCCAAGTGGTTCCACCACACATACTTCTATCTTTTTTAAATATCTTTTTTTGCTATCGTATTTGTCATTAGTGGATGAGGACTGTATCCCTGGCTTCCTAGCAGTCTGGGACATAAGTACTATAAAGGGAAGTGAAGAATGGACCATTAGGTGTCTCCACTATGGTTTTCCACCAGTACTTGGTAATCCATGGTTCTGTCCCTGTATACTTTTCATTATGATCCATAGACTTGGTTTTGATTAAGAATCTAGAGATTCTAGAATCTAAGAGATATCCTGTATTAGCCAGGTCAGCCCAATATAATCATAATTATTCTGTTTTTTTTTAAAGAAACTTAGTGTTTATTCGTGCACCTAGAGTGATCTCTTACACGAACATAAATTTGCTTTTCTCAGTACAACTGAGACATCTGTTCCAGCCCTAGATGATCATATATTTGAAGTATCTCCTTTAAGTGTCATTAGTATCACAAATGGATCACACTCTGAGACCACTTCAGAACAATCACAGGTATATATTTAAGTTCCAAGAAACATAAGCACATCTTCTGGGTTGAACCTGATAGACCTAAGAAGCCGTTTGAAAGGAAGAAGTTAAGTAAAAATGTTACACTTTTGATAGTATAATCATAAACCCTAAGATAGAAAATAAAATTTTTTGGCAGTGAGAATTTTTTTTATTGGAACATGTTTGCAGTACGTGATGTTTACATTCCTTTGTGGAATTAGTGCATGTACATAACAAGTCTTCATTCTTCTTTTTTTCATTCCTTTTCCCTTCCCTCCTACTTCCCTGCCTTCATCTCTTGATCCCCTTCTCATTTGAGAAAGATCTATCTCTCTACGTGCTATTATCTATCTTTTATTTTGCTATTTATAATTTGGGTTTCCCTTATAAGAGAAGCCCTGTGCTATTTAAGCTTGTGTCTGATAATCCACTTAACATTATGGAACCGTAACTGTTCTTAGAAGGAGAAGGAAGAATCAGAGTTGGTAGAAGAAGATATAAAGATATAAGCCAAGGCCAGAAAGGAGGGATGCTAAGATGCTGTCTCAGAGATGGAGAATGGAGCGGTGAGCCAGGTTAGGCAGTCTCTAGAAGCGGGAAGAGCCAAGGAGAGAGAGTCTCTCACAGCATCCAGTCCTTCAAAGCAGTTTTAGACTTTGGCCACTTCTGTTTTATAAGCCATGATTTTGTGGTAATATACTAAGTTGTGACAAGAAACTAATACAAATTTTTCTAACTTGAAATACGGTTATTTTGTAATAAGGACCTAAAAATGCAGAATTGGCTTTGGAATTAGAAAGGGAGCAGAGACTTTCAGAATTTCAAGGAAATGATAGAAAAGGTTTAGGTTGCTTTGAACACACTGTTAGAAATGCAAATATTAAAGACTTCTGGGGAGGGCTCAGAAGAACGTGAAGAGCATGATAGAGAAAAGCTGTATTGTCGTAGGAAATATCTGACACCACAAAGAGATTATTGGCAGAAATGTGGACATAAAAGGCACCACTTGTGAAGGGGTTGAGGAGCATTTTGTTTGAAACTGGAGGAAAGGTGACCCTTATGATATAGTAGTAAAAAGCGTAGCTGAATTGTGTACTCTGTTAATGTGAGAGAAAAAAGATAAATTGAGGAAAGAACTGTTAAGTGAAAAAAAAAAAGATTTGAGAAAATTCTCAGCCTACCCACATTGTAAAAGACACTAAAACTAAAAGCTTTGCTACTAGGAAAGCACGGTGTAGAAGGAAAGCCAAGGGTGTGGCTGAATAACCATTTGCTAATTCCTGGAAAAGGACTGAGGGGTCAAAGTGGTTGAGTCATACAGATGGCTCTTTGAATAGATTAGGGATGTGATTTATGAATTTGCTCAGCCATCTCAGGAGAAGCCAGGAGTAGAGATGAGTTTATCCAGGAAAAACTGGTGGAACAGTGAAGTCCCACGATACACACAGGAGACCCATGAAGTTCTTGAGGATGTTGCACCACCAGAACCCTGGCAGTTTGAACTGAGGGAGATATAGAGAAGGTGATGTGAAAGAAAGTTGTCTTATTCCCAGAATTCTACAGAAAGAAAACAAGCTGAGAAAACTACTTATCTACAAATATTTACTATCCTTCAGTAAGAGGGAAAAATGACTGGAGAGACAGAACTGCAAGCCCAGATAGCAGAATCTTGAATCACAGTGGCTTATTCCCAGGCCTTAAAACCTAATGTGGCTTATGTAGTTAGATTTTGAAATCACTTGGATTTGGTCATTTTTATTTTTCGTTTTCCTCCTTTGAATGGGAAACCCAGAGTTGTCATTTTATGCATGTCCACCATTGTATTTGGGGAGCAGATCAATTGCTTTCTAGTTCTACATGTTCACAGATGCTGAGGAATTCTCCCTGACCATAGATTATAGTCAGAGCTTTACCCAGCCTAATTTAGATGACTAAGATGATGAGTCTTGGAGCTTCTGAGCTGTTGAGACTTAAATGGGATTGAAACTTGTTGCTGTAATGGGCTGAGAATTCAGGAGGCCTTGGGATGGGTGAGTGCATTTTCATATGGAATGGGTGTGAATCTTTGGGAACCAGAGATGCACATGGCCAAACTCATGGGTCTATAAATAAATATGTTACCCAACATGGTAAAGAGGACTCTGTAGACATGACTAAATTAAGTATCTTGATATTATGTTGAATTATTTTGGAAGACCCAGAATAACCACAAGGATCCTTATGAGAGAGGGACAGGAGAATTAGAATTTTAAAAGAAGACAGAAGTAGAGGTTGGAGAGAAGATGCTCCACTGCTGGCTTTGAGGATGGAGAAGAGACCATGAACCAATAATTCGGGTAATGCCTAGAAGCTGAAGAAGGCCAGGAAACATTCTTCCTAGAGCCCCCAGGAAGGATAATGCCCTGCTAACTCATTTTAGATCTGATTGCCAGAAGGATAAGGTTATACATTTGGATTGTTTTAAGCCACTACACTTGTATTAATTTTTTACATCAACAGTAGGAAACTCAGCACATTTTTGTGGGCACTGGAAGTTATGGAATTAAAAAGAGTTATGGATGTGTCCAGCTAGCTCTGTGAGGCTGGAGCCAGATTTTAATTTTTGGCTGGCTTATACATGCACTAAATGTGAGAAAAAAAGATCATCCCATTATGAAAAACTGGATCATTTAATTTTTTGTTTTTAGCTTTGACATTTGCAGTTTCTCAACTTAGTGAGAAAAACCAGTCAAGATTTTGGTACATCACAGGAAAAGTTTAGCAATTCTGCCCAAATTGTATCTCTTTATTTGTTGAAATAGTAAATGCATATGGATAACACATACTTTGTTATAATATTTTGTCAACTTTGATTAAATATACTTTGGTTTTATTGGCTATAATTTTACTCACCAGGAAAATCTAGCTTTCAAACCTGTTTATTTGGTGGTAGTTAGCTATCAAATGCAATCTTGTAGGTACCAGGAGGCTGACAGAGTTCACAGTTGAATTCCTAAAACTATTGTTCTTGTCATGGATCACAGTTATGTGATTTCTTGCCCTTCCCATGTGTTTTGTTTTATTTTATGGCTTGGAAAGAAAAATGAGAAATGAAGAAATGGGCAGGTATAGTGGCACATGCCAGTAATTGCACCATTCAGCAGTTGGAGGCCCGCCTGGATTACATAGTAAGTTCAAGGCCAGTCTAAACTACATAATGAGACACTATTTCAAAAAACCAAAAAGAAAGAAAAGAAAATGAAGAAATAAAAGTGTGTGTGTGTGTGTGTGTGTGTGTGTGTGTGTGTGTGCATGCCTGCATGCAGTTTTCTGTAGTATAACCTATAGCTTTTGTTATGTCCAGGTTGCATTTAACACAGTGTTACCAGTGCTAACCACTACAGTCAGCTAGCCAAATAGTTGCAGTTAATTTTGAATTCTAAACTCAGAATAGCATTTTGGCCCAGTATAAACGTTCAATAAAATTTTTTCCATATTTCTATGAAACACATGTAAGTTAATATAAATTAAGATACTTGACATAGTTGTACCTCAGACCACTCAGTTCAGGAGAGCTCTATGATTAATATTAGTTCCGTGATCAAGAATATGTATTTTTTTTAAATAGAATTGTGACATTTCCTAGGACTATCTATAAATATTCCAGTTTTCTTCTTGCCAAACACATAGTAAGATTGTGTTCTCTCTACTATTCATTCTGGGTGTCCTGTGACAAGCTTTGGCCAAGTATATACAAGCATTTATGTAGCCTATCCTCAACTCCAGCCCTGGTAATTATGAAAGCACATGTTGACATGGCCCCTTTGTTAGCCTGAGTCCCTGCATGACTGTCATGAGCAGAGCTTCCTACATCCTGCACTGCATGTAGCATGTGCAAGAGATAAACTTGTATTCTATTAAATTTCTGATATGGGAGTTGTTTTATTGCAACATAATCTACCTTATCCTAACTAATGAAAGCATCCTGGGCAAAACTGAATATATTTCTTCCAAATTAGTTCATTCTCTGCATTTGTATCTAATTATTTCTTTGAGAAGCTTGGAAATACATCATCTTTTTGAAATATCCCTTAACTTACAATTCTCAGTGGAATTTATAACATTGTAGTTTGTCGCTTTTAATTATTGATGCAGTGACTTAATAACTTTGTTCTAAAGTTGTTGGTAGGCAGTTAAATCTGTACTAAACAGTTTCTTACAACTCTGTTCATAAATTTTAAAGATTAGGCCTGGGATCTAGCTCAGTGCACAAGGGATCTAGCTGCACAAGGTTCGGAGTTCAATCCCCAGTACCGAAAAGAAAAGAAAAAGAAAAAGAAAATGTCACAAATTTTGAAGATTATTTTAAATGTTTCCAGCCTACCTTGAGAAGTAATGGCATGAAAAATATTATGTGCTTTAAAACTGATTTTTCTCTATTCCACATTTGTTTGATATAAAATGAGATTCAGAGCTCTATTTTATTTACAAAAAAAGGCTTCCAAAAAGCAGAGACTTTACCTGCCAACCTCATTACTATTATATAATTGTAACAAAATATTAACGATACTAATAATTCTAATAATTTCCACGGACAAGTACTTACTGATACTGGGGGCCCAACTTAATAGCTGAACCTGATGCCTTGAGCCTCTGCATTTGTGAACATCCATGAAATCTAGTAGAATGAAGGTATCCCAGCTAACTACCACTATGCTGGAGAGAGATGATAACATTCCTTTTATTTGAAGGAAACAGTATCCTATCTCATATTAATACCACTTGAGGAATCAAATATAAGATAGAAAATGAGACTGTACTCCTCCAAAGCAGAAATGATTATTTTATATCTAGTATGCTCCTATTTTTAAAATGTGGATGCATGTCCCCAAATCTCCTGCTTATATTTGTTTTTCTAGTTTTCATATATTTTACATGTAGTAGTTCAAATGCACAGACACATGCACCCACGCGCACACTCAAACACACAATTTATGTGTAGGGGCAAATCTTTTGAGAGTTCCTGTGTAGTGCTTTTGTGTCATTTCTCTGTATGGGACTCTCATTAGAAGTCCCAGGAACTATTACTTTTATTCCAACTTTTACTTTTACTTCTGTGTAAGAAAGAACTTCCTATTGCTGGGTCCAGAAAGTGAATATGAGATTCCTCCCCACACATCTAAGCCCAAACCAACTAGAAAAGGGAACCTTACAGAACTGCCTCTGTCTGTGTCCCCTCGGCCTGGGACAAAAGAAGCAAAGAAATGATGGGATATAATAGGAAATATGGAAATAAATGTTTTGCAAATGGGAGGGGTACCAAGAGGTGGAGGGAGGAGGGAAAGAGGGAATCAGACAGGGATAAGATGTGTTATGTGCCTGTACCAGCTCCTCGTGATGAATGTAATCACTATTTTCTGCAAATGTGTACCAATAAAAATTAAAATTTTTAAATAAATAAATAAATAAAAAGAAGTGATAAGAAAAAAGATGTTCCATCTTTCTCCCACAGGGAGGGTGCTTCCAATCAGCATCCTGAGCTGTGAATAAGGTGCTGCCTTCTTTACAGTTAAGGAGGTGAGAGAACTTTTAAGGGAACTGAGGATCCCTCCTTGATATTTTCACTTCCCTTTGGGAGATGACACGGGAGAAGTGGAGAGCTCTTGACAGCAACGTCAATGCAATCAGTTTGACTGTCTTCAGCATCAAAGAAACTAAGACAGGAACAATAAGTTCACTCTGACATATCAAGTGTATTCTGTTCGTAAAGAAATCAGATTATTCCAAGCAAAGGAACATTTTGTTAAGCCTATCACTCTGACAGTAGTTGGCTGAAATTTTTGAAAGATGAACGTTTTTTCAAATAATGAAGCCCAAGGCAGCTCTGTAGAACCCCAGGGCTTAGTTCAAAAACCACTGCATGGAAAGATAAATGGGAAAATCCTAAGTATGAAAGTATCTTTTCTCTGAAACAGAAGCTCAAAAACTGTTTTATGTACTGATGATTGAACCCGGGCCCTTACACATGCACACATGCTGGGCAAGGACTCTACCACATGGATGAACCTGAAAAACATTATGCAGAGTGAAAAACACCAAACACAAGGCTATGCATTATATGACTCCATATATATGAATCTAGAAAATGCAAATTTGTCAAGGCAGAAAGCAGACCTGTGGTTGCCTGGGTCTCTGGATGAGAACAGGGATTAACTGCAAATTGTTATAAGGAAACCTTAGAATGATGGAACTGTGTTAAACCTGGATTGTGGTGATCACACAGCTCTTGGCATGTCCTAAAATCATTTCATCATACAGTTATAATGGGGAAAACTCTATGGAATTTTACCTCAATAAGGTTGTTAAATTTTTTTTAACCAAGGTAGATAGCATAATTAAATAATTGATTGGTTTTTTCCTATAGAAGTAGGGGGGCATTGTGGTCAGTGTTGTGTGCAGACCCCTGGGAAATTCTCAAGATATTTTACTTTCCCAGTAACACCGTTGACCCATTTGTTTGCCTTTTTTACTATATTAACATTTACACTGGCTGTGCAAGAGCAGCAGTAGATAGGACTTCAGATGCCTTAGCCTAAATCAGGGCAATGGTATGAGACCTAATAGTATTTGCTATGGTTTAGATATGGTCCCACAAAGCCTCATGACCCAGAGGCTTGTCCCTCAGTCCAGCAATTTTGAGAGGGGGTAGAACCTTTAAGTGCTGAGGCCTGGTGTGAGGGAAGAAATAATTAAGTTACCAGGGCACTGTCCCCCAAAGGGATTAATGCTGCTCTCATGGAGTCTATTAATTCCCTCCAGAGTGGGTTGTTACAACATGAGACCACCCCACATGCTTGGCCTCTTCTGAATGGCACAATTTCCCTTTCCATTGCTTTACCA
Organism: Heterocephalus glaber; assembly: GCF_053883595.1. Classification (NCBI taxonomy): domain Eukaryota; kingdom Metazoa; phylum Chordata; class Mammalia; order Rodentia; family Bathyergidae; genus Heterocephalus; species Heterocephalus glaber. The sequence continues at coordinate 22,157,277 of NW_028258372.1, forward strand.
TATTGTGATGCAGCTGAGGGGGCTCTCACCAGCGGCTGAACAGATAGGGCCACCTGATTTTAGACCCTGAGCCTCCAAAACTGATCTAAATAAACCCATCTTTACAAATTACTCAGCTTCAAGTCTTTTGTTATAGCAACAGAACAGAGAATAATAACAGTGGTCACTGTATTCACCATCCCACCCTGGATCATAGTAGAAAAGTAAATTCTATTTTCACTTTAAGAATTCTCTTGATGAAACAATGAAAATGATTTAATTTTATTAAATCTTCTGGCTTAGATGCATGTCTTTTTGATAGTCTAGGGTGTAAAATTAGAGCTATGCATAAAGCATTTCTTCTCCACACCCAAGTGAGATGATTATCACAAAGAAAAGCACTTTCATAGTTGATTGAGTTGCAAGCTGAACTAGGAGTTCTTTTTTTTTTTTTAATGGTATACTATTTCTACTTTTTAAAAAATATTTGGCAGATAAATTGTGGATATTCAGACCTGGGAATCTGGCAAACTATTTTCTTAAAAGTCAATAAAGGGAACCTGTCATTTCAAGGAACATAATTCAGAGTTTTTGTTTCCAGTGATGAAATCCAAACTTTAAACCAAAAACTAGAATTTTGGAAAACTTTGTACCTACCACTGTGAGCTTGACAGTGTCAAGAGATTTCTGTTGCATCTGGGCATAGTGGTAGTATCTGTAGTACCAGCTACTTGGGAGACTAAATCAGGAAGATTGCAAGTTCAAGCCCAGCCTGGGCAATTTAATGAGTTCCTATCTCAAAATTAAAAATATATAAATTTGTTAAAGGGCTCAATGGTAGAGCACTTGTGTAGGTAGCACATAGGAGGCCCTAAGCTCAACTCCCATTACTGAAAAAAAAAGTTTTCTGAGGAGATGGATGGGAATTTCAACAAATGTGATTTTTTTTCATACTGTATAATAAAATGGGTCAAATTTTGAAAAATACAGGTAAAAAGGTCTTGATACTAAAAAATTAAAGAACTACTGGCCTGGTGGCTAATAGCATGGACTCTGGAGCCAAACTGCTTGGGTTCAAATCCCAATATTACTACTTACAGTATTACTTGTGTGGTTCCAGGTAAGTACTTCACCTCTCAATGCCTCGGCTTGCTCATCTATAAAATGGGAACAATGGTACCCATCTTAGAAAGGTACTGTAGCCATTAAAATGAGTTAATATGTGTAAATTACTTTGAATAGTGCCTGACATAGTAAGTGCTCAGTAAGTTATCATGATTGGTGTTGCTGAGTGACAGTTTGTAAAAATTAATCAATATAAATGCATAATAGAAAGTTTATTATTATACAGTAGACCGTTGACTTATGAACTTAATCAGTTCCCAGGGGCAGGTTGTAACTCACATTGCTTCTAAGTCAATATAGCCGAGACCTGGATGTTTACCTGGGTACACGCTATAGATAACAAGAGGCAGATTAATTTTTCATTAACCTAATTAACCCAAGTTGTTCATATGTCAAGCCAGTCATAACTTGAGGGTCTACTGTATATATATATATATATATATATTTTTTTTTTTTTTTAAACTGGAAAATCTGAAGATACTTGTTCTCTCTCCTGTTCATCCTTTGATCCTCTGTTGTTTAGGAGAGATTCTTCTTTAATTACACAATAAGTTTTTAAGGAAAATTTGATGAGACAATGTAATTATGAAGGGAGCAGTTTAATGAATTTGAATATAAATAGATTACTATTGTATATCATTTGTATTCTTAGATTTAGAAGTGATTTTCCCACCTCAACAATGTTGAAAACTATGGTATATCGTTTGAGCCTAAAGAGTTTGAGAGATTACATGGATAGAGAAAAGCACAGGGTTCTGTCATATATACACCCATTTTCAGTGTTTAACCTAAGAGGACAAACAGTGGAATTTTTTTTTTTTTTTTTGGTACTGGGGATTGAACTCAGGACCTTGTGCTTGTGAGGCAGGCAGCAGAACCCCTGAGCTAAATCCCAGGCCCAAGGACAAACAGTATAAGGAAGAAAATGACCAACTAGAAAGGAACCTTTGTCTTCAGTCTTGCAGAGAGACTACATTAGAGCTATTTTTTTCATCTCTAACCTCTAAAGAGAAATTAATCATTTGTTGGCATTGTTTCTTCATTCTTCCACTCTGCCGAGGACATTCCATGAAGTGCCACTTCCATGCCAGGCATCACAGCCCAATGGAAAGGGTGCACATGGCCCTGCCCTTTTGGATCAAGACCTTTAGAGTTTTCTAATTTTTCCATTTGTTTTGTAAAAGAAAAGATAGTTCATCTGTTGTTCCCTGCCTACATGGGCTAAAGGGACAGTGCGTGTCTTATACTTCTTAATTGTGTGTGAAAACATTCTCAGTTTTAGTGTGAGGCAAGGAAGATAAGATTGACTGCAGGAGAATTATGATTGTTTCTTTTTCTAGAAGAACTAACAAAATTACCTTATTTTTTAGAGTACTAATGTAATGCAGATATGCACATGGTAAATAACAACCATAGTATATACGTCCTTGGAATTACACTGGCTTAACTGGCTTCTGCTGTCCTAGGAGAAATATGAGCGTAAGAGAGCCATGACCATCTGTTTTATGTATCTTTCCAGTTCACTCCACATGGGGTGAGACTGTTGAGTTTCCCCACACAGTTTTTATTCTTCAAAGACACTAATTACAGCCGAACCTCAAATTCCTTGAGTATGTTATAGTTGCCTGATAACTAGGCTTAGAATAGGGTTTCCTTTCATTTTAGGGGTTGATTTAAAACCAAATTATAAAGTACTTTTGAATATTTCTTTAAAAACATAAGAACAGTAGTGTTGAGATCGTGAGCTTACTGATATACTTGCATTTAAGATTTGAGAGTATCTCCTTCCCATGTGACTGGTGTACTGGGAATAAGAAATCAGGCTAAAATGTCAAAGAAGCTCTTCATGAATGCAGGCTAGTGTTGATTTCATTAATTTAATCTAAATCAGTACCTAAATCAGTGTTTGTTGAGGGGTGAAAATAGTTATTTTTAGTCATGTTTTCATCTTTGTCTCTGCTAGGCCCTGTGGAAACTTTATGTCTCAGTAACTGCTAATAACTTTACAAATAAAATCACTGAAGTCAGTTAACTTGGGCAAGTAGATAATGGCTGTGAATATACTGGTACTTCTCATTTTTACACACGAATCTTCTGTTCTTTGATTCTGTGTTATAATTGAACAATTACATAGTGGCTGCCCATTTTCTTCTAAACAGCCATACCTGCTAAAAAGCTAATTCCCTGAAAAAAGCCATCTATGAAAAACCAACAGCCAATATCATACTAAATGGTCAAAAACTGAAATCCTTCACACAAAAGTCAGGAACAACACATGGATGTCCACTATCACCACTCCTGTTCAATATAGTCTTGGAAACATTAGCCACAGGAATTAGACAAGAGAAAGAACAAAAGGAATACAGATAGGAAATGAAGAAGTCAAATTTTCATTATTTGCCGATGACATGATACTCTATATAGAAGACCCAAGAACTCCACCAAAAGTCTTCTAGACTCAGTAACCAAATTCAGTAAAGTAGCTGGATACAAGGTCAACACACAAAAATCAATAGCTTTCCTCTACACGAACAACAGACTCACTGAGGGAGAAATAGGGCAAACAATTCCTTTCACAGTAGCATCCAAAAAACTGAAATTGCTAGGAATCAACCTAACAAAAGAAATCAAAGACCTCTTCTCTGAAATCTGTAGCACTCTGAAAAAAAGAGATTGAAGACGATATGGGAAAATGGAAAGACATCCCTTACTCCTGGATAGGAAGAATCAACATAGTGAAAATGGCCATACTTCCAAAACTGCTATATAGATTCAATGCAATCCCAATTGAAATTCCAGCAGCATACTTCACGGACCTTGAGAAAACAATCCAAAAATTCATTTGTAACAAGAAGAGACTTAGAATGGCAAAAGCAATTCTAGGCAACAGAGACATGGCAGGGGGTATCACAACCCCCAGCTTGAAACTATACTACAAAGCTGCTGTGATAAAAAAAAAAAAACAGCATGGTACTGGCAAAGAAACAAACCTGAGGACCAGTGGAACAGATTAGAAGATGCAGAAATAACTCCAGACACACTCAGCCATCTCATCTTCGACAAAGGAGCCAAACACCCTCACTGGAGGAAAGATAGCCTCTTTAATAAATGGTGCTGGAAAAATTAGGTTTCAACTTGCCAAAGATTAAAAGTAGACCTATATCTCTCACCATGCACTAAACTAAAATCAAAATGGATTAAAGATCTAAATATTAAAACAGAAACACTGAACCGGCTGGAACAGAGGTTAAGTATAACTCTTGAAGACAATGGTGTACAAAAAGATTCTATGAACAAAACCTGAGTTGCCTGTGAACTAGCACAAACAATCAACAAGTGGGATCACTTATTAAAAAGCTTCTGCACAGCAAGAGAAATGACCAACAATGTGAAGAGACAACCCACAAAGTGGGGAAACATTTTCACCTGCTGTTCCTCAGACAAAGGTCTACTATCTAGAATCTATAAAGAACTTTAAAAAATCAGACCTCCCAAATTTGAAGACCCAGTCCAAAAAATGGGCATCTGAAATGAACAGACACTTCTCAAACAAAGAAGTAGAAATAGCAAATAAACATATGAAAAAATGTTCAACATCACTGGTCATTCGAGAGATGCAAATGAAAACAACTCTGAGACTCCATCTCACCCCAGAAAAAATGGCTGCTATCATGAAATCAATCAATAACAAATGCTGGCGGGGCTGTGGGGAAAGAGGAACCCTGCTCCACTGCTGGTGGGAGTGTAGATTGCTGAAACCACTGTGGAAATCCATATGGAGATACCTCAAAGAACTAGGACTGGAGGTCCCATTTGACCCAGCTATTCCTCCGCTGGGTATCTTCCCCAAAGAATTAAAAGAGTCAGACCACAGTGATATATGTGCACCCATGTTCATAGCAGCACAATTATGTAATAGCCAAAACTTGGAAGCCGCCCAGTTGCCCATCAACTGGAGACTGAATAAAGAAGATGTGGTTTTTAAATAAAATGAGGTACTACTCAGCCATAAAAAATGAGAAATTAGAGACATTTATAACTAAATGGATGCACATTGAGGTGATATTCTTAAGTGAAGTAAATAGGACGCGTGTAAAAACCGAATGGTTTCTCTAGGGTAAGAAACTGAAAGTGTAAATAAGGACTAAAAGGTATAATAGATAATGTGAAATAGGAAGAAAAGGTCCAAAGGGGTAGGGGTAGTGCTAGGGGCAGGGGAAAGGAAAGAAGGCAAAGGAAAAATTATGAGAAATGGAAAAAATGGAAACAAAGTTTTTGTAAATAGGGAAGGGTGGAGGGCGTGAAGGGAGGGCTTGGAATGGGGATTTGATTTAGAAAAGAGAAATAGATATAGCTAAATGGATGCACATTGAGGCGATACTCTTAAGTGAAATAAATAGGACACACATGTGTAAATAACAAATAGTTTCTCTAGTGTGAGAAACTGAAAGTGTAAATAAGGACTAAAAGATATAATAGATCATGTGAAATAGAAAGAAAAGGGGCAAAGGGGAAGGGGAAGTGGGAAGGGTAGGGGAAAGGAAAGAAGGGAATGGAATTAATATGAGAAAATGAAAAAATGGAAACAAAGTCTTTGTAGATAGGGAGGGATGGAGGGGTTGAAGGGAGGGCAGGGGAAGGAGGAAAAAATAAGAACCAAGAGAGACTATGTAAAGGTGCAGATTTCCAATGATGAATGTCATTATATTGTATACCTAAAATGTATCAATAAAATTTATTAAAAATTTTTTTAAAAAGCTAATTCCTCTTTTCCCAGTGTTCTCTATTAAGACGTCTTATGTGCTCTACCTGTATTGGGTAACATCACTCCAAAGACTTCTGTCCTTGTGAAATAAGTAGCCATGGTAGAGGGCCCCAAACAGCTCCAACTAACATTTCTGTTATGAAAATTCAATCCACTGTTTAAATTCAGATTCTGATCTTGTCTTTTCCATGTGTATGCTTGTGTGTTACAGGAAAAAAGTGCCAGCTCAAATGTAAGACTTAAAACTAATAAAGAGATTCCTGGATTAGTTCATCAACCCAGAGCAAAGTAAGTTCTAGTTTCTATTTTCCTTATGTTGTTTTTAAAACTAAAAGTGTTTTCAGAATAAGTGCCATTTTGCCTACCAGGTAAGCAAGACTTATTATAAAGCTTTAGCAACTGAGACAGTGTGGCCCCAAAGAGAATAGAGAGTCCCAAAACATCCACAGTACACATCAAAGCTGACGGCTGCACACCCGTTAGAAGGAAAGGGGGAGAAATATCTTTCTGATTGTGAGATAGGGAAGGCTTTTGAGCAAGACACAAAAAAAATGCAAATCTTAAGGAAAGTCATTAATGAAAATCCCTACACTAAAATTAAGAACTTCTGTTTATCAAAATATATTGTCAGACAGTAAAAAGCCACAAAATGGAGGAAGACTACATCCATAGGTTTCCAGAATATACAAAGTAATTCTACAAATGAATAAGCAAAGGCAGAGAACCCATAGAATAATAAGCTAAAGACAGGAACAACCATTTGACTGAATTGGAAACATGAATGGCTGTTAAATATGAAAAAAATGCCATTTATACTCCCAAATTGGCAAAAACTTAAAAGTCTGACAATACAACAAAGGTTGACCAGATATGGATCGATATTCTTAACTCTTGCTTGTAGGAGTGTAAACTGATACGATTACATTGGAAAACAATTTACACACTCTTGTAAAATTGAACCTAGGCATACTTTACCCTGCAATACCAATCCCAGGTGAATATGCTTAAGAAACTCTTTGTGACATTTGTGCCAGAAGACATATTTTGAGCTCATTTACTTTGCATATCAAATGAAAGAATCTCATAAATACAAAGTTGAAGGGCCAAGGATTTAGTTCAGTGGCGCCGTGCCTGCTTCGCAAGCACAAGGTCCTGAGTTTGATCCCCAGTACCAAAAATACATACATACATACATACATACATACATACATACATACATACAAAGTTGAGGCAGTGAAGTAAGTAGCACTATGGCCTATGTATGACTTTATTCATATAAAGTTCAAAAACAGACAGAACTAAGCAATATAGTGTATAATAAAACAATAAGGAGAAGCAAAGAAGTGAAAAGGCATTAAATTCAAAACAGTTTAGTATAAGTTTCTGTCCGACAGCTTACCAGACTGTGGAACCAGAGCTTTGTTTCTCAATGTAGATGCTAATTATATGGGAGTTCCTTTCATTATCATTCAAAAATGTACAAATAATATATGTTTTCTATGTGTTATGTACTTCATAATTTAAAATTTTAATGATTTTTAAAGAAAAAAATCCTTTTTGAAAAACAGATTACATTACATAAGGATGTATAGAGTGCCTAGTACATTTCCTCAATGGAGCAAGTACTTGAAAATATGTGGATTACCAACAAATAACCATCCATAAATGGTTAAATAGTGAATGCATTTTTTAAAAGTTAAAGTGAATCGGGAGTAGATTTCTAGATTGTTCTAGAACTGGTTCTGCATTGGCAATATAATGTACTTTGAAACCATGCCACTTTTTTTGTTTGTGTTTTGTTTTTTGAGACAAGGTCTCACTGTGTAGTCCAAGCTGGCCTCAAACTCATGGCAATCCTCCTGCCTCAGCCTCCCAAATGCTGAGGTCACAGGCGTGCGCCACCATGCCCGGCACACTTTGCAACCATGAAATCAACCTCCCCTTTCTTAAAAGAGGCTCTGTTAGCCAGACATGGTGGTGTATATCTGTAATCCCAACACACTGGGATGACGAGACAGGAGGATTGCAAGTGTGAATCCCACTTGGGCAACTTGGGAAAATCCTGTGTTAAAATTAAAAGGGCTTGTGCTTGCTTCAGCAGCACATATACTAAAATTAAAAGGGCTAGGCCTGCTGTGCAAGCACAGGGACCCGAGTTCAATCCCCAGTACCAAAAAATAATAAATAAATAAATAAATAAATAGGGCTAGGAATGTAGTCAGTATGAAGGCTGCTCAATACCACCAAACAAAAAAAGACTCTTTTTTGAGAGGCCATCTGTATTGTGGTGTTATACCTAAATTTAAACATTCCTGATGATACCAGTGACACAGGTACATCTGAAAGCCCAAAATAAAGTTGACTATTACATGTATGTAAGAACTCCATAAATCAAGACCATAAGCAGAAGTTGTATTATCTATGGGCCTTCTTAGAAAGGTTCTTAAAAACAACCTAGTTCATAATCATTTTAACTGGCTCAATGTCTGTGGATCGTGGCTACGATGGCCCCCGTGCCGGTGCCGGTGCCACAGCAGTCAGGATGCCTCCAGGGATAGGGAAGGGCCCAGTGACTTAACTTGTACTTGAAAAAAGCTGAACACCTTAAAATCGACTTATGGTTTACAATGTCAGTGTAATGATACGACAAATTATTTCCCCCTCAGGTCAGTGTTAACAATGATGATAATTAAGGAATAACTGTGTTCAGGCCAAGGTTACCAGGAACCTACTGGGTAATTGAATTTCATGTTTGTAAGCATAAGAGAGGTAAGGATTTACCTCAGTCCTCTCAAAGTTTCCAGCTGGGCTTGAGAATTAAATTTTTATAAAACGAATTAGTGGGAGAAAAAGCATAGAGATTTTTACATGTACATGGAATCCCTCCATCAGAAAATAAAGATCAAAAAAAAAAAAAGCAGCAAAAACTAAACACTTAATATACTAGGTTGAACAAAGAAAGGCAATTGTAGAAGAATGGTTGAAATATAAGAGGTGATCATTGGTAATAGTTACTTTAACAAGGTCTGTACAGAATTCTCTTGGCTTTGGCTCCCCATCTCCAGAGGTAAGAATATTTCTTTTCTCCTGGTATAAAGAGGGCATCTTTCATGTGAGAACTTTATCTCCTGATTTCAGGAAGAAAAAGGGAGGTCAGAGTGCCCCTCGCCTGCTGTTTTTCAAGTGCCTTTGGCTCAAAATAATCAATGTGCCAAAGTGGCATGTTTTGGGTAAAGTTTTAGGGAATTAGAACCTTACCTTCTCATCTTTTTTTTTAATGACATACTACTTTTAAAATATATTTTTATTAGTGCCTATTAATTTTATAACTATTGGGTTTGAATGTGGTATTTTCATGCATGCATACATATAATTTTGATCACACCCATCCTCCCATTACTCTCCTTTATATCCCCTCCCCCTTAGTCCCTTCCTCTTGTCTAGTAATATTCTTCGTCCTACTTTCAATCATCTTTTTTAGACTTGTAACTTGGATTTTTATTATTTAGAATTTTTTTATATTATTCAAGTCAGTAAAAATGAAAGTCATGTATCTTTTAATTCTGAAGCCCATTTTGCCCACCATTCCTTAATTTGGTTCCTTTGCATTAAGATTCCTTAGTGCTGTCATCCCTGGTCCCGTGACGCTGAGAGGAAGAGCCTGTGATGGTACAGGGTGAGGTCACAGAGCTCTGCAGCGCTAACTGGAGTCCCAAGAAGTGCAAAGTTGAGTTTTAGTTATTAAAAAGAAATAGGAATTACTGAGACTGGTGAACTGTATTCATTAAATCAGGTACCAACACATAAATCTTTGTAAAAGACTTTTAGGTCTAATGAATCTTAGCACCAACTATTCATACTATATAAATTTAAGTCATAAACAGTTTAATAGTCCTTTACTGTAGCTTGTGGGAAGATGGGGAAGCCCGTAAGCTTTTCCTCCTCTCCTCTTTCCCACTCACAATCAGCAGTTGTGCCCTGGAAAGAATCTGAAAACCAAGTTGTTGCCCTGAGACTGGTCTTCACCATGCATTTTGTACTCTTAAGGTAAATACTTACATTAATGCCGCTCTGATAGATGTCCTGATGGAAAGAGGGAGTCTGTGTTTATCCAAGCATGAATCAGTGAATATAGGATAATTTGTTTCTGTTCTTCCTTCTGGAATGAACCTATGGAGACCAGCAGAGTAAGCCTTGTGCGTTCAGATCACGCCATTCCTGAGATGATACACAGAGAACTAGGATGCAGCGTCTACCAGTCTCACAGGGACAGAAGCATTTATCTGAAAGAGCTTGTCGGCCGCACACGGCTTTGATAATAACAAGTCGGCTTCCATTCAGTCAATCTTGTCTAACAGAGTGAGTGTACTGTATTTCAGCGTAGCAAGAGAGTGAATCAGCCTGGTGTGTGACTCTCGTTGGTCACTTACCAACTGAGGGAAAGGCAGACCGGCATATCCTGATGCTCTTAGACGTAGAGAAAGTAAGCAGCATTTCCATATCAATGGGTCAACACAAAACTAAAACCACTGAGGTTTTTGTGCTTGTATAAAGTGAGGCCTACATTCTGAGGTCATGGCTTTCACATTCCATCTCCAGCTCCTGATTCAGACTCATGAGTCTCCACAAAATGCATTGTGATTCAGACATCTCTCCCTGTCCCTCTACTGTGCAGAGGCATGAGTGCTAACGAGACATTTCTGTCTTCATATTGTGACCATTAAATAAAGGAGCAAATGGAAGTTGGTAACAAGCATAGACTGTGAGTGATGGAAGGGACCTCAGAGACCATTTCACTGACTAGATGGAGAATCTGAGGCTCCACACCTCACCCGTGCTAATGTGCTAACTTTGTGAGGGCCTATGAATCATATGAAGATAGCACTTTGTCACTTATTTAACAAGTATTTCTTGCCTTCCTACTATGTGCAAGGCCATATATGCTGAGAATACCAACCAGAAAGTTTCTACCATGAACACAAAGACCTGAAAGTGCCATTTTTGTGAAACCTTGGAATTTCCTAGGGAAACTACATATATACACGATCTACATCTATCTAGTTATCTATAACAAGATACTGTACCTGTATTTTTCTAGGTGCAGTGGTGCACATCAGCCATCCTAGCTACTTGGGGAGGTTGAAGCAGGAGGACTACAAATTCAAAGCTATCCTGGGAAACTTAGTGAAACCCTGTCTCAAAATAAAATGAAAAAGGCTAGGGATGTACCTCAGAGGTACAGTGCTTGGCTAACATGTGCAAGGCCCTGGATTCACTCCCCAGGATCATATCTGAATGCCTTTCCTATCTGGGACCTACAGCTGTCCAGCAACCTCATCCCTTGAGAGCTTGGCTAAAAACAGAAAAGATGCCCAAGGAGAACCTGGGCAGCCAACATAGAGGCCAGAGGTTGATGTTCTGACTCATAGGGAAGCCCCTGGCTCCTCTCAGACCCTGTTACATGAACTTCAGACACAGCAGACAAACCTGGCTGTGCATTTCCAAGCATGGAACAGAAGCAGCAGCTGAGAGGGAAGCTGGAGGAGGATGGACACCACTCTGACAAGAAGAGATGTGAGAAGAACCTCTCAGCAGGCTGAGCACTGGGTTCCAGACCATTTTGCTAACAGGGAGCCCACTCCACTCATGTGAGTGTCTCTGGGTAGCTCCACATTGCAGAGTGTTACAATCTGAGAACAAGGGAATGGATCCTAGTCAGTAAGTGAAAATTAAGGAATGTTTGTAGCAGATCCTCTATTAAAAGCGTATGTAGGGCCAGGGATTTAGCTCAGTGCTTCCGCCACCTGCTTCACAAGCACAAGGTCCTGAGTTCGTTCCCTGGTACCAAAAAAAAAGAAAGCATATGTAATTTAGAAAGGTTTGCATCCAAATAAAAGCTGTTTAGCAAGTTAAACTATGAGAAATCAAAAAACTCCGTACACAAAATGTCTTTTCTGCCCAGGATTCTACAGAGAGACTGTTTAATGTATCCTCATCCTAGATTCTGCTTTTCCTCTCAAACCTGCATAAGAAACACACCCTTTCCCAATAGAACATTACCTTATTTGAACTGATATGTAAAGGATGGCAAAATTAAATGATGTGTGAAAGTAATCTGTAAACTGTGAAATGATTAACCGTGTCAGATATTTGCATTGTTTTTCTTTTATAACAAAGCTGATGTCCTGTGCTCACAGGTTTTAAATCTTGGTTTAAAATCAAGGGAGAATATCCTCTGAGCCCTGTCTTCCAGGGGAGGCTTGAAGGGTTTGGGGTCACTTGTGCCGCTTCATATGGCCCCTAATGTGTGTGGCATTGTGCTAAGGGGCACATTGGGTGAGCTTCTCCCCACACTTAACTTGAAGGGAAGAAACTATTCTAGCACTTCCTCTGCACCCCTACACCAGACCCTACAACCAATAAGCACTAGTAGGAACAGAAAGAAATGGAGTGTGTGTGTCTCTTACCCAGCATCCTTAATCTTCTTGGGACACCCACAAGTCTGCTCAAGAGAAACAAAGGACATGATACCACTGAGGCCCATGCTGCCTACCTCCTTCTGTGATTTTTCTCTTCTCACCTTGTCTTCTCATGTTTTGTCCCCACCAACCATGTCAAAATCTTCCTGAGCAAGCTGTTAAAGGGCATAGGAAAAGCAAACACATAGGGAAAGTGCCACTCATACATGTCCTCTGAGTAGTCCGCACATTTCAGTGGAATTTCAGTCACACAAAGGTACATTTGCTGTCACCAGTGTAGAAAGTTACCAGGGACAATGTCAGGCAATCACTGTGTTCTCAGCTTGTTTGTCTCCATTCCACACCTATACATCAGCTGGATATCACGCTGATGCTGACAACCTCTATAAAAATCATATTTCAATATAACCAGGATAAATTTTCTTTTTATACTACACACAGTTGTATACCATGTACTGCTTTCCCTTGCTCTATTTCTTTTTAAATTACGAATGTATTATGAAAAAAATTGGCACTTACCTCCTAGTTAACATTACCATAAATAACATCTGTACATTGAAAGAAAATTGTATTCCTTAAGTCATAGGCACTAGTAGACTAGTGTGAAATGCACTCACGGGATTACTGTAATGACACAGATCTCTAATATAATCTTAAAGTGTATTTCAGTGGAAAAATCTATAATAAATGCCCCAGAGTTTAAGGGGTCACTATGTTTCATTTGAGGGGCTAGGGTTGAGGAAGTATTGAAATATATACTTAAATGCTCTTTGTTTTTCAGCATGCACATTTCTGAAAGCCAACAAGAATTCTTCAGAATGCTGGATGAAAAAATTGAAAAGGTAAGAAGTAAAAAAGCCGACTACATGTTTCAAGGAAAATATACTAATATATTGCTTTATAAATTAGGATAACAATACTCTTATGTTTGTGTTATAAGGCTTTTTGTAAGGGATTAGGTAGAGTTAAAACAAAAAAGAATAAGTATGAAAAAGTTTGATATGTGATAGAGCACCCCAGGATTTCAGGCTGTCCTCATTTATTAAAATTGTCAAGTCTGATAGAGACTAATAAACAGCCTTTTCTTAGATGGAGCATTCTTATCCATGTATATTATTTTGCACCTAATGTGGTGCCTTTACCTCAAACTACAAGGAGGCCTTTACTTCCTACAAAAACCTATCATGAGTCCACTATATACCTGACACTGCTCTGAATTCTTTACAAACATCTTACACCTATTTTAATTAATACCTAGCAGTGTGTCTCTGTAGAATAACTATTCATGGGTACCACAGATAACACAGACTCTTGTTCACAGACTCATGAGTCTAATGCAACAATCCCACCTTACCCAGTTTCCCTCCTCACAGTTTCAGTTACCCACAGTCCATCGAGGTCCAAAAATATTAAATGGAAAATTCCAGAAACATTCGCTTTTATTACAGCATATTGTTATAACTCTTCTATTTTATCATTAGTTATTGTTAATCTCTTACTGTGCCTAATTTATAAATTATGTTTTATGATAAGTATTATATACCTATTTGCAACCATGCACCCTGTAATGATGGTTTGGTCAATGACCGAGTAACTGTGGTCACGTAAAATTATAATGGATTTGAAATATCTATCATCAGTGATTCTGTAGGTGTTCTAACGTTGTAGTGTAACACATTAGTTAGGTGTTTGCAGTGATGCTGGTGTAAACAAACCTACTGCACCTTCAGTCACATGAAAGTGTAGGACTTCAATTAAGTACAGTACATAATACTTGATCATGGTAGTAAATAACCATGTTATTTGTTGTTTTCAAGTGTACTCCTTCTACTTACAACAAAAAATTACCTGTAAGACAATATGTTACATATGCCAGTGTGCCTCTGCCAGTGGCAGCCTCATACATCTCAGGTTTATCAGATCTCTTGATTGCATCAAGAGGCCACATTAAATGATGACCCAGACTATGCAGGCCTGTGCAAGTATGCTGTAATAAGGTTTGCACAATGGCAGAATCGCCCGATGATGCATTTCTTAGAATGTGTCATTATTGTTAAGTGATACACACCTACATCGTAGGGAAAACATAGAGGGTTTGACACTGTCCTCGACTTCAGGAATGCCCCCGGGGATCTCAGGATGTATTCCCCAAGGATAAAAGGGACTACTATGTGGTCAGCTTGGAATTCCAGCCCAAGTATGCCTGACTCCAAAGCAGAGTCTCCAAGTTGCTTCTCTTAGTAATATGTGGATTTCAGCTGACAGTAAGTTTCAAAGTTGATCTGGGTAGAAATAGAACCCATAATTTTGATCTCAGAATGTCATATACTAATCAACTGAATGCAGAATGAAATATGGCAATAGTTAAGGGCTTACATACTTATAGAATTTAAATTCATCACTGCAGAGGAGTGGATTTGATGTTAAAGTTACAAATCTGAGTATTCTGATTTATGAGCTTTCTTTCTTTCTTTCTTTCTTTATTTATTTTGGCATCCGGGATCGAACTCGGGACCTTGCGCTTTTGAGGCAGACGCCACAACCACTGAGCTAAATCCCTGGCCCTAAATCCCCTGAGCTTTATTTTAAAGAAGAGTAAAACCCCACATTCAGAACATATTGCACCATGGTTAAGGCATCAGGGGCCAATTTTATAATCTTCCAGTTTTAATTTTTATTTCTTTTAAAATTTTTGTGGCCCTTTTATCAGAACATTTCTTCATGAATTTCTTAGTTTTGAATTCTTAAAGATAATGAAAGAAGTCTTACATTTGTCAGTATTTCAGCTGCAGACTCCACTGTGAGGTAGACCCCTGAAAGGATAATTATATAATCTTCTGGCCCATTAAAAGACCAGCAAATATCACCAATTTGGAAAATAGAGGAAGATGATGAATTAAAATTGTATTTTAAGCTACAGTGTTCCCTGGATATACATAAATATTTAAGACTGTAATAACTTTTTATTTTCCATGAAATTTGGCTATGGATGACTTTTTTTAGATTGAAAGCTTCAACTAGGAGCAATTACCAAGTTTCACATCTCCGTTCAAAAGCTGTTCACCTTGCTGATGACATTTTGTTTTAGTAAAAAGAAGCCTAAAAAGAAACATTTTGCCTACCGCGATGATAAAGATCTTTCTGTTTTCTGTTTGTACCCCACCCCGCTAGCTTTGGGGGAGGGTTCCATTTAGTTTATTGGTACATTTTAGGTATACAGTACAGTTACATTCATCATTGGGATCTTGTACCTTTACATGATGTATCTTGGTTCTTATTTTTTCCCCATTCCCCTGCCCACCCTTCACCCCCTCCACCCTTCCCTATTTACAAAGACTTTGTTTCCATGTTTTTCCTTTTCTCATATTTTGGCAATAAAAAGATCTGTTTGGTAGTTAGAGGTAGACTGGGAAAATCGAAGCCTAAATTTAAGTTATTTTTGAAACATTTACAGACTCTGACAAGGCATTTAAGATGATCTTATCTCTTTCCAACATGTTTCCATAATTGAAATTCAAACTCATTTTACTCAAAACTTAAGTTCATTGCTTCCAGCTGAAATCTGGTTTCCCTTTTTCCTTTGCCTTCACAATCCAGAGTATCATAGGCATAGCACAATGAAAACAAAGTGTATAACTTGATTGTTTATCAGATGGAAGCTTCACTGCACAAAGGAGCACTTGTAGATTCAACATAAACAATATTCCCCCTATTGAATACATACCTACAAGGGTGTGTGTGTGTGTGTGTGTGTGTGTGTGTGTGTGTGTGTGTTGAGGTTCTGGGGATTGAACCCAGTGCCTTATTCATGGTGCATGCTGGACAAGCACTCTACCACTGAGCTATAACTCCAGAACATAGTCATTTATATATCTGACATGCCCCGCTTGATTTCTACAGGGACTTTTCTGTCCTCTCTAAGCTCTGCTTTTTTATTTATTTTTTTCTAGTTTTTTTTTTTTTTGTTTTTTCTCTTACCTATAGTTCATCCCTCTGAACATTTTTGAATATGCTATCTTATGTATCATTTAAGCATTAAGTCTCCAGAAATTACTGCTTCTTAATATATTGGTTTATTATAATCTTTGTCATACTTTATATAGTCACAATTGAAAGCTGGATTCTTCCAAAGTGTTTTTCTGGGCTTTGACCATTGCTAATATTTCTTTAGCCAGGGTTAGCATGAGGACAACTATAAATGCAGCTCAAATCTATTCTTTAAGTTTTATAGAGTTGATTTTAAAAAGAGATTAAACTCAACTACAGCTTCATGCTGAGAGGTCTTGAGTTTCAAGATTTCATCTCTCCCAAAAAATATACAGGAATTCCTTTTTTTCACCCTTAAAACTGTTGAGAGACAACTCTGTGGTGATGTAAAACTGCCCTTCCTGACTCTTGCCCAGTGAGTTTATTAAGTGTGTGTGAGGCATGGCTTGAATTTGCCTTCCAGCTCTCCCCTCTGAACACCAAACAAAAATTTCTACCCTGTGTCCCTCAAAATAGATGTGAAAGCTTCAATAATAGTAAACTGAAACTGGGACATTTTGGCTTTATATTTATAGTAAAACTTACACTTACTCTGCACCACTCTAGAGTTCATCACAGTGCAGAGCTGCAATTTACCTTTGCACCAGAGTTGGACAAATGGTTTTCTAAGGAGTTCACAGTGACCTTCCAGAAAAGGCGATTTTTAAAAACTAAGACCTGGGGTTGTAGCTCAGTGGTAGAGCACTTACCTACCATGTGCAAGGCCCTGGGTTTAGTCCTCAAGCCTGTAATCCCAGCTACTTTGGAGGCTGTGGCAGGAGGATCACAAATTTAAAGCCAGCTTGGGCAACTCAGTGAGACCCTGTCAAAAAAAGAAAAGAGGTGGGGTTGTTGCTTAATGATAAGTGTCTTGAGTTTGATCCTGTGTCGGGGAGCAGCAGTGGGGACCAACTGAGCACTTACTGAGTACCAGGCATTATGCAAGTTTCTCAAGAAACAAAAATACGTAAGAAATATGAGGGCCAGGGATTTAGCTCAGCAGTTTCTCTGCCTGGTGCGCAAACACAAGGACCTGAGTTCGATCCCCGGTGCCAAAAAAAAAAAAGAAATATGAAATACAAAATTAATGGAAAATAGTTCTTTGCTGTGGCAAATTCTGTTTAAACTGTAGCTATTCTACTAGTGGAAGAGTCCGTCATCCGTCACTACCACCAGCCTTTGCCTCAACCCCTCTTTTCCCTTGAGACTCAGATTTTCCTCTACTAACACAGGTAAACGAGTGTCAAGTGTTGAGACTTCATATCCATTCACAAAGTAGTTGAGGCACCTCCAGGGCACCAGGTGCCATTTCACTGTATTGGCGTGGAGGAGGCATCTGGAGGTGATCAAGGCAGAGGTGCACTCAGAATTCTGTTTTTCCTTTTGGAAACTGAAAATACTATGAATGAATGGGAACCACCACATTCATTTTTTGCTGATATTTAACTCTTATGCTTTGGAATCTGTAGTTATTATTATGCCTGACAAGCCACAAGAGACTCCTAGAATTTTATTGGAAGTGTTGGTGTTTTCCTAAATTTGCAGTTTTAGGAAAACAACCATTTGCTTCAGAGCAACATAGTGATTTTTTTAACTCCAGCCTTTCCCTGTATCTAGAGATGAAAGCAAGTATCTAGCTTAAAAGTCCATGAAGGCATTTCTGAGTATAGTACTAAGTATAAGTAGCTTCAAAATTTAAGGTATGTTCTCCATTTTGTACATTTCCACTTACTTGTAAGAAGCAGAAAAGATAAAGAAAAAAACCTTTTTAAGAATCTTCAGTAATAGTGTCTTCTATAGGCAAAAACAGGGGTTTACATTTTCCTTTATGAGGATGTGAGAACCCAAGAGATGACCAAGGAATGTTGTACTCTTTCAGAGAAGACCCCAGATAATAAATAAAGTATGTCTTACTACAGTGCTTTGATTTAAAGAGGATTAAGAAACTGAATACAAACCCATTCTCCTTTCTTTCTCACTTCCCTTTCTTCTCCTTAAAAAAATACTTCATCCTACATATTTTAGTATAATTTTGAGAAGTTGACTTTGTTGATTGGAATTAGTTAATGTGGTGTTTTAAGGAAGTGCCTCAGAAAGACCAGTGTATGAATTCTAAATCAGCTGACTTTAAAATAATATCTGTAGACCTCTACATCTACTGAGCAATCATCTATACTTGGAAAATACTTGGGTTCCTAAAGTGACCTGATTCCTCTGGCCCCAGAATTAAGCTCAATGATGAGAATGAGCATAGTAAGTCTACATGTTTAAATTTAGATCACGGACTCTTTCTCTTAACAGCACACTAGGCCAATCTCTCCCCGTCCTGAGGCAGTGCGCCTGCGATCTGGTGTGTGCTTTTCAGCTGGGGAAGAGAGTGACTTTCATGGAGTTTTGAACTGTATTGTTGGGCTCTGTGTATGGACCACTCCTGTAGAGAGTTCAACTTCAGGGTTGCTGTAGAACCCAATACAATGTTTGCCACATGAGGCCGATGTACCGGGTTTTCTTTCTGGCAGCATGTTTGACTTCTTCGATACCTGCTAGGGATGAGGAAAACTGGGACTGTTGTCTTTGCTCCTCGAGACTGTTGCATTGCCTGGCCCATGTGTGCATAGGAAGTCATGGCACGGGTATTTTGGAAGTGGGCTTGGCTGCCATTATTATTTCATGAAGCAAACTTCTGGCTCCATGGTGAGCATTATTATGACCTTGCTTTTGCAAACACCCAACCCCTTCTAACTAAAGTTTAATCACAAAGGGCAAGGATGTGACTCAGTCTTGGTGTTTTTATCCCTACTGCATAGCTTTATGCAGATGACTTCTTAATCATCATGATGATGACCCTGGTATAGGAAAACTGACAAAATGTGAGTGTGCTCTAGACCCTAAGAATCCTAGTATTCCCCTCCAGCTAGTAGGAATCAGAAATACAGTCAAGGAGAATGAATCAGGCCCCAAGCCTGAAAGAAATGTAACCCTCTTAGCCCCTGCTCACTTTCTTTTTTCTGGAGGGCTTTGTTTTCAGAGAATTCTTCAAGTTCTATCGGCCCGGCTCTCTAGGGATCAGTAAGAAGAGAAGAGTTCAGATTCTTGAACAATATAGTCATGAATGCAAATAAAAGCCATGCCACTGCTATAAGGGAGGCATGGTGGCAATGGCATGAATTCACAGTGCAGAGAAGTCAGTGTTATTTTGCCCTTGGCAAGGGAAGGTAGCCCAAGATACCACTCAGATCAGCAGAGCAGCAGGATGCTGGTGAGTCTCATTCCCTTGACTTGTTCCCCTTCCTCTTCTCCTTTCCCTTCTTTTTCTCCACCTATTTCCTTCTTCCCTTTGGCCTTTCCATTCTTTGGATTTGCCATCCATGAGTGTTGCTTCAGCCCTACAGAGAGCATTCTGGGATAGAGTGAGCACCAATCTTGACGTCTACTGCCGTATTATTTAAGAATATACAAAAGGACTGGAAGCATTAAACATATCCCTAGGAATAAGAATTGGATCTCACTTCTTTTCCCTCTAGAATCTAGCACAGGGCGTAAGAAATTTGTTGAATCAGTAAGATAAGACCACTGGTCCTCAAACAGAGGTAGAAGCATGCAAAGGACTGAGATATGCTTGGGAAAACCCCCACTGGAAGAGGGTAATAGGAGGTGTTTGTAACAGCTTGGAGCATTGTAGCAGTGTATAGCAGGTACGTCACCAGAAATTAGATCAACAGAGGTCCAGAGAAGGAGGCAGCCTGATGCAAGAGAAAGAACCTGTGCTTCCAACCTGGGCCGGATCCAGGGACTGGCTCCTGTCATAGTGGTGTGATCCCAGGCTAATTGTTTAAACTCTCTGATCCTCAGTTTGTTTACAAAAAAAAAAAAAAAATTGGGTAGTAACAGTAACTTGTCTGGGAAATTGAACATGATATACTTAGTCTCCTGCACAGTTTTGCTGTGTTATAGATGTTCTGTGATCAGTAGCTTTAATTTTGCTTGAAATTGCCTCTGTCCATATTATCCAAGTCATTTACACAGAAAGGACTGGCAGGTAGAGGCTAAGACTGAAACTAAAATGCAGAACTTAGCTCAGATCTTGCCTGAGCAAGTGCCTTCCTGTGGTAGAAATATCTCCTTATAGATAGAGTATCAGGATGAGCACACTGATCTGCCTCTTGTTCTGTGCTATAAGCCTGGTCAGGAGTTAGAGCCTTGTGAACATTTATAAAGCCATTAAATAACCTGTCCTGGCTTTTGAGCTGTGATTACAAGAATGAGTCATTGAGTCAGTGGCATGGGTACAGCTGAATCCCTACCTATAATTTTCCTGTTTAGAGACTTCATTCTTTTTTAATTTCTGTGGGTTTTTAAAAAACCTGCTTATTAGTGCCTATTTCAAAATGCTTATAATAATAGCAATAAAAAATGAGGAAAAGGTAACTCCAAAAAAAATCATAGAAATGGTGAAATTAGCTTCTTTGATTCCTTTAATAAACTTAACTTGAAGGTGCTCTCTGAACCCAGAAATGAACCAGGGCCAGAGGACGTGAAAATGAGGAATTAGGAAATAAGATTCTCACTTTTAGGGAGCTTCTACTCTAGAAGCATGACCTTCTGAGTTGAAAGGAACTTTAGAGAGTATCTCATCTGATTTACTTTCAACTTTTTCATCTCTCTAAGAGCAAAGAATGAGACATACCCATCTGTATCAGTCAGGAAGAAATTGTGAGGCATATTATGTTCTGCACAATTCTTGAAAATTTATTGTGAGGTCTCTTGTTATTTCTGAGATCTTTTATTCCTCTCTCTCTGTGAAATTCTAGTTCGTGAAGACAATCTGCTCCATCCCTACAGAAAAGCACTCCGGGATCTGACACTTCTGGACTGCCCTCACTTTAATTCAATGTTCTAAGTAGATCTACAGGAGGAGAACTAAAATGTTTTAAGCTCATATTTTCAAAGCTGAATGCTGGAGATTTGGAGCTGCATAATCATAATCTGACTCCCTTCTGGGTTCTTAACAAATTGAAAACAAAGGAGCCAGGTGAGCATCCTGAGTTGGGATCCACCTTACTAATGAGCAAAGTCATTCCCAGACTCAGATCCAGGGCTAGTTTGGAATATATGTGCAGTACTTAAAACATCAAAAGGATTTGTTGTCAGAATATACTACATAAAGTACTATTAATGCAAACCAATAAAAACCATCTGTTAAACTTCAGGGAATATATCCTTGAAATGATCTTACTCATTTGCAGTAAAGCTTACTGCACATTTGGTATTCAATAGTAAAAACAAAGGTCAAAAACCAGAGCAATCTAAGTGTCCATTAAGCTAAGTGTCCTTCCATCAAGGAAGGAATAAAATAAATAAATAGAATTAAATAAATAAAATCCTCTATATTCCTATAGGACAATACTATGCAGGATTAAAAGAAATGAGCTAAGAAAAAAATATACAGAGAGAAAGGAGAGAGGACCCCTATTAGAGATTTCAAATCATATTAGTAAATGAATAGAGGAATATGCAGAAACAATTATGTGATACCATATAAATTAAAAATAAATAAATACTGTAGTACATCATTTATAGATATTGAACAAATTTATTAAACACCAGTTATTGACCAAGTACTGATAGATACACAACGTGCGCACATGTGCTTGCACATACACATGCATTAGTGTAGTATGTTCTTACATAATATATTTATAAATGGCAACTAAGGTCAAAAGAAGCTGATGAAAAGAGGAATATGTTTGTGACAAAATGTCAAGTGGAAAGAAAGCAGATCACACAGTGCTCACTGGCCTCGCTCATATCTTCCACTGCATCCCAGATGTGCAGTTGGGTGGAAGAAAACCTCCCGGAAACATTAACAGGAGGGCAGTGAGCCGTGCTCTAAGTCACCTGAACAGTCCTATTTAGATTTCATTTAAAATCATTCCTATTTCCAAGAGCTGTCAGTCTGGACACCAATGCCTGATCCCTATGAATAGCTGTTCTTGTTAGACAATTGGTAAAATGGGTGACAACTCTTAATTTAATCAGCTCTTCATAACCCAGGAGCTGAGCTGTCTCCACATATCAGTCAGTTCGGCTGGCACAGTCTCCCATGTGCTCTCTGTGCCTGCCTCAGCTGTCATCCCGCCAAAGTGTTCATTCCTAGGAAATATGATTGGGTTAATCAGGCCAATGAATGCCTCAGGATCCATAATGAAGTCCCATGAGGGCCAGGGATTTAGCTCAGTGGTTCTGCTGCCAACCTCACAAGCACCAGGTCCTGAGTTTGATCCCCAGTACAAAAAAAAAAGTGAGAAGTCCCATGGACCCTGCTTGTCTTCTCCTCTTGGGATGAATGCAGCTTGGCCACATTGGCTGTGCCCTAGAAGAGGAAGGGAGTCAAATGGAAGTGTTCTTCCCAACCCTAGACCCCGATACCCCTTCCTCACTGCCCTCCAGCCCTCTCTCCCTCCTATCTGGGCAGTCTGCTGCAGTCCTTCTGCAGGACCTCTGAGCAACAGATGCAACATGTGTTTCCTATTCTGAAGGCTTAGAAAAGGAGACATGAGCTCTGTGATCCAGCAAGCAGTGTCACTCCCCCTTGTGGGAAGAAAGAAAAGGGGCCAAATGAAAAAGGAGTCACTCACTTCTCCCTCTTTGGTGAGCCCAGTCCTTGGAACTGTAAAGGAGCAAACAGCATTCTCTATTTCCTCCACTGTTACTGGCTGGGTCAGTCACCAACCAGAGAGTCTCAGGGGCTCTGAGGGGAGGGACTAATATAGGCCTGCTGGGTTCCCTAATCCAGCAGGAAAGATAATCCTCATATATGTCTACTGACCATTCTCCATTAACTGTAAGGAAAGAAGGTGTTCTTTCCATGTTCAGTATAAATTCTAGGGTAAAAGCAGCTACTTCAGGACAAAGAGGTCTAAAGAGTTCGCCTGGAAGACACATCTCTGTCAAGGGGCAAATGACTAAAATCTCAGATTTGTCCAAAAGGAAATTTAGGGGCGATCCCTGAAGCCCCAGTCTACCCAGTGGGTTATCCCAGATTTCCTGGCTTTGAGGCAAGGGAGTGGTATTTGAATCTTACTCTTACTTTTTTTTTTCTTTTTTTGGTACCGGAGATCGAACTCGGGACCTTGCATTTGCGAGGCAGGCAGCGAAACCACTGAGCTAAATCCCCGGCCCTACATTTGAGAATATACTAATTAAGACATCTTTTTGAATGAAGTCCACCAAACAATCTTCCATGAAGAATTCTACATAAAATGGTAGATCAATTTATCATTATTTTAAAAAACGAATCACAACAGGGAAAATTTTTATAAGATAATGTTGTGGAAAAAAGCAAAATAAAAATTTATGCCTATCATGGGATTGAAACCATAGAAAAATGACATTCATATGGATAGATTCAAGTCAAACTTCAAAACTCTGGTTTATTGGAGAAATGGGGTTGTAGTTTTAAATTTAATTTTTATTTTGATTGTTTTGTGAAATACGAACGTTTGTATAAGGTGGCATTTTGTAGAATTCTTGCTCCATCTTGGGAGGAATACCTCTCAGGATACAAATTATCTCTGCTGTTTGATCTTTTAGGGAGGGATCAAAATCCTTCAGCAGTATTGGCTTCTGAATCCACAGATGGCAGTTCTGCTTTCTGGAACAGGCCAGGCTAACTACAACAACCAGGCCCTGTCTAGGCCATGAAGCCAGAATAGTTTTTACATGTTTAAATATTGGGAAACAAAAGATGTGAAAATAGGAAATTTAAATTTCAGTGTGCACAAATAAAGATAAAATTGAACAAATTATCCATGCTCATTTGATCACTTTTATCTACGGCTGCATCTATGTTTACAGCTAAGAGTGAGTTGCAACAAACCATACACAAACCCTAAAATATTCACTCTCTGGACTTTCCCAGAGGAAGTTTGCCAATCACTGCTCCAGGAAGTCATTTCAGTATGGCCTAGAATTTGTTGACATCCCGTGGTCTATATCCCTGCCCTCTTCATCCTCAGTCTTGCTGGTCTCCTTGTAGGGTGGCGCATCATTGAAATCAACCCAGTACCAATGTCAGATAAAGCTTGAGAAATATGTACTTAAAGCTTCCAAACCTTCTCCTTACTGTTGGTAGAGTAGAGATTCAGGTATAATAAACACTTCATGAGGGATTTAAAGCTGTTTAGTTAATACTTATTCTCTTGGAAATGAAGAGCCCAATACACTGGGACTGTTGTCCCTGCTGTCATTATCACGGTGATCATTCCTATATACGGTCAAAGAGACAGTGGAGCTGCCACACTCCGCTGCCCATTACCAACCAGACCTTTTTCCAGCTGAAATAATAGCATGTGAGTCTAATTAGAATAAAGCTCATTAGAGATGGAGACGCCCATTAATGCCTCGATTGATTTTTCTAATGAAGTAAGCTGGGGGAGGAGACTATCAGGGCAGCTAATTGTTTTTGCTTGCTTTTCTTTAGCATTTCATCAGCATTTAAAATTGTTATAAATTGTCATTGAAATGCAAAGGAAAATAGTACTGAAAAGCAGTCCACAGATGACAAGGCTGTGACACTTCAGCACTGGGGAATCAGCGGAAGGTGACTGCTCTCACCCTTGCAGGCCTAGGGATACCTGTCCTTCCATTCTTTGGGACTCCTCCTCATCGAATTTGTTCTGGATTCTGGCTTATGGTTCACAAGGTTCTGGAATGTGGTTATCCTGCCCATATATTCCAGTTCAGGAATGCCCAGATTCTCATGGAAACATGGGTTGTGTGCCTCTGGGTCATGCTACATGGAGGAACAAGTTGGGAACAAAGGTTTTAGGTGGGCAGAGAAGAGAGATGCCCACTAAATTTATGAACTGAAATTCAGATGGAGCAATTATGCTCTATTAATCAAGACATTCCTTATCACCCAGAAAGGAGTGAAACCCCACAGTACAGGGTGAAGGCTGCTGTGGATGGTTAATAGTCAAGAAACTGAGATTCACAGATCCCACACTTAAGAAGGGAAAGGAGTTAAGAGACAAGAAGTAGCAGAACAAAAATAATGCTGGGACCAGAACCTAACAGAGGTTCCCCATGTCACCCAGGCAGGTAAAGGAGAGGAGGATGCATTCTTCAGTTGGGTATTCAGTTAATCAACAAACAAGAGCCTACTTTATGACAGGTATAACAAGTCATTCCAGGCAGCAGCAAGCCTCTAAAACCAACTTCTATCACAAGATTTCATTACAAAACTTTTTTTTTTCTAAACATGAGAGTCTTGCCTGGAACATTTAGTTACCTGACTCTATTGCCATACCTAAAAAGTTCTTTAACTCAGAACTTTGTGGTAACAGCAAAAGATTGGTTCAGATGCCTGACCAAACATTACAGGAAGAGAGCAGGACATGACTCCACGTGTGGTTTACATGGGTATGACTTAAATGAAAAAAAGCGGGATTCTAGGATTCTAGAATCACTGCAGTCCTTCTTCATGCAGCCCTGCTCTCCCTCTCCTAAGTTCCAGCCTGTTCTTGAGATGGTAGCTGTGCCTCCGCTGATACTTTTACTCAAAACTTACTATCACCTAAATTGTTAAGAAGGTCTGCTTCTTCCAGTGTGACCTGCAGAATGCCAGCGACTTCCTTCTCTTATGAAAGTGCCAGGATGCTTCCTAAACAACACCACTCAGAAGGCTTGCTCCTGCCCCTCCCCAGCCCCACCTCCCTCATAACCCACGTGATGTGAGCCACACTAGGGTTCCATTGGACATCAAGAAGACAAAGATCCACAGGAATCTCTTCCTGCCCCCTCATGTAAGAAGAGGCAAATATTTTGGCCAAAATTACTATACAAGGTGGTAGTGTGGTAGAAGGACTACAGAGTAGGGAAAAACCCAATTATCCTTAGAGCATCTGTGGAAAATGTCACTTGAAGATACAATATGGAGATCCTAAAGACTAAGTAACCAAGTAGAGAAGGCTGGAGGGGGCGTGTGAGAGAAGAGAGCAATACATGTAAAAACACTATGGTGTACAAGAAGGACTTGCCTGTTTGGGATACAGTGGGTGCTTGATCCTGTTGAATTTTATTTGTTTGGTAAGCGAGAGTACATGAACCAGCCTTCAGTAACTGTCTTCTCTAGGACATCAGGTTGATTTTTCTCAGCCTAATAAAAATGTTGCAGTGTAAATAATTATACATATATATATTTAACAACTTTTTGGAGATATGATTTATGTACTATAAAATTTATCAATGTTGAGTTCAGTGGCACAGCACTGGTCTTGCGTGCACAAGGCCCTGAGTTCAATCCCCAGTACCACCACACCCCAAAAGTTAAAATTTATTCATGTTAAGTGTACATTTCCATCACCACAATAAGATCTCTCCTGCCTGCTTACAGTCAGTAACCATTCCCACCTCTGATCATGTATCATCTTCAGTTAATTTCTAGAATTGCTATAATAAAGGATATGAATCTTGATATGACTCTTAATACTCAGTTTATAGCTGATTGTTACATGCTTGAGTTGTGGCCTTCCTTAAGCTGAATGCGGACACATCCACAGAAAGATACTAAAGACTTCTGCAAATAGTTCCAGCATTCTGAGAGGCTGAGGCAGGAGTATTACAAAATCAAACCCACCCTGGGCAATTTAGTGAGACCTTGTCCCAAAATTTAAAGGGGGGTCAGCCTGGGGATGTAGTTCAGTGCAAAGGCCCTGGGTTCAGTCCCCATCAAAAAATAAACCTGAGTAGAAAAAGTACTTTAGGTACATTGGAGGAAGTTTCTTTATTTGAAATCACTATTTGAGTTGCACCTCTTTAAACTAGAAGAACTTAAAATTAGTATAATATTCTTCCCAGTGCTACTCCTAAATATCTCTAATGCTTAGCACTTCAACAAGTAAACAAAAATCCTTCCCTAGATCTTTGTAAATGTATGTTTCAAGTTGACATACTCTTTCACGTTCAAAGGAAAATAATAATACCAGTACGTAAAGAGGTCATGGGAGCTTTCCACAGAGTAGGACTTGATCAGAAAAGTTTCAGTAGCCAAGAGCTCCTTGGAGTTTTTTGAGTCTACACCAAGACATCCATGTGGTTCTTTCAAACAATTCCTTGTCAGCATTCTTAGGACTTTCCATTCTTGCAGCTTGCTGAGCCTCCTAGGGATCTGTCAGTTTGGCTTTTGCACAAGGGTGAAATTGTGACTAATAGCCACCAATTCTAATTGCATGAAACATCTTTACAAAGACTTTCGTTTGGGGTCCTTTTAAGAGAGAAGGGCATATTTCAGCTAAGAGGACTGCTGTGTATCTCCCAAGCCTCCTGGCTCTTACTTCCTGCCTTCTGACAGTTGAAGGTTTTGAGACTTCTTTTTAGCACAGTTCTTTAACAATTTAAATGAGACATGAAGTCCTGCTACAGAAGCAAGCTCCCTGTCCCACCAGGTGCAGAGGAGGTCCATGTGGCACTGAGACAGGGCCCCTGCAATGACATTTTTCTCAGGACACTTAAACCTGCCCTGAGTGACCATGTGGAGGCCCCTACCTTCGATGTGTTTTGATTTCAAAGCTTCTTGTTATCAAAATATTTGGTTCTCAGAGCTGCTCGCAGGTGATATAACAAAAGTGAGACTGATTGGAATTTGAACTTAGTTATCAAGTCACTAGAGTTCTAACAAAAAAGACAAGAGTCAGCTCTGTGGTCTTGGGCTTCTGTGAGATTTTCCCACAACTAACAGGACTCCACTCCTACCCTGCAGGATTGATATTAATAATAAGTGAAATAATATCTGCAAAACAACTAATGTGTTTTTCTCCTCCTTCTTATCATAATTATAATTTAGAGGAATAAATGCTTGGGAAATGAAAGTTGCAGTCTTCTATGTATACAGAGGGCTTATTTAGCTTTGTCTCTCACAATGTAGGGTAGGGGAGCCCTTCTTATGGTATCAGTAAACTGAGAGGGTCTGTTCGGTCCTTTGGCCACACAACACTGTAGCTCATTTGTGGAGCTGGACACTGCTCTGTCAGTGAGCCCTGCGGTTCTCATGTACAGGGGGGTGATGTGTCCATGCATGTGCCTGTGTATCTGCCTGTCATCGCGTCCAAGTTCTTCATCATAGAGGAGTCTCATTGGCTTTGCTTAGAGTTGAGGCCTCATTTAGACATAAGAAGGGAAAGGACTTCACTTTCTGCCAGGAGCGCTTTTCTCATGTCAATGAGGTCTGTCCTGTGTGGGTACAAGGCTGAGGTGGGAGCTTCCGCGACTCCTGTCAGATCACAGCCTATGACCACAGTCCTCACTTACCTGACAGCCACAAGGGAGAAGGTCCCTATTCCTCTCCCAGAGGCCTGAGCAAACTTAATATCAACATTACAGTGGTACTAGTAGTAGTAGTAGTACTAGTGCTAGTAATGGTAGTAGTATGACATTTAACCTTAATTGTGTCAATTTGATAGGCTTGGGATCCACCCATGCTCCTGGATGTGTCTGGGTGGGTCTTGGAGACATGATTCTGACTACATGGTTCCTAGCTCCTTCCTCTCTGGCACTATCCCCTGCTCTATTTCCCAGCAGCCAGGAACAGAGCAGCTTTGCCTGCCAGCCCCTTCTCCCGTGATTCTTCTGCCATGGAGCTAAACAATTACAGACTGAATCCCTGGAACCATGAGCCAAATTAAATCTCTCTTCTTTCAAGTTGTGGGTATTGGTATTGTGTCCCAGTGCTGGAAAAGCTGACCAATATAAATAATAATATTAATAGTACTGAATATTTATAGACTACCTGCCAGGCACTATATTTTCCCATTTAACCCTGATCACAACCCTAGGTGCCTAAAACCATTATTACACCCAGGAAGCCAAAGCCTGGTAATTTTCCCAGAGTCCCTATATTAGTCAGATTTTCATTCCTATGACCAAAAAAAGTCACCTTGGAGGGAATAGATTTATTATAGCTCATAGCTCCAGGGGTTTCAGTCCATGGTCATCTGGCTCCCAGGAAGAAACGTGGTGAGGGATGTGGAGGAAACAAGCTACTCACCTCATGACAACTGGGAAAGTAGAGCGAGGTAGTGGAAAGAGCCAGAGGAAAGGCCTGGGATTTGCTATACTCCCCCGTGACCTGCCTCATCCACTTAGGGCCCACCTCTTAATAAACCCAGTCAACTAATGAACTTGTGAGTGGATTAATTCACTTGATGAAGTTAGGACCTTGATGATCCCATCACTTTCTTAAAGCTCATCAACTCTGAGCACATGAGACATTTTAGAGCTAAACCATAAAAGTGCCCCCTTTTTCCTATCGAAGAAACTCCATGAAAACTCATGTGCCCTACCTTTCCTCCCAAGCTTTACTCTCAGTCTATTTGCAAGCCTACTCTCTGAGTCTCATGTGTTAAGGATAAGTGAGGCATCCCTTGATGTTTACAGTACTGTTTTGTATGTGCCCTGTTTCCCACCTTGGAGAATAAATACCCAGGGGTCAAAGACCCCAAGAGTTCCCTTTCTAGCTGTCCAACAGGTGACTCAGGCAGTGTCTCTTGGGTGGTCTGGGCCAAGGCTAGGGATGGCATCAGCTTGAGCCTTGGCCAGAAATGCTGTCGATGGGGAATGACGGCTAAGTTCACACTGCTCCCCTCAGAGACATTGGTTGTGCATTTTCTCTGCCCAGGAGAGGTTTTATGCAGCAAGTAAATCAAGCCTGGAGATGATGCTAGACTGAAAATCTGCAGATAGCAGTGTGAGGGTTAGCAATCTGATGGTGGAGGAAAGCAAAACACACCAAATAGTGAAAAACAGTCAAACAAAACAAGCAGCCGGGGGCCATTTAGCAGGGAGTAGGTGACCTCATACTTCCACAGGCCTGAAGCTGTCATTAGAGGCAGCATTTTTAAATTATCAAACATACCCACGCACATATACACACATACCCTGTACAACATTATGTGCACGGTGCTCTTTACTCACTTTATTACCATTAACTCATTTAATCTTACTGCTGTTATCTTCATTTTGTAGATGAGGAAACTGAGACACAGAAGGGTATACAGATGCTATAACAGGACCAGGGATTTAGCTCAGTGGTTTCACCGCCTGCCCAAGCACAGGGACCCGAGTTCGATCCCCGGTACCAAAAATAAATAAATAACATACTATAACAAAGAAACATTCTGTACATTTGAGTAGTAGTTATGTCCAAAATCGTCACTAATTATTTAAATATCGATACTTTGGGGAATACTTTTCAGTTATTTAGAAAATTTGACTTTAAAGGGACATTTCCCTTCCAAAATTAGAATATGTAGCTTGTATTTAAAAGTTGAAGGATGCAAATAATAATAATAATTTACAAAGCCTTTATCTATGACCTGTGAGGCAGCAGGGTAGGTGCTTTTGTCCTGTGCTATCTGTGATGATTTACAGACCCAAGAAATGTGTGTTTGGAACAAGCAAGGTCAAATGTGGAGTCTGGACCCCAATCCCAACTGCATCTTCATAGAGTTTATAACCAATGGTTTTAGGATGAATTAAAACTAAGACATTGCTGAATTACATCACCTCCCTCTGTGAAATTTTAAGTTCCAGACAAAGGGATGTAGCTATAGAATGTAAGCCGCTGAAAGTGACTTGTTAATTCTTCCTGATGAGAAAGTGGTGTCCTGGAGTGGATTGTCCACTGAGTATAAGGCTGAATGTTGTAGATGCCTGTTGTACAAGTTCATATACGTTCTTGCCAACGTAAAGTAAGGGCTTATTTGAGGTTGGTAAAACGAAAGAAAAAAAGAGAGAAAGAGAGAAAGAGAGAGAGAGACAGACAGAGAGAGAGAGGGAGGGAGGGAGGGAGGAGAGAGAGAGAGAGAAAGAGAGAGAAAGATCTTCCAGCAGATATTCCAGTTTGTATTTATGATGTATCTACTTTGTTCCAGTTAGTCGTTAACAAAACCTAGATTCTGTTACAACAAATCTTAGGCTGAAAGAAAATTGATTACCAGTAACTATTTTAAGCTGTACTTTGAACTTTTCATTCACATGTTATTCTTTTTCTTTTTTCCTCCAAGGGTCGGGATTACTGTTCTGAAGAAGAGGATATCACATAGCACCAATTCTATCACTCAGACCAGAAGCAACTACTGTGTAAATAGGTTACACCCCAGTTGAAATCTTTGCAAAGGTCGGTTCTCTTCAACGAACAGCACTATAGCAAAAGAAGATCGTTTCATATCGTATGCCCCATTAAATTACAGTGTTTCTTAATGAACTTGCAAAGGAATATTGCTAAAAACAAACAAAAAACTGTTATCGAACTTTCTTTGTTGCTGCTAGTTAAAACTTGTTGCAACTTTTCACTTCTCTTGTGTCCAGGTATGCAGCAAAATTCTGCAATCTCACCTTAAAGATACTATTGGTTTTACAGATGCTCTTCAACCTATTTTCTATAAGATGAAGTAGTGGTGAACTCAGATATCAAACTTCTATTCTAGACCAGTTCTGCTTCTAAGTCAAGCATTTCTTTCCCTCTCTCTTTCCTCCCAAGCCATCCAGAGACAGCCTGGGCCCTATTTGTCACTGGCATTGTTGAACTTTGGAAACGGGATGGTTGCTTTGGCCAGCCTTGTTTCTCTGCTCTGAAGAAGTAGAGGAGCTATTATCAATTAAAAGCATGGTGTGACTTGACTCCTGGAAGTGACATAGGAGCGAGCAGCAGGTTGTTCCGTCTAATAGGTACCTTAATCAAGGATTAAGCTTGCAACATTGGCTTTGCTCAGATGCAGATGGAAGTGTGATTACAATCATTTTGAATCCCTCTGCCACACTTTTTTTTCTAAAAAATAAACATTTTACTGTTTTTATGTATCTTTGTCTTCTCCCATTCATCCAGCTCAGTGTTTTAAGGTGATCTTGGTTGTAGAAGTTGAGCCCTTCTTTGCAGTGACACTGATGAGTGGCCTTAAGTGGCTCCCCACTCTTCCCTTAATCTGCCAAGGTTCAGAAGGGCTGTGAATGGTCAGAAAAGATGAGGGAGCACCCTATGACCTTTTAGGGGGATCTGAAGCCACAATGTCTTTCATTTTGTTAGAAAATAAAGCATCCTGTTTTGTGATTCTCTCCCTGCACTATGCTACATGAGCCTTGCCACTTCCTTCTCTTCTTACTTCCAGCACTGGATAGTATGGTGAAAAGCATTTGCCTACCCAAAAAACATGGGACATTTACACTGGTGACGATATTTGGAGATGTGAAAGCCAAAAGCCCCTGGCAGTGGTGGGGAATGTTGACTGTGTGTTCAGTAGAGTTTATTTTTCCATGCTATATGAAGAGAATGATCTCTTCTCAAAGACAGAAGTAATATTTTTAACAGATATTGTCTTGCAAGTAAATAGCAATCAAAAGGAGAAAATAACTTTTGTATTTTTTTAACATGTTTGATAGCTTTGATGAGGGTTCTTTTTGTTACTTCAGGGGAAGGCACCCTATTAAATGCCATGCCAGCAGCCCAGGTTTGAGTTTGTCCCACAAAAATACAGAAGGAGCCCTGCGTGTTTCTCTTTTTGGGTTGTGAACTTCAAGGGCCTCCATTCCATCAGCCGTACTACTACCTTTCAAAGGTGGGTAGTTAAGAAGGTGGGTGGTTAAGATGTTGAGAGGGGAGGTTCTCAAGCTATCACCTGCCACAAAATGGGATAAGGACCTAAATGTGCTCTTGCCGAAATGAACCTTGACTTTTAAATCCATCCACAAAATTGGTGGCACCACTGACATGCTAAAAGTGAGATCCCTTATCTCCTGTCAGACCTGGGGCAGCAAGAGTGAGGGGAAGGAGCTCAGTCAAGTGCTGTAGAAAATGGACTCAAATTTGTTAGCAACAAAATCTCTTAATTCTTGCAGCCAGCAGAAGCTATTTTGGGGAGCAGCTGTGGTTGTTACATAAATAGAGATGCAGCCAAAATGTAAGGCTTTTTATCCTGCTTCAGGCAGAAAAATGCAGGAAGAGTCAAGTAGTCTAGGGTTTTAAGTTCCCTCCCCCTGTATGGTTTTGGCCAAGTGATGAAAATAGTTTTTCTCAACTGTAAACGAACTGCTAAGCCCCACCTCAAACTTGTTCACTGGGGACTTTGTTCACTGTTATGTGGATGACCTTGTCCAGGATCTCGTGTTCTTATCGAGCAAGAATGAAGCAAATGTTAACGTCTTCCATTTGACTACTCGGTGTCTCAGACAGTGTCTTCCCAGGCAGTCACCATCCTCTACCCAGAGATGAAACATGCTCACATCATTTTCCTCACAGTCACGCTTAACATTTTGACATGTTACACGTGTACACAGAACCAAGTGTTTCTCAGGACCTGACTTTTGAGTGTTTAATAAAACCATAAGAGTTATTCCCACAAACCAGCAGCTTTTCATCTGGAGTTCTATCTCCCGTGTTTAACACTGGATACATCTTTGCTGTGCAAAAGTGATTTCCTCTTCAGACACTTTTCTAGAAACACATCTGAGAAATGGGGTGATTGAGTGGGTTGGCATGAAGTGCTTAATTATATTAACACTCAAAGCTGTCTGTTTCCCATTTGTTGGCTTTAATCATAAAGTTGTCAAGTGATTTGTGTTTGTACTTTTTTTAATACCTTCTGAAAGGATCTAGGGCAAAAATACCTTCCCCTTTTCTCACTCTGTGTATCCAAACATTATGCAGATTGTCTCAGATGCAGTGAAAAGAATACTCCATTGTACACGCTGGTACATTCTGCTAGTTGTCATCTCTGTAGGACACAGTTGGAAGGAGGGAAGGAAGTCTGGTGAATGGAGGAAGAAAAATAGTGAGAAACAGACTAAGAAGCAGTCAGCAGAGAGGATTGCTATGCTGACTGTGTGCCAGGATGACTGGAAATCCAGCTGCCTGGTGGCCAGTGGGTGGGGCTGAGCTGCCAACAAGATTTACAGCTGGATTACATATGCCTTATGTACTTTTAGTGGTAGAGTTGTAAAAGTTCAGCGGTGTGTGCACAGCTTTCTTTTGGTTGGCAGAGATTCAGGATCATGGAGTTCTGCACTCACAATGCAATACGTGTTCCTTACTGGCAGACAACCTTAAAAGAGGCTTTCACCTTCAAGATTCCTCCTCGCCCCAGGCTTATGCAGTGAGCATAGAGTGGTGCTATGGTCTATTGAGGGACCAGGAAGGTACAAAGTCCAGTGACAGAAAACTAGATCAGCCCTCAGAAACAGCGGAGCCACACAGCAACTGGGTGGGTGGCAGGTCTCTCCCTGTCTGCTGTGCCTGTGATCTGAGACTGGCCTTGGATGATTCAAATATGAAATGACCTGACCCCAAAGTGGCCTTGGTTCTTAACCCCTGTCTCTGCCCTAGCACCCGCCTGCTCCCTGGTGTCAAGTAAGAAAGCACCTCTGTGTCACAGACACACCCAGGCATCGGAAGTGACCAGGCCAGCAAGCTGACGGTCCTAGCAGCAGGCCCAGGGATGACAGAACCCACTTTGTGGTCCCAGTTGATGTCATCCAACTTTGAGTTATAACTCTGTCTTCCTCCCATCCTCATCACTGCTTTTTTTCTATTAAGACAAGACTGTCCTGTAAGCCTGCTGAAAACAGAAATTATACCTCTTATGAATTTTACCTCAGTAGCCTGTGATGTAGGTTGGCCTATTGATTATAAGTCCTACTTACCCATTGGACAAGAATTTAAAAGTGTTCCATCTCTATTAGTCAAGAAATTTGGTTAAATATGTTGGTTTTGTAGGAAGAAAAATTAATTCTTAATCCAGGAAAATACTGACTCAGAATCTTGGACTCTGGGACTCTAATATTTTCTTTATGAAGAGCAAAACAACTGGTATCTAAGGTTCTCTACCCCTCCCTCAAAAAAGAAAAAAAAGAGTATTAGATTGAACTCTGTAATTTTACATAAAATCCACTTTCCATCCTTTTCCTCCAGAAGGCATTCTCAGAGCTTTATTTCTTTGTACCTCTTAGAAATTGGTCTTTTTGTTAAGTTGCTTAAAACCCCAGTAGAAAAAAAGGGGGACATGGTTGGTGAATAGGGAATATATATTTAAAGGCATAATGAAAACTTTGGCTTCCCAGTGTCATGGGTGGATTACTGGACCCCAGTGTGCCTATATAAAGCTGGATAAGGCAATTGGCTTTGATACTGCAAAGAGCCCTACACTAAATCTTCTGGAATGTCATGAACAAGGTCTGTGAATTGCCTTCTGCCAATGAACAGATGTGTTTTTCCAAGGGGGAAAAATGTCTTTGACTTCAGCAGTCACTTTTTTTATACGTCTCTGGAAAAGGGTTACAAAGCTATGGTACAAAATGAGATTTGTGAGTAAATATATTTACCTTTGTGACAATGTTGGGACTTAATAATGATGCTGTGGTTTTCAGCAGACTCATACTTTACCTGGGATCAAGTCCAATCTTGGAAGAAACAGGGGAAAAGAACTGATGTTTATTATTTGTACTCTGTGCCAGCTACTGTCCAAGACATTTTATAATTGTTTTGTGTAATTCTCACAATAGATCTGCAAAGTGGATTATTACCCCTGTGTTCTAAATAGTGTATATCTTAAGTGTTGAATGCATCTATCCAACAAAAACATCCATGTGGAATGAAGGAAAGATGCCATTCAAATATTTTCTAATTTTTTATTATTATTATTATTAAACATTATTATTATTACCATGCCCCTTGCAACACTGTGAAAACACCCTCTGGGGTAACTACCAGGTTCTCTCCTTGGCTCCTCTTCGTTTTACATGGAGAGTGTTTTATCTGATGAGCTGCACACAAACCAGGAGAGGCTGCAGTAGGACTTCTTCACTCAAAGGGAAAAGGTTTGGGGAATTTAATTACCTGGGTCTCCCACCCCTCGAGTCCTTTCAGTTTGGGGAAAGGAAGCTGGTACTTCTGCAGTTAGATACTGAATCAGGCTGCTGATGGCTGTGATTTCTTGCCTGCATTTTTAAGGCTTGTGGTTTCAGCACAGACTGGCTGCATCTTTGTAAGGTTAGAAGCCTCCACCTGAAGCAAGGTTGAGAGAATCTGATCTCTGGAAGTGGAGGGCAAACAGTACCTAGACCTTTAATCTCTATTGAAATCCTTTCTTGTGGCTAGAATTGGATATTTCATTTTGATCACTGGGCTAAAGGTCTGTATTTTCCTGGCTCATTTTGAGCACAAAACTAAATAGAATCTCTTCAAGATCTTAAAAATTTTTGGATAGTCATGCAGTGACTTTGCTAGTCATATAAATAACTTGATCCAAAATCAGAAGACCCCTGAGTTTTCTGTGCTTGCTTCTTAAGGCACATTGTGTAGGAAAAAAAAAAAAAAAAAAGATTCATATCTCCATAGCAACTGTTTAAGGCGCTGCATGGAAGGGACCCACATTCACCCTAATTTACTCAGCTTGAATCAAAAGAAAAATTGAATAGAGGGGGTAATATGTTCAGTTTCCCTATGAAATCTGTTCCAAAGATCATGATTATTTGTAACCTGGCAACTTCCAAACTCCTTGAAGATGATGTAGGAAATGGCTCTTACCTCTTGGAAGCCAGAAAAATTACCCTAATTCAGGAACACCTCCCCCAATCTGAAGGTCCCATATTGCCTATCAGATATTGAGTCAGATATTATCTATCTTCTGCACCCTGAATTCACTCCTCTCCCCTTCCTAGGGGTTATTTTTAGACCAAGGTTTTGAACTCGATTAAGTCTTAGGGTACCAAGAACACCATTTACTCAGCCAGAATGCCTTAAGTGCCCCAGGGTTAAAAATAGCATTAGAACCTTGGGGAGCCACTTGGCCCAGACCCAGCAGTAAGAGAGCAGCCCTGGTGTCCAGGCATTTCAATCTAGCCTTCAGAGAATCATCTCTCTTCACAGGCAAGTGAGCAAGGGAAGTTTGGCAGAAGATTCTAAGCCAGATTTTCCATTCAAAACAAGATGTAAATTCATAAAAATTACTATTTTCCTGAACCAGGCAGCTGAATTATTAGGACTTCAAATTCGGATCCATTTTCAACACACACAAACACACACACACACACACATGCAGTGGCTAAAGAGAATATAAATACTTTATCATCCACAGACTTGAAGAAAGGGTTATATTTTGCCTTTCTGCAAACTCTATAATAATATAGTAACTATAATAATACCACAAGAGGAAAAGCTAGTGATTGCTCTTGCAAAGGTCTGAGTTAGACACATGTGGGAACATTGGGCCTGCTGCTGTTCTTGCCAGCACAAGGCCTTCTTGCCAGATGTTCACATTTGTGTGACTCCCTTGGGACTCTTGCTGGGTATTGTGCTCATGTCCTTCTTCAGCGTGCACTGCACAAAGGACACATCCCTGAGGGTGCATGCCAGGTCCAGCCACATACAGCCATATTGTTGTTTGCACACTCCTCCACTCGTCCATGTGGCCCAGACTGGCATTTCATTAGCTCCCCTGGAATACTTTGACATCAGTGCATGGAACTGGGGTCCTTTCATCTAGGTTGTCCCAGGTGTAGCATTTTTAGCACTGCCCTTCCCAGTCTTGAGGACTCATTCAAACAACAGACCATTTATGGACACCTGGTACACTTTAGGTACTGAGCTCATCATCAGCAATACACCGTTGAACCAAACATAGCTCCCACCTTCATTAGGGGCCTACCAGTAGTGAGGGGACAGGCCCTGAAGGGCCACTGTAGGGAAGTGCCCTGGGTGCTGTGGTAGGAGCATTTTGTAGAGGCAGCCAGCACAGCTCTGGGAATCAGGCCTCCAGAAAGCAGTGCCATCAAAGCCCACCTTTGTCAGAGAACTGAAGGAGCATTGCAAACAGCCTTCCAGGGTGAAGGGACAGCAGGGATAGTGAGCACTGCCCAGGGCCAGCATGCAGAGGGGGGCTGGCGCTCAGAGGTGACGAGGGAGGAGGGGAGAGCAAGAGGCAAGGACAGGGCAGTGAGCTGAGGCAGCCACAGAGGGCTCTGAGGTTTTGCTGTGCATTCAGGGTGCATAAAGAAGAGCTTCAGGCTCTGCTCTGCCCTGTGCAGTCCACGGCACGGGTCCCTCAGACCTATGTGTAGTCACCCTCAGGCCCGGGCTGCCCTCCTCTCTGGGAATGCACAGTAGCTTGCTGAGATGATGTATTCCTGTCTTCTGGCCCCTCCCCACGCCAGCTCCTCTTCCTGTCTCCAAAGCTGTTTAAGTTCAAGGGCTTGAGCCTCGACTGGATGTGGTTCAGAGTCAGATGGAGGACAGTGCTGGGTCATCCTGACCTGACCTGACTTTATAGAACTAAAAATACCTCCTGGGGCCAGCTGGCCTGTACCCAGGGATGAGGGTGTACCCTAAACACACAGGAAGTGGCAGAAGGCTTCTGATGCTAACCAGAGGCAGCTGCCCTCTGGGGGAGGTGACATGCCACCTGTTGCACACCTGAGTCCCGCAAAGAAAGCAGACAGTTTAAACCCTTAAAAGCACAGATGAACTGCATACAAGTGGAAAATACCCACAAGCGTAGATAGTTGCTGAGGACCTCGTGAGTACTGTCAGAGCTCAGCTAGGGTGAGCCAGGGAAAGCCTCAAGACAGCAGACTCCCTCTATAAAAAACAATTTGCAGTGCCTTTTAGGTTTTCCAAAGAGCAAAGTGGGGATTTTCTTTGTTTGTTGTTTTGTTTTGCTTGTTTTTGTTTTCCTGAAAAAAAAAAAAAAAACTTTTAGGCAGAAGCAGAGTTAGATGCATCAGAATACTAGCTGTAAGTCAGCACAGTCTCTAGAAACCCAAGAAATGGCTCAAATGGGAGACAGTTCCTCTGAGAGGCTGGAGGAATTTGAGGCTGGAGCAGTTTTCCCAGTTGAGTGGCTCTGGACCTCTGCTCAGGGGTCCCAGGCGAGCCCTGCTGCTCCTTGGGGCTGGCCTCTTTGGCAAGACCCCAGCAACACTGGCCTCCCCACCCTCAGAATGATTCTGCCCAACACGCTTTCTTTTCCCAGATAGTCCTCTGGCTCCTCACTAAAGAGTTTTTAATTCTGGGT
This sequence comes from Heterocephalus glaber, assembly GCF_053883595.1. Lineage (NCBI taxonomy): Eukaryota > Metazoa > Chordata > Mammalia > Rodentia > Bathyergidae > Heterocephalus > Heterocephalus glaber. The sequence continues at coordinate 22,196,708 of NW_028258372.1, forward strand.
CTTGTGATTCTTAGTCAAGTGTCCCCCAGGGCTAGGTCTAGGCATACACATTAGAATTCCGCCCATGGCAGACTTAATGCTGGAAACCAAGAGTCTTTGGTCTCACTCACCCACTTTAAATTTAGGGCACCATCTCCCCATTTTATTTCCTGGCACACTTCCCACTCACCTTCATCTCATTGCCAGGAAAGGATCAAATTGCCTCCATGCCAGTTGTCACTGGCTGCATATTTGCTGCTCTTCCCGAGGTATTTGCATTTTATTTAGGAACAGGACCTTACATTCAAGGAAAATCTAGCAGCAGGACTAGGAGTCATCAGCTCTCAGTAGGGTCTGGCAGGTATCCTGGGCCTTGCGCATCTGAGCACCTCCAAATTCGTTCTGAGTGGGCAAGAGAGGCTGTAAGGCAGGCCCCCACACACACACTGCTGCCCGTGAACTCTAAAGCAGTGGGTGCCCATCTGTTTCCACTGCACATGGCCATCAGCAAAACCTTTGTGAGATGCACCCTCCTGGATGCTCATTGATTTGCTTAAAGCATATATCCATTTACTCTTACAGTAATCTTTAGCACATTAGAAAGAGGAGTACACAGCATAGAAATTTCAAATGACTAAGACCCAAGCCATTATAAATAGGTTCTAATATTTTCTCTCTGAACTCCTGAGGGTGACTTTGGGTACCTCTTGGTCAACTCCTGGTCAAAATCACATAGAACAGCACTGCTTCTGTGCAAATCAGCACCTCGATGGCATCCCCAACCACTGTGTGGCCCTGGGCCTGTGGAATAAGAAAACCCTAAGGCAGAATCCCTGGGAGCTTCTGAACTGGGAAATGAGGCAAAAGAACTCACAACTACATGAATTTTAAGTAATTCAGAACCCCAGCAGATGAGCTGTCCCAAGACAGTAGTGGCTACAGGTGCTAAGACCAGGTCAGATCCACATACACAGCCATGGGATTGTTCTTCCCTCTCTGGGTCTCCAGAAAAAGGGCATTGGCAATATCCCCAGCTCTCTCCTGATTGGAATTCTGTGAACCCTCAAAGTGCTTCACCAGTGCTACTCCCCATGGCACCATGGACCCATGTGGCTTGAATATTATTTTTGATTTGACCACCAAGATGTTATAGTGATGATTCTGTTCCATTTTGAAAAGGGTCTGAGAAAGTGTACAGGTCTAATTATATATACATATTTATACATGTGTATTTTTGTTTATTGTTACATTTTGACATTGGACTTTCTATTAAATAATTTTTAACAGTTGATCTGACTTTGTACTTTCTTCTTTTTTGGGTCGGAGGGTGGTGAGAAATGCCTGGGAAAGACCCTGCTAGCGTCCTTGTCCCTTCTCTCCTCTAGTCTAGGTACTGAGGGCTTCTCCCTTCTGTTCCTAGCCCTTCTGGTTTTGCAGGGTATGTGCTGTATCAGGTACCCACTTGAAGGTCTCCAACCTGTTTTCATCTCCCACTTTTGGGACAGTCAACTCTCACATCAGCTTTGGCAAATTCTTAAATTGACAGACTTGGTGAATTTGTAAGAATAGAGAATGATACAAAATGACATCTCAGGCTTTTTCTCTTGTATGCCCCTCCACAGAGACAGACAGACACACACACGCACACGCGCGCACACACACACAGAGTCTTAGCTATGAGAGCCTAGACAACTTACTTAACTATTCTGAGCTTTGTAAAAAAATAGTTTTCTCATAGGTTTATCTTGAAGAAGTCCTTTCATAAGTGCGTGATAACCATCAGTTTCTCAAAGGCTCTTGTTTATTCATTCTACTCATTCAGCCTGCTGACATTTGTTAATTGCTCAGTATATGCTAGGCTCTGGGGTCACCCAAGTCAGGACTCGGGCATGTGAGCCTGTAAGTAAGGCCTGCCAGAGGGGCAGTGTGAACAATGAGGCCTGTATCTTACAATCTTCCACATGCCAATGCAACCTGTCACTACCAGCCATTTTCTGAGCCCAAAAACAGTGAATTCTTCCACTGCACTGACTGTCCAGGGCCCACTATAGAGAAACATACACGTAGTGTCATAGCGCTGTGGCAAAGAATGAAGCCAAAAAGCAGTTTTCCTTTGCTCTGACTTCCCTGTTCACATCTGACAAAGGCTGCTGGCCTGATCGGTCCAGCCTCAGGCCTACCACCCTTGCTCTTGAGAACACAGCGTTTTCATGTGTCTGATGGTGTGGTGGTAAGAGTAAGGGTGGGCCAGTGCTGAGAGAGGAAGGGGGAGGGTCAGCCAGCAGGAGGGAAGGAGTTGATAACCATTCCCAGGTTTTCTCCTCTGAGCCAGAGTACTGCAAGTTCTGATTTGTTACTGAGTTTTACGAGCTGTCGAGGCAAAAGCTCAAGCATCTGCCCAGAGTAAACCTGAGTCCAAGCTTGCTCTTTGAAAAACAAACCTCTTTCTCCTGGCAGAGGCTCACTTGAAATCACAAAGGCAAACCAAGCTGAAAGGGTTCCCTAATGCCACCCACCGGCTCCACACAGACGCACACTGGGTTCTGTACCAAACCAGGACTTCTGGAGTTTCCTTTATCTCATGCCAAAGAGAAGTCAAAGTCAGGAGACCACTGGACCACTTCTTGGGACTCCTTCTGGAGGTCTTAGTAGCAACATTGCTTCCAGTTCACTGGTAATGGTTGGACTAAAGCCAGAGGCCAGTTGCCTGGAGTTCTCTTGCTTGAAAGCAGGAGGTGGGAAGTGGAATGTAAGTGATGGCAGGAGGAGGAAGCCCAACTTCACAGAGCCTCAATATTCATGGGTGGAGGATAGAGGCAGCAAACCGTGGAAGGCCAGAAGTGAGCCAACACTAAAGCAGGGCCTGGACGCTTCTGCTCATCAGGTTGGCAGGCCACCATCACCTCTGCCATGCACACTGCCCAGCCACCACTTTCTACCTGAAAGCTCAAATGGAGTGATCTGGGAGAGGAAAAAATGCCGCAACCTTTTGAGTCCTGTCATATTACCAGTCTAACCACCTGTTCTCTCACAGATCTGAGCTCCTGGGCACTGGGCACTGGCCTGCTCTTTGCCTGTTCTCACCCCTGCATGAACTCTACTATGTTCATTTTCCTGTGCTAGTTCCTACCGTGAGGTCACCAGGAACACTCCCATTTCCTCCACCACTGTGAACTGAGGTTCCATCATGGGCAGTTAAATTGACCTCTTGTACAAGCCCTCCTCGCCTTCTGACTCAACATGCCAATCCTTGTGGCTAAAGAACTTTTCACTTCCATGAAGGGCCAGGTGTGTGGGAAAAGGGGTGGAAGGAGTCTTGCAAAGCTTGAAACAAGAACTCCCATGGAAGATGAGGTCTCCAAGTGCAAAGCAGGGCCTAGAAACTAGGCCAGGTTCACACTCAGCAACTACTTAGTGACCCAAGTGCCATGCTGAGGAAGGGTGGTTCACTGTGGAGAACAGTCCGGTAGGTCTCACGTCCAAGAGCCACAGCGATGGTGAAGAGTGAATTCAAGAAGAGAGTAGAGAGCCAGGGATTTAGCTCAGTGGTGCTGCCACCTGCCTTGCAAGCACCAGGTCCTGACTTCAATCCCTGGTACCAAAAAAAAAAGGAAGAGAGTAGAACACATATTCAAGGAGGTGCTTCACAGAATATACATCAGAATACATATTGTGAGTGATGTCATAGCATTTCGTTTTGTCCAACCCCCCTTTCTTGCTGGAGGTTGAACCCACAGCTAGGCTATTGATCTACCACTGAGCTATGCCTCCAGACACACCATTACTTCTATTAAGGGAAAGTGGGACATAATCTTAATGCCCATCAATCATATTCATATATATATATATATATATATATATATATATGGAGAAAAGGGGGTGCTCCAGAAGTTCCCCCAGGCCTATGAGTCTTGGGGACTCCAAGTCACAGGTGCCTCCAGAGGCCAAGCTCCCTATTCAGCCCAGCTGGCATCTCCAGGCAGCTAGAAATGGAATAGGAAGCAACCTGGCCCATGTGGCCCACAGCACCCAGCAGCACTCAGCAGCCCCCTCAGCCTGCATCCCTGCTCTCATGACCATCTTCTCAGAGAAGGAAAGAGAAATTGGTCACCACTGAACCATGACTCCTGATTTGTGCACAAAGTTCTCCTTCATCCCCGATTAAGGGTTATGGGAGACAACCATCTCTCGTTGCTCATCAGATGCAAGACATTCTGTATCAGCTTGTGGGGGGAGTCTTTCGGTTAGTGCCACATACTCATTCTAACCTTTCCACCATTATTGCCAGGGCATATCCGGTCATCTCCCAAGGTGACCTCCACTGTTATCAGTCTACTAATTCAGTGGCCAAAGGCTTTGACTGCTCATGCACATCCCTGCAGACTTTTCCTTGTTTACTCAGCTTCTCAAGTTTCTTTTCTTTAATGGGTAAAGAAAGCACTGGTTGAAAATAGACTTACAACCTACCTCCCTTTTCCATATGGCCCATACTTACAGACCAATCATAATGGTACATAAGTCATCACCTTTCAAAAATAATGAACAATTTAATAGTAATACAGTTGATCTGATAGCAACACAAATAAACCTCAAAAATATAATGCTGAATGAAAAATGCATAGAAGTTACAGAACTACAGCACTTGGGTAAAATCAAAAGCTTGCCAAAGCTTCCAATTCATAGATTGTATGTGAATATCTACATGGATAGTAAGAGTATAAACAGGATTCAGGGAAAAAGAATTTCAAGAAAGCAGAGAGTGAGAGAGGGAAATGTCATGGGTGAAGGTTAATAATGTTATTGTTTTTAAAATATTAGCTGGAATACACCCGAATTCATTCCTGGAAGCAAGCATCACCTTGATCCCCAAAGCAGAGAAAGACCCAACCACAAAAGAGAACTACAGGCCAATTTCACAAATGAATATAGACACAAAAATTCTTAATAAGATACTGGCAAATAGAATGCAGAAGATCATTAAGAAGATCATACACCCTGACCAAGTGGCATTCATCCCAGGGATGCAGGGATGGTTCAACATATGAAAATCAATCAATGTAATACACTATATCAATAGAGCCAAGGACAAAAACCATATGATCATCTCAATAGATGCAGAAAAGGCATTTGACAAAATCCAACATGCATTTATGATAAAAACCCAACAAAAACCTGAAATAGACAGTCTCTACTCAATTGGATAAAAGCCATGTATGAAAAACCAACAGCCAATATCATAATAAATGGTCAAAAACTGAAATCCTTCACACTAAAATCTGGAACAACACAAGGATGTCCACTATGACCACTCTTGTTCAATATATTCTTGGAAACATTAGCCACAGCAATTAGACAAGAGCAAGAAATAAAAGGAATAAAGATAGGAAATGAAGTCAAATTGTCATTATATGCAGATGATATGATACTCTATATCAAAGACCCCAAGAACTCCACCAAAAGTCTCCTAGACTTAATAACCAAATTCAGTCAAGTAGCTGGATACAAGGTCAACACACAAAAATCAATAGCATTCCTCTACACCAATGACAGACTCACTGGGAGAGAAATAGGGCAAATAATTCCTTTCACAATAGCATCCAAAAAACTGAAATACCTAGGAATCAACCTAACAAAAGAAATCAAAGACCTCTTCTCTGAAAACTATAGCATTCTGAAAAAAGAGATTGAAGACGATATCAGAAAATAGAAAGACATCCCTTACTCCTGGGAAGAATCAACATAGTGAAAATGGCCATACTTCCAAAACTGCTATATAGATTCAATGCAATCCCAATTGAAATTCCAGCAGCATACTTCACAGACCTTGAGAAAACAATCCAAAAATTCATTTGGAACAAGAGACCAAAATAGCAAAAGCAATTCTAGGCAAGAGACATGACAGAGGGTATCACAGTCCCCAACTTGAAACTATACTAAAAAGCTACTGTGATAAAAAATAGACCTGAGGACCAGTGGAACAGATTAGAAGATGCAGAAACAACTTCAGCCACCTCATCGTCAACAAAGGAGCCAAACACCCTCACTGGAGGAAAGATAGCCTCTTTAATAAATGGTGCTGGAAAAACTGGGTTTCAACTTCCCAAAGATTAAAAGTAGACCTATATCTCTCACCATGCACTAAACTAAAATCAAAATGGATTAAAGATCTAAATATTAAAACAGAAACACTGAACCAGCTGGAACAAGAGGTTAGGTAGAACTCTGGAAGACATTGGTGTAGAAAAAGATTTTATGAACAAAACCTCAGTTGCCCATGAACTAGCACAAACAAGTGGGATCTCTTCTTCTTAAAAAGCTTCTGCACAGCAAGAGAAACTACCAACAGTGTGAAGAGACAACCCACAATGTGGGAAAAAATTTTCACTTGCTGTTCCTCAGACAAAGGTCTACTATCTAGAATCTATAAAGAACTTTAAAAATGTCAGACCTCCTAAATTTAAAGTCCCAATCCAAAAATAGGCATCTGAAATGAACAAATATTTCTCAGACAAAGAAGTAGAAATAGCAAATAAACATATGAAAATTGTGCGACATCACTGGTCATTAGAGAGATGCAGATGAAAACAACGCTGAGATTCCACCTCACACCAGAAAGAATGGCTGCTATCATTAAATTAACCAATAACAAATGCTGGTGGGGCTGTGGGGAAAGAGGAACCCTGCTCCACTGCCGGTGGGAGTGTAGACTGGTGCAACCACTGTGGAAATCAGTATGGAGATACCTCAGAGAACTAGGACTGGAAGTCCCATTTGACCCAGCTATTCCCCTGCTGGGTATCTTCCCCAAAGAATTAAAAGAATCATACCACAGTGATATATGTGTGCCCATGTTCATAGCAGCACAGTTTGTAATAGCTAAAACTTGGAAGCAGCCCAAGTGCCCATCAACTGGAGACTGGATAAAGAAAATGTGTGCTTTTTGTAAAATTGAGTACTACTCAGCCATAAAAAATTAGAAATTAGAGACATTTATTGTTAAGTGGATGCACATTTCTTTCAACTTACTGAGACATTTCACAGAGAATCATAGTTGGTCATCAGCTTCTAATTGGTAGTCTCAGAAATCCATTGTTACAAAGATATTAGGTGATGGCACCCTCTATTCATTCCACTTCTTGCTTTTCCATTTATTCAGCCACAGGAGTTGAGGACCATCCCATAATGAGTGGAGGGAGGGTGATGTAAAATTCCAAGAAAGAAATACTACATACCTCTAAGGGACAATGTCTGTTAGGGAGCTATCCAAAGGCCAAGGCTGGAAATTATGCAAATAACCGCAGCCCAGATTTGGGCTAGGATGATACCTGAAGGCTAATAAGCTTATTATTTATTGTGCAGGTGATAATAGTGCTATCAATTTTGAGTCTAAACATGTGCATTCTAGGACAAGTGGGGTACAAGATAGAGTAGAGGCAAGGAGACCAGTTAGGTGAGTGTAGTCACCAGTCTTCACTGAGAAGACCCTTCCTGGCCTCCTTGCTGCCTCATAGCGTTTCCTCCTCCCTCCCAGCAGTTCCCAGGCTGCCTCTTCACCTCTTGGTTGAAAACTGTTCTTTCCTATGTCACAAATGAACTTCTACTGGCCAAAGCCAATGAACACTTCCTCAGTTTTAGCTTATAAGACCTTTCTATTCCACTTATATGGTTAGATACTAACCTTGGCTGGAAACTTCTCTAAATACAACCCCCTGCTGGTATATTTCAGGTGTTGCTCCTATTCAGGCTTTTCGTCTATCTGCCTATCAGCAAATACTGGTGTTCATAAGACTTCTAACCTGAGGTGCATGCTGGAATGTCTTGCTTATTTACAACTTCCCTGGACCATAGAAAATCTATTAATATTAAACAGGAACCCCAAATGGGGAACTTTCTGGGGGAAATTTTAGCACTACATTTGGTGTCAGCATTATATATTAATGAATTTATCTCTATCTAAGATGAAGACCCAGGGTCAGGTAAATAAGGCCCCCTTCAACTTAATCTTGTTACAGCTGGGCCTATTTGTATACACAATTCAACTAGTGGGATTGAGTGGTTGAGATAAGAGGCAAAGAGACTGTCTAGTCTAGGTGACTTTTTGTTGAAGTCTTTAAAAACCCTCTCTGGTCCCAAAGAGATACTCCGCTTTGCTCTAGTCTCTCTTGGTAAATTGTTGATGAAAATTACAAAGGAAGCTCCCCGGTGGGTGGAATTTTACATTGTTTCTTGTTGCTTTCAGAAGGCTTAGAAAAGTCCCTGGCACTGACTAGAAAAACATAAATATATGCAAAGCAGATGAGTCCTGTTTCCCGTTTGGGTGATACAGGCAATACACACACATTCCTGGTTTGTTAAGGCAAGGGAGATAATAACAAAAACTTTTATTCAACTGTGGAATCTATAAATCAATAGAGCAGAAGAGGTCATTTTAGGATTTATCAGCTTCAAATCTTATATAAATTTCTTATTCTATCCAAAAGACCCAAATCCTTTTGGAGGGGTCCAGGGTTTGGCAGTGGCAACCATGAATGAGGTAAGGTTTGGGGACGTAATCAACCAGGCAGACTTGGCTGAATGTGAACACAGACTTTCAAATTTGAATTGACATCTTTTTTTCTTTCTTCAGTTTTTAAAGTTCAGCACAAATGTCTTAAAATTTGTAGATGACATGCTCCTCTCTGATTAGATTCTGGTCATGTTTTAGTTTAAAACTTCAAAAAATATAATAATCTAATAAAGACTTCTCCTTGGAGGTCTATTTGAAGTCTGCTGTGACTGGTAGGGTCCAGTGCAATTTGCTTACCCATTTAAACCCACTGGAAAATACAAGTGTATTACACTTCCTGCAAACTCTTGCCTAATCTGTTGTGCCTACTTTCTTCTTGACGAGGGCCCACCTGAGGTTTCCAGCACTCCTCTGCCTGAGACCTCCAGTAGGACTCCAAGTGTATGGAACATTTATCCAGGCATCCAGGAAGCCCTTATGAACAACAGGCAAGGTCAACTATGGTCACTGTGCTGAGCTTCCCCCAACATTTCACTTTGGATTTAACTGCTTAGACTCAAAACAAAAGCCCCATCAATAACTGATCCTTATAACAAACGAGCCTTTATACTGCCTTCAGAGTTGGGGGTCAGTTAAGTATGGCTTTTTTGAACACATACACAATTTTTTCCCCAAAGAGTAGTGCCAAATGGAGGAGGCTTCGTCCTTTGTTTAAAGTATGCGCTAATGATTTGCAGCCCCCTTTGCAAAGGATGACTGCACTGCCATCTACCCAGCCCAAGTTGCTGTGAGGACAGAAGAGGTGCACTGTGTCCTGGGTGACAGTGACCCCAAGTATGGTCAGGCACCAAGAATGGAGCTTCTAGCCCTTTACTTTCAGATCCAAGGCCTTAGGATCAATTCCTGTTTAGCCAAAGTCATTCCTGGAATGTGTTCCTAAAGGTGAAATTTGTGTGTTTACAACTATGAACAGCAGGTGAGCTCATTCTATTCCTAGAGGTTCATTTCACAACTAATTTCCACTGAAGGATTCAGAGGAGGCTGTGCTCTTTAACAGAAATATGTATATGTATTGTCAGCTTTTTCCTGTAGATAAGGTAAATGTTTGCTACCTGTTATTCTGAGTTTTTCTTCATTGTAATCCCTGGTTAAAACAAAAACAAAAACAAAAAAAAACCTTGAGATTTTCATTTGTGTGTGGGGGCGGGGGGGGGGGGCTATGTTTTGAGGAAAAGACTCAAAACAGTTTTGGAGAGAGAGCCTTGGTACTGCCCATGTGATATGCCTCCCTTCTCCATCCTTTCTCTTTCTTTCTTTAACACACGTTTTAAAATATTTGCTATGGGCCGGGGATTTAGCTCAGTGGTTCCGGCACCTGCCTCTCAAGCACAAGGTCCAGAGTTCAATCCCCAGTACCAAATAAACAAACAAATAAATAAAATATTTGCTATGTGCCTGGAACTGTGCTAAGCATAAGAGCACAATGGTGAAAAAAATTGGTGCGTCTGTATTTGTTAGCTTTTCACTACCATAACAGAATACCTAAAACAGGTTAATGTTATAAGAAAAAGAAGTTTCTTTAGCTCAGAGTTCTGGGTGTCACACAAACTCTAAGAAGTTGTTAAAGGCAAGAGAAAATGGCAGAATGAAAGAACAAAGATGTGAATAGAATCACCTAACAGCAACAGGGAGGCTAGATAACCAAATTTACTTTCCCTTAAACCTAATGATAATCAAGAGAAGGAAAAAGAGAAGAAAAGAACAGTAAGGGAGAAATCCGAATTCAGTGCAAAAAGGAACAAATGGGGAGATGAGGGGCAATGTGGGACAGTGAGAGAATGAGAGAGAGAGCGAGAGAGAGAGAGAGAAGATAAAAGAAAGAAAAGTAAAACTTTGAAGAGTAGAAAAAAAGTAAAAATTAAGAATTAAAAATAAGAACAAAGGGAGGCAGGGAGCTTCCTTCCAGGTGCTGGGACTGGCTGAGCTTCTCTGCCCTAGGAGCCTGGGATGGAGGCGGGGAGTTTCCTTCCGGGTTCTGGGACCAGCTGAGCTTCTCTAATGAATTATTATTTAGTTACATGTGCCTATGCAAACTTAGCTGTAAATTATAGAAACAGATATTGCACTTTTTTCAGAATAAGAGTAGGATCACTTCTCTCTGATCATCTAGAATGATCAGTGGTCTACAAGGTTGACAGTATTAGAGGTCTATGTCATTCAGTACTGAAATTATCCACCATATATGGTAACTGACTAATTTAGTCAGCTCTTTTGTGGGTAATATAAAAGTGTTCACATTGAAATAGCAGTAAAGAGGAGCAATGCATAAGGCAGAAGACACAGACATATAAAGCAATAATGAGAGGACCACTAGACAGAAAAAAAGCTAGAGATAAGCAGACATCAAGTTTGAAAGAGCTTGTAATAGGAAGAGAAGAAACAATAGAAGCATGCATAGGCAGTACTTGAATTCCTGTAGACTATTGGGTTGGGGAACAATGTACACCTGCTGATAAGTTAATAATGAAAAGTAAAGTTATTAGAGCTGCAATATATCCAGATGCTCTAGGAAATTTTGCATCTGCTTTTTTTTAATTGACTGTGTAGCATTATTTTGCTCCTGAGGGTATTTTGATTCCAGGATCATGAACCACTTTTTGGCCGTGCCTTATCTGACCATGTTTTATGTTCTGTACTAACAATGTTCTTTTCCATGTCATTGGTTTGTATAGTGAGTACATGTAGAAAATTTCTAGAAATACCAAAGAAAATTTAAGTTTCAACTAGTAATTTTAAATACTGAAATCATTCTAGTTAAACTCAAAGTTCTGGAGCTGAGCTACTTGCAAAAATATTAATATATTTGCATGCTCTGTATATAGACACTGATGCATTATCAGTATCATCAAAGTGGATTAGCAAAAATGTATTCATGGTGATCACTTGTTTTGCTTTGGATAATAAACTAAACAGAAATTCATAAAAGAAAAAAAAAGAAAAAAATTTTTTTTTCTTTTTTGCAAATAGCAATAGAAATTATGGGCCTCCTTCAGTGTATGTCTCTGCTGTCAAAGCAGGCAACGTAGGAATCCCTGTGCATAAACAAGTCAATGAGTCTCAGCAAGCCAGCAGCAGACCTAGTACAGTGGTCTGATGTGCCTTTATTGTAGAGGTTCTCTTCACTTTTCTGCTGAGCTTCAGTTTTCTTCGAGGAGCCTGAGAAGCCCTCTTTCTGTTACTAACTTCTGCTCTCTCTTGTGGCGCTCAGGACAAGGGTCTTTATAATCTCCTGTGCCTCTGTAGTGTGGGACCAGGTAGCAGAAAAGCCAGAAGGTAGGCGGCGCACGGAGGGGGGGGCGGGGGGGGCGGGGGGGGCGGGGGGCGGGGTCTGAGTGTTGGAAGCGCCCAGCGCGGCTAAGCGGACCTCACCGTGCGGTCGCCGCAGCTTCGCTTTTAGGTTTTTAATTTGAGGGTTTTGTTTATTTTGTTTTGAGGTTTTGGGGGGTTTTTTGTGAGTGTTTGCTTTGTTGTTTGATTTTTTTGTTTTGTTTTGGTTTTTTTTTTCATCTTCTTTTCTTTCTTGCTTTTTATTTCATCAGTTTATTGGGACTTGGAGAAATTTTTTTTTGTCCATCTTCCTTGCTTCTTCTCTCTTTTTCTGATTTTTTCCCCCTTTCTTTATTTTTTGTTCTTCTCCCTTTTAATTTTTCTCCCTTTAATTTTTTTCTCTCCTGTTTTTACTCCTTATGTAATTTATTTTATTCTCCCTCTCTTTTTTGTCTAGTTTCTATTGTGCTAAGTGAAAGAAGTCAATCACAAGTGACTAAGTACCATATGATTCCATTTACATGGCATCATGGAAAAATCAAAATTATAAGGACAGAAAACAGATCAGTGCTTCCAAGTGGCTTAGGCTAGGGAGGAAAGTAGAAAGACACTTGTTGGAGTAATAAATATCAAACACCTTTAAAAGGTGAATTTTATGATATGTAATTATACCTTAATAAATCTAACTTTTAAAGCCAGGCATGATGGTACATACCTGCAAGCCCAGCACTCAGGAGGCTGAGGCAGGAGGATTGCTGTGAGTTCAAGGCTAACTTGGAGTACATAGTAAGACCCTGTCTCAAAAAAAAATTTTTTTAACTTCAAAAAGTGAATCCCTAAACCAGCTTGGAGCACAGAAAGTCATATGTTTGATTTTGTTTTTTTGGTACCAGGGATCGAACTCAGGTCATTGAACTTTCGAGGCAGGCGGCAGAACCAATGAGCTAAATCCCTGGCCCCTAGAAAGTCATATGCTTGAATACCCTTGTTTATATTTAGCGACAACTTATACCCACAGGGACCAAATTTTACATTTATTCTATCTAAAAGTAGTGATTTTACATTTGTATTATCCCACTAGGGGGAAAGAGAAGAGAAACTCAAATTTACTATGTTCCAGGCAGCATCATACTAGGAATTTTGCACATGATTCTATTTGGTCTTTGTTATGAGCGGATTTTTTTTCCTCCTGGACTAGACTGCAGTACCTAACACCCAGTACCTCATAATATGGCTATATTAGGAGGTAGGATGTTATGGTTTATATCTGGGTACTCCCCAAAGCCTCATGCATTTGGAGGGTAGTGGAGGGTGACTGGATTATGGAAACACTATAGTTAGCTTGGTGTTAGGAGGTAAGGTCTGATTGGAAGAGGGAGGTTGCTGGGGAAATGACCTGGATGGGTCTATTTCTCTCCTTACCTCTGCCCTTCACTCTCTGCTTCCTTGCCACACCTCAAGCCAAACAAACCTCTCCTCCTTTAAGTTGCATTGTTTTCTCAGCAACAAGAAAGTGACTAAGGCATAGGACTTTTCAGGAAGAGATTAAGATAAAATAAGGCCATTATAGTGAAGCCTGATCTAAGATGACTTGTGTTCTTATAAGAGGACAGCAGGAGTCTGCATGCGGAGAAACAACCATGTGCAGAGGCAGCAAGAGGTCAGCAATCTGCAAGCTAAGGAAAGAGGTTGCAGTGAAAACCAAACCTTCCCACAGCCTGATCTGGGACTCCCAGCCTCAGAACCTGGGAAAATCCATTTCTGTTGTTGAAGCCACTCACTCCATGGTGTTTTGTTATAGTAGCCCTACACTTGTTGTACTCCAAACAAGCTGAGTTGCAGCAGGCAGGAGAAAAGTCCCAGGCAGGAGAAAAGGCTCAGAGTGTTGGTAGCTTGCCCAGACATCAGTGACTTGTGTAGATCTGTGGTGACATCCAGAGCTCACACCCCGGCCACCCTCCCTGCTGCACCCTACAACCTTCACTGTCTGCTTTGCAATTCTTAGGAAACAAGAGCTTCAACAACCTGCACTGCTCTTGCTCAGTACACGTGGCACTGATTTGAGTAACTAGAGTAATCAGATTTCAGGGTACATGGTAGACCAGCTACCCTCAGGACAAATTATTGATGTTTATAAACAGTGACTGTGATCGGAACAATTGATACTTTAACCACCTAACGTGCCTTGAATTTCTATGATGCTGGGCCCTTCAGCAGAAACCGAGGGCACCAAGGGACACTCCCAGTCCCACTCTTAGGCAGACAGGTCTTAAAAGAACTGTGCAATGAATGCTTTGGCAACCCAGATATTCAATTTCTCCACAAATATTCACTAAGCACCGACAATAAAGCCAAAATTCAAATAGTTACTAGGTTTTGGAGTACTGGGATCTCCTTCTAGAGGTGGTTTCTAGGTTCTTTCTGTCCTGAGCAAAGAATTGATCAAGACAAGCGCAAATGGTAGCAAGGTTTTACATTTATTAAAGATGGGAAAAGAAACAGGCTCTGGAGAGGAAATTTGGGCCACATAAAAGTAGGAGGAAAAAAGTACACCCTATAGCGTGAGGGTGGACTACTGTGAAAGAACACAGTAGCAAAAAGCTTGATGTCAACTGTCCTTTTCGTATCTCCCACTCCTCAGGCTCATGTCAGGTCTAGGCCATCCTATCCAAAACTGCTTGAGTTATTACAAAAAGTACCTGTGCAGGGCTTTGGGGACTGTTCTGCAGCTGTGTCCTGGGATTTTGTAATTAACAGGTCACCCCTACCTGTTTTGCCATGTCCCAGTCTCCAGCTTTGGCATGACCTAGTCTCCTGCCTCAAAATCCATGAATATTTTCTCTGCAATAGGGTAATTACCAGATCATAGATCATGCTGACTCCTGCTCCACTCAAATAAATAATTAAGGGGTATTGTTTTTATTTTTTTAGATTAGATTTAAATATGTTTTTATCCTATGCACCAAAGCCAGGTGAAGAAAACAACCTGGAGTAGAGAGATGATCAGTTCAGAACTAGAGAAGGATCCCTTTAAACTACGGACATTTCCTAGAGATCAGAAACAGACCTCCTGCTCTTCATTGTATCCTGGGGGATCAACCATAGTGGGTTTGTAGTAAAGGTTTTTTTGGACTAACCTAATATTAGGTGATTCAAGTGCTCACAGTGAGAAGCAACCACTCTCAGGAAAATGACTAGGTGCATCTTTTAAATTCAACCTCAGAAGAGTCAGACAAGTTGAGCTGGCCTGAAAGAAATCATGTGCTCAGCCCAGGTAAAAACCAAGTGGTTCTGGCAATAACGGGGAAAAAGAGCTGAAAGTGGAAGTTGAAATGAGAGAGAGCAGGGAGCTGTCTTAATCTGTTTTTTTGTTGCTGTAACTGAATACTACAGACTAGGTTATTTATAAAGAATAGTGATTTATTAAGCACATGATTCTGGAGGCTAGCAAGCAAGCCCACGAGATTGGCAACTGCTCCTGGTGAGGGGTTCCTTGCTTCATCAGAACATGGTAGAGGGCATCCCATGGTGAAGCAAAGCAAGAGTGCTAGATAGGTTTCCTCTCTTCTCCTTATAAAGCCACGAATGCCATCATGGGACACCACCACCATGACCTCATCTCATACTAGTTACCTCCCAAAGGACTGAATTGTTAAATACCATTAACCTATAGATTTGGGGATTCAATTTCCAATACATGAACTTTGGCGGGGGAGGGCATTCAAACCATAGCAGGAACCATTAAAACAAGAAAATGAAGAAACTTTTGTGGAAAATCAAGTAGAACTTTTAGGTTTGAGGAGCTAGAAGGTTGTTCACATAGAGACATCCAACCAGCAGCCCCTCACTTTGCATAGGAGTCATCAGGACAGGATGGAGGAGGTGGACCTTCAGAACTCAGCCTTCTCCTCCTTCTATCCAGCACTCCACCACTACTGCCACCTATCCACAGGTTTGCTGATGGCACCTTTTACATATTTCTTGAAACATTTCCTTCCCATCTGTCTACCATTTGCAATCTTATGTCCTCATAGTCTCTACCTTCAATGACTGCCTTCTAACAGATCTCATCTGCCAACCTCTGCTCTCCTTAAATTCACTTTTCACACTGTCTCCAGGCATCTACCTCCAAAGAAATTCCTGGGATCTTCTTTGTTGGCTTACAGCCTGTTGCATGCTTGGCTCTCACTTTTTAAGACTTGGTACAGGCATCACCTTCTCCAGAATGTCGTCCCCAACACCCCAAGCACAGTTAGGTGACCCCTGTGCACTTAGAGTTCATGTGTGTCCTGCCTGTACACAATGGCCTGCAGTTACCTCTTTGTGTCTTCCTGCCCTGCAGCCGATGAGCTCCTCGGGGCTGCAGTCACACCTGGGCACCTCTGTCCTCAGCACCTGTCCCAGTCTCTGGGGCACACAGATACTCTTGGGAGGGAAGAAAAGGGAGAAAAATGGAGGAGGACCAGATATCAATCTTGGAAAATGCTTATGTATAGTGGGGTAGATGCTAGGGTTTCCACACCCTACCTGAAGGAGTTTAGCTGCCTGCTAAGTCAGGGAAACTTGGAGTTAACTAGTTATTTGACTATGATCAGGCCACTTAACCTCTCTGGGCCTCAGTTCTCCCGTCTAAACAGAAAGTTTGGACAAGGTGAGCTCCTCAGTCTCTCCAGCGTTGCTTCCAAAGCCCCACAGTTCCCCCAGCCATGGGAGCCTTGGCCCCATCTTCACTCCCAGGGACTCAGCCTCCAGGTTCTCCTGCATCTGCCCTGCCCTGAGCCCCTGCCTGGTCCCCTGACCTCTCCTGCTCCTAGCTGGAGGAGTCCACAGCAGTGTCATTAGACAGCACTGACGGTCAATGATTCTGCCAAACAACTCTTGATGCAAATTAAGCCTACCTGGCTTTCCTTCTGAGTTGAACCAGGGGTTTCCTGGGTCCAGGCTTACATTCTCATAAACAGCTGAAGTCCAGATGGCCATGTCTTTGTATCTTCCTAATTGTCTTCTTTTAAAGCTCATTAAATTCCTCTTTCCACCCACTGCTGGAGGGGAGTTCACTGGGCTCTGGAAAAGCTCAGTTCCTCCTCTCTACCTAATTGGACAGCATCCTCCATGAATAAGGGAAGACTGCTGGTCTCGGGCCAGGCAGCATGTCCTCAGACCTGTGCCACACATGGAGACAGGAGATGAAAGACATAGTCTCTTTCCTCACATTCCTCATTGTCTAGTGAAAAACACAAGAAATAGCTATTGAGGAGGTTGAGATAAGCTCCAGGAGGACATGTCCCACCCCTAAATGAATTACCTTACCTCTTAATACAGAAAGCTCCACGAAGCCAGAGACCCTGTGGACTCACTCACTACTGGATTCCCCACACCTAACACACTGACTGTCACGTAGTTGGCATTCAAGAAATATCTACTGAATAAATAAAAGCATGTCACATTCTTTGCTGTATCTCCAGATCCCAACTCAGCACTTGGCTCAATAAATCCTTGAAGAATTGATGAATAAGGGAGGGATGGAGCAGGGCTTTGAAGGATAAATAGGAGTTACTCAGCCAAGGGAAATAAAAAGAAAGAGGCAGGAGGTCCCAAGGGCAGAGAGGATGACATTTGTAAAGGCAGGCAAAACACAGAGTTTTCAGGGAATAGCAGCTTGTTGGAAGCAGCCCAACATTTTATTTAAAATGAGTTTAAATCAATGAACTTTACAGAAAAGTGCCAGAAGACCACCTAGGTTTTCTCATTTCTTTCTTTTCTACCACCAGTCTATTTGCTTTAGATTAACAAAGTCACAGGGCCCTCACATTTCTACTCTATTAATTGCCACTTTTTTGTTTGCAAGAAATAGAGAAACTTCATTCAAACTAGTTCAAGCAAAAGAACCAGCAAATGATTTGATCAGTGCATCTATGTATGTAAGCATGTCTGTTTCTTTGTATTTAACTATCCACTGACTGCCAGTCTGTCTGTCTACCTATCTATCTGCAGATGCTTCTGTACTTACAGTGGGATTATAGTCCAAAAAACTCTTCATACATTAAAAACATCATAAATCAAATGAATTTAATACCCTAGCCTACCATCACAGCTTAGCAACACACTAAACTATAGCCTGTTGATTATTTCATTCATGATTATGTGATCAGTGGTTGGTGATCACATGACTGACTGGAAGCTGCGACCTCTGCCGAGCACCTGAGATAGTGTTGTACCACTATCACTAGTTCAGGAAAGACCAAAATTCTCAAATTTGAAACAAATTTGGTTTCTACTGAATTCACATCACCTTTGCTCCATCATAAAATCAAAAAAATCTTTGTCAAATTGTCTATTGTAGGTCAAGGACCATCTGTCTTTACTTCTGATCCAGGTTTTCTTTCTTCTAGGGTATCTTCATTCTCTTCTTCAAACAGCTGCCTCTTTGAAATCACAGAAACAGGCTTACATGGTCCCAGCAGCTTTAGAAGCATCCGTATAATGTTCATATAAGAAATCCGAAGAAGAGAATTTGACTGGTTCTGTTTAGATTCACAGGCTCACTCCAGAACAGTACCTGAGACCACTGCCCTGCCTGTGTCTTGTGCCCCCATGAGAGATAATGCCATGTCTGACAGACACAGGAAATAGAAAGGAGTGTTCTCCAAAGGAACAGAATCAGAGCAAACTAAAACTGTACTCCCACCTCATGAACCATGCCTATGTCCCGGGCAGCCAAGTGCCTACCCTGGACACCTCATAACCATATCCAGCCATCCCCATTCTGCAGAGGAGGAGGTAAACTTTGCATATGCACGTGTCTTGTTTTCATGTAGCCTCTTCTCTGGGCCTGAGTCTCTTCATCTGTAAAGTGAGTATGTTGAGCTAAATTCACCTTTAAAGGTCCCATCCAAAGATGACATTCTGGTGTTTCTGAGATGTTTACATTTCAACTCTGGCTAACTTACCTCGGATAATGGAAACCTGTTTCCTTGTTTAATTGTTTCATGAAGTAGGTTTGGGTATTTTATTTTTGTTATTTTTAGTCATCTCAAAAACACTTGATCTAAGTTCAGCAAAAGAATCCCATGTCTTTCCCTCAGTGCATTTTTCAGCCTCACTCAGAGTTAGGATTATTTGGATTATCCTCTTTGGAAGAATATCCTCTTCTGAGACATTGAAGGGTGAAGTTTTAGATCTATTTTAGTTTTAATTCTTGTACCCCAAATTTTCATTATTTCTGATTGATCCTGGGAGCTGCAGGAAGAGAAATCATTGTTCCCTGAGGTTATTTGTGGTCCACTTGACTTTAGTAGAGAATATTTCAGACTGGGGCCTCTGAACCTGAAACTGTTGCCTTTTATATTTATTGAGCATCATGACAGACTTGTGAGGTGCAGAGAAATCGAAACCACTGTGGCATTAACCCTTCACAGTGGGACTCTGGGCCTTTGCCAAGCACATTCACCTGCCCCTGAACCAACAAGTCCAGCCACCGGGGAATAGGGGCAAAAAACAGGACACAAGGAAGAAAACTGACCTCCTCAAAGTCAACAGCTAGTTGATGAAATTTAAATTTAAAATCCAACTCTCCTGACTTCCATCCTCGTTCCCCTATCTTCCCTCCCACAAGCAACTTGGCCCTTGATTTCCAGACACCTGTACTGTTTGCAGAAAAAGCCTTGTCCCTCGACCAAGCCTAATCAGCTAGTATTAACTCCCCAGGGATCCTCTGACAGAGCCAAGCCTTTGTTGGGCATGGAGGCTGAATCCCCTCATGCCCTTGGCTCTGTCTAAGACTCACACCTGCAGCCCTACACACCTGCAAGCAATTGAAGACCCGTGTCTCTCTCTCTCAAAACTGTGAGGATGTCACAGCAGATGCTGACATTGCCCACCAGCCCCTGAGGCTAGAGAAGTCTTCACAGGCTGGCATGACTGGCAAGGGCCACAGCCAGGTAGATCCTGAGCCACATGGGCACCATCTGTTTGGCGTTTCCCAGACCAAAGTCCAAGGTAAGGGGTAGCCCAACTCCTCCCTGAGCTCCCCATCCCCTGCATAGGAACCCTGTTCCTCAAAGGTCCCAGCTTTCTCGGATGGGCTTAAGAGGCTGACAGCAGCCAAAACTTCTCATTTGAGAACCACAAGAGGCCTTCCAAACCTTTCTCCAAAAGTCCAGTACATTTCTTAGCATGTCCTCTCACAAAAATATTTACGGGAGATTTGCTGCATTCCCGGCAAATTAATGAAGCTGTTATGCTTTTCTAGAATATTAATATTCTCCATGCTTCAAGGTTGATGATAAAGGCCCCATCATCCAGGAAACTCCTCCTAGGATTTCCATGCTGTTTCAATTAATAGCACATAGAACACTCAAAGCTTTGCTGCTCTTGGCTGGCTCTTCCATGCAAACCCTCTCTTGGTGCCTGGTACCCAAACTGCCTCTATTAGTGTCTGAAATGGCCCCAGAACCCATCTCTGACTCTCCACTCTCCCCAGACCTCAACCTATCAGCCTGTCTGAGCCCATTCCTTCCCCTGTGATCTCTTCTCCCTTGCCACAGAAGCATTGCACACAACCCAGTAGTCTTTTTCCTGAGTACTTCAGCTTTCTGGATATGAAAACCAGACTATCTTGCCCTGACTCAGAAACATGCATTAACTTTCAGCTGTTGATAGGATTTTTTAAGTCACTCATCCAGTATTTGTTGAGCAACTGTCATGTAACAATTATTCTGCAGACGGTGAGGATACAACAGTAAGCAAAATACAGCAGTGGTCTAGATGGGAGGACAAGCATAGGTCAGCCGGCAGCAAGGGTGATCAGCCCTATGATGGCAAGTTTGTGTGACAGGAGCACCTTCTCTTGGATGGAAGGTTTCCTGGCATGGGGCAGCTGGCTTGAAGAAAACTCCCTGTCTGCATTCAAGGTCTATGGCCCCCTAATCCTCCAAGTGCTTACTCTGAGCAGTCCAACATCCAATGACTCACATACCCTGCCCAAAGGGCTTTCTTCCCCATGCTTCATTCTGAATTATTTCCCCATGTATAGAATTTAAATCTCCAACTAAATTAGAAATTTTAGCAGGGCAGGATCAGGATTCCTTTCATAAACTCAGCTCCCTGGGTGACACAGGACTGGTCCATAGGATTTACTTAAATGTTTGAATTAGGTACTGTGGTAGAGACTCTCAGAACTGTAGCCAGGCAATGGCTGGCCCAGGAATGATGCCCTTTACCTTCCAGTCATAGGACACAGGCACCAGTCATAGTGGGCCACTTCCAAATCGGGGACTTTGTAAGCCTGTGTTTTCTTCCCACCCTCTTCCCTCTCATACAGGCTGACCCGCAGACAAAATGATGACCCAGCCTTGAGCATGACCTTTCATACTGTGATCATGACATGCAAAGGAATTCAATGTTTCGGTACCATAAACAGTGTCACTATTGGCAGAGCAGTCCAGCCTTATCCTAAATAATAGAGGTGCAAGATACCCATCTTCCACCTCAAAACTGGAAAACCTAGCATCTGCCATGCTCCAGGGCAACACTCAGCAGGTGCTAGTCTCCATTAGCCACAGACCCCGCAGTCCCCCATGAGTCCAAGGGTCCTGCCCCAGTCCTTGCACTTTTGATTTTCAAAACTGCCTTGTAGCTTATTTCAAGCATTTGAGCCTCTGAGTACAAAATAAATCAGGGAGTCCAGTTGCCAATGACCCTCCCCTCAGCTCTTCTCTTGGGAGTTTATGCCATTTTAGAACCTATAACAGCAATCTTGGTCTTGGTTCAGGACCTGAGTGGGACTCAGTGCCTTGCCTCTAAGAAATATTCTATAATGACCCTTTATATTCCTGAAATGAAATTAATTTTACCTACCTATTTATATATAATTTTAAAAATTGGTACAATGCTCTAATTAAAATATCAAAAGACATAAACATACCTTATGGTGACATCACATGTTTAAGATGCAAAAATTAGGCATGATGACATCAGAAGCCAGGATGAAATCAAATGGTTGCATGCAGAAATAGAAGGGCGACATCATGAAGGCAGATGTGTGTGTGTGTGTGTGTGTGTGTGTGTGTGTGAGAGAGAGAGAGAGAGAGAGAGATTGTGGTGACCCAATTATATAGTAGACTATCATCAGGGATGTGTTTTATCCAAAAGATATAAAACTCTTGGTAAAGTCTGGAACAACACAAAATCCAGTCTTTCCTTGATTCTTACAACTGCATTCTGAGAAAATTTCATGCATTTAGAGTCATGAAGCAAATACTCCATGTTCATGTGTAATGTGAAACTCAATTTTAGGCTCCAATCATCCTAAACATGTTCTGCACTCAAGAATCTACAATGAGTCACACGAGACAGGGTGGCTCTTCAGAGTGGCCCAGCATCCAGAACCGCGAAGGCAGACTATCATCTCTGCCTTTTCCACTACGTGCTGAGACCATCCCAACCCAACCGCTAAGACAATACCAAACCCACACATTTCCAAAGTCCCCCTTCAGCCAGAATATTCTCAATAAGAACTTCTGCTCTAAACCAAACAGACATACAGAGAGGTGAAAGGGATATTGAACAAACTCAAGTGTTTCTTCATAGCATGATGAAAATAAGGCATATCACCTCAATGTGATTTCTTGGGACCACCAACTTGTTAGCAAAGGAATCAGCAATGATTTAAAAAGACAGTAGCAGGAGTTCAGGTGGAAGAGCTTTGTCTCCCCCTGGGCACTGGGAGAGGGGGAGGGACATGGCTTGCTTCCTGGACAGCCCCTGACAGCTCTCCCCAACCCTATTCTAACCTGACAGGAGATACTTTACCTCTAGATTTCTGTTTTTCAAAGGAAGAATAAGTAAAAAGAGAGGCTGAACCTGAATGAGATTCAGTTCTCCTGGCCCTCTCATCTGCTGCCTATTTTTAGCCCCCTTGAAGAGTCACATTGAGACATTTCTTCGCTGTCTCTGAGAGCACTTTCACCTAAAATAGTTCTTGAGTCATTTTTCTCTGCTGTTGTGACATTGGGGCAGACAAGACGGACGCTTGTTTTGAAGAAACATGCGTGTACATCAGGTTTCATTGGGCCTGCACAGGCTGAGGCCCAGAATCAAAATTACTCTAGGCCCCCACAAAGCTAGAAATCATCCTCTGAACCCTTCCCCAGAGACCAGCTTCCTGGGATCTCAAGGAAGAAACGCCTCCTTTTCTCCACAGAAGTTTGTATTGTGTATACTCTGACATGGTTTCTTTAGTAGTTTTTTTACTGCATCCTTAGCCTATTTATTTATTTTTATTTTGAGACAGGATCTGACTAAGTCACTAAATTGCCTAGGCTGGGCTTGAACTTGTGATCCTCCTGTCTCAGCCTCCCAAAGTGCTGGGATCACAGTCATGTGCCACCACACCTAGTTTCCTTTAATGGCCCTTGAAAAAACACTGTTGCGATTCTCCGTGAGTATAAGGAAGGGACAGAAACAGAATGCTAGCTGTTTCTCCTTCCACCAACCCAGTGCCCTTCTTCGTCCCTCAGATCTTAATCCCCTCCAACTGAGCACCTAACTTTCCTCATTTCATGCCACCCTCACCTCATTTCCTCCTCTGTCCCAAGCCATTTTTAACTGTCAGACTGGGAAAGATCTCCCCTGACAGGACAATTAAATATTAATGCCTTGATTGAAGAGTCTTGAGCAAATCAATTAAAGATAGGATGTGTGGGGCTGAAGCATTTTTAATCTATTTTTTATTTCTGTCAGGAAAGTGCCTGCTGGAGCCCTTGGCCCCGAGGCGCCCAGGGCTGGGATTGACTCAGGAAGACGTGGAGGGACGGCTGAGTAGCTGGTCACCATCCTCCTCAGACAGGGTCAGGAGCAGGGCTGATGGGGCCTCTGTCCTACCATAAGGATGGACAGAAGGGACCTTCATCAAAAGCTTCCCAGGCTGAGCTGCTGCTCTCATTCGACTCCATACTGTGCCACTTTACACTAGATGTACATAATTACTTGCTTTCTTATTTGCATTGCAACCTGGCATGTGAGGTAACACACCCAGGGCAAGACCTTTCTACACAGGTCCCCACCCAATGCCCGGAACTTGATAGGCCTTTAACAAATGTTTGTGCAAAGAACCCACAAGGCAATGAAATCTGGCCCTTTTTACAACTTCCTTGCTTCCAACGGCAAATCTGTTGAGTGACAGCTAAAAACGTCATTCTTCCATTCCAAGTGTCCTTGAGGTGGCACAGGGACAAAAACATAACATACATGAGATGACCCAGAAAAAAATGAGAATTTATTTCAAATTTATTTCTAGAAAGAAGCAGAGTGGGCAGCTGCTCCCACACCCTGAGATAAACTGCTGACTGACCTTTGGTGGGTGCAGAGTTTGGCTCTATGTTCTCTGGAAATGCATAGGCCAAAAGGCAGACATTGTAGCCTACATGGTTTTTATTTTCTCACCAAAAAGAACACAGAGTGATCTGTCACCAGACTGGGTCTGCGGAGGTCCCCAAAGCTGAGATAAGAAACCTAACCCACCCTAAACACAGAATGGGCTGGAAGGTTCGCTGATGCCCATTGCAGAACAATTTTCAGGACACGTCAGTAAAAGGCTCAGGAAGAGCTTCTTAGGCAGCGATTTTAGTGCACACTCAAAGACATACGTGTGGGTCATCAGGAAAGAGCCATGTTTTACTTCCCGAATCAGGGAACTTTTATGCTTCTCTTGAGGGGTAGGAATTCCGGGAGAACATGGCCCACCTCCCAGAAGGGTACTGGCCCATACTACATGTATAGCCAGTTTTTTCAGATGGATAATTTAAGCATTCTTTCGATTCTCTCAACCTGTTCTTTTATCTTAGGATCAGATTCCTGAGGAATTTGGACATGATAGGTCTGGAAGGAAAGGAGCCTGCATTTAAGCAAGAGAATGCTGATGTGGATCTCCTTGGATAGCTTCATCTGAGAGCTAAAAGTTAGGTCTTAAAAGCACAATTCTTAGGGCCAGGGATTTAGCTCAGTGGTTCCGCCGCCTGCCTCACAAGCGCAAGGTCTCGAGTTCGATCCCTGGTACCAAAAAAACCCCTCAAAAGTACAATTTTTAGTTATTGATTTCCTTGTTTCTTTTTTTCCTATCTTTTATTTCTTCTATTCAACCTCAGATCTTCTGAGAGGATTTTTCTAAAACTATAAATCAAGAGTGATTTATGAGACTTCTTATACAGAAATCCTAGTGTCCCTTTGCTGTTCCCTTCACAAGCTGCTCTCACTCTGGCCACAGGACTTGTCCATTTCCTGGGATGCATCCTGGAAACTCTTGGTATTGGCCTTTCTGCTCAGGGTCTCCTCGAGAGTCATTCTGCCTCCTGTGCACCTGGCAGTGCTGTCCCTCACTTACCTTTCTTTATTTTTCTCCATTTCATTTACCTCCTTTTGCTGCCCTCAATATCTGTTTCTCACTCATTTGCCTGTTGGCTGTCTTCCTCATTAGACCATGAACTTCATGAGGGCAGGATTTGGTCCGTTATGCTTAGCGCTGGCCCTAGATGAGCACTTGACACCTAGCAGGCATTCAATATCTATTAGTCAAATTTTGAGTCAAGGACATCATATCAACCATGACTTTTGGAAGCCACAAAAATACTGCTTTAAAGGGAGACTCCTATATTATGAAGGCTTTCTGATGCATATGAGACAACATGTTCCAGGCGTTTTAATTCCTTATAATACAATTTCACACAGGAGCAGAATGCAGGGGGGTTATAAACATTATGAAGTATGACTTCTGGCTAGCCTAGCTTTCTTTACTCAGCCCAGGCTAGCTCTGCAGTTTCTCCTCCACTCTCCACTTTTACTTTGTCAAGTAAACTTGGCCTCTGCTAGAAGAAGAAGAAGGAGAAGGAGAAGGAGAAGGAGGAGAAGAAGGGGGAAGAGAAGGAGGAGGAGGAGAAGGGGGAGGAGAAGGTGAAGGAGAAGGAGGAGAAGAAGGGGGAGGGGGGAAGGGGAGGGGGAGGGGAGAGGGAGGGGGAAGAATGACTTCTGTCATTTGGTGTCAAACATGAAGGACCAAAGTGAGCTTTGACATGTTTTCATTCCCTCAGGTCAGCTCTTGGGTAGACTTCCCAGCAGGACTCTAAGTACAGCTCTTCAGGACTGCTTGAAGGGAGAGCATCTTGGCTTAGCTCTCAGGTAATAAGACAATGTACACTCACTGCAGATGTTTAAGAGCTGGGCTTACAGTCTCATCCACAGAGAGAGTGAATTAACTTTAGTAGGAACAGGGAAGCAGAGTAGCTATAGGCAGAGCCTCTCAGTAGAAGAGAAAGCTAAACACTGTCTGTCGAGGGCTGACACAAAGTTCTAGAGTTCTCTGTTGCTGCATAACAAATGACTCCCAAGCACCTTAAAATGACAAACATTCATTATCTCTCAGCTTCTGTGGGTGGGGAATTTAAGAGCAGCTCAGCTTGGTGGT
Source organism: Heterocephalus glaber (assembly GCF_053883595.1). NCBI lineage: Eukaryota > Metazoa > Chordata > Mammalia > Rodentia > Bathyergidae > Heterocephalus > Heterocephalus glaber. The sequence goes on from NW_028258372.1 coordinate 22,222,978, forward strand.
TGAGGCTCAGGGTGTCAGATGAGGTTGGACCCATGACACCAGCCAGGGCTGCTTGATGGAAGCTGGAGAATTTCCAAGGTGTCTCGCTCACAGCGCTGATGACAAGTCCTCGTGGGTTATCTTCAGGAGGCCTCACTTCCTACCATCAGGACCTCTCCTTAAGGCCACCTGAGGGTCGTCATGATGCGACAGCCACATCCCCCAAAGCAGAAGAGAGAGCCAAAAGAAAGTCTCCGTGCCTTAGGGCCTAGCCTTGAAAGTCTGTCGTTTCCTGTCATTTCCTGAAAGTTTTATTTGTTGAAAGTGAATTGCCAAGTTCAGACCATACTCAAGGAAAGAATTAAACTCTATCTCTTAAAAGAAGGAAAATCAACAAGTTTGTAGAGATATCTGAAAATCACCAAGAAGCTAAAGTGGACAAAGTGGCCTTAGCAACCATCACCAGTGCGAGGAAAAGACAACGGACTGAAGAATTGGATGTCCCAGAATTCACATCTCGAACCTATCACTTACCAGCTGGATGAACTCAAAGACCTTTGCCATCTCTGCGCTTCAGTTTTCTCTTGTTTTAAAATGAAGATCATAGCACTCATTTTGCTAAATGCTATGAGAAATAGAAAAAAAATGCATGTCAATCTCTCTTCTGGACACATGGTTATCTGCTTGGCACTTATTCCCACAGCTCTGCCTGTTCTTAATACTTTGGAGTGAGGATGCATATTTTCAAAGTGAAGCAAATCACTTGAATTCTCTCTTTTCTTCAGACTGATACTTTCAAGGTCATTACTATTTAGTATTTGGGTCAGGAAGGGAAATAAAAATTAAAAGGTGTGTTCTTCTATGCAGCAACCCCTTGGTTGAATGGGCTTAGGGCTTTTCATTCAATCCCAAAGGCTGGCAGTAAAATTACAAGACAAAAGGAAATTCATAGAGAGATGAAATTCACATAGAGAGTCAAATTGCAATACAGCAAATCCCACACAGACACAAGACTTCAGGAAAGGGAAATTGTCTTAACCCATCCAGAGCAGCTGTCTTCCTGGTAGAATGACTCTTTTTTACCTGTGCTGGTAGCTGGTAAGACCACCATCTTGGCCCAGACAACATTTTCCTGTCTTCTGCACATAATAAATAATATAAATCTATGTCACAAAAAAAAAATCAACCTCCAAATTCTTCCATCCCATTTGCTAATTTTTTTCTTGGTCTTTACCCAAGCCGTGGCTCTCCGTCTCATCCAGTTCAAAATATCTCCCATTTATATGATGTTTTTAATTTTTAAAGAATTGAATCTTTGGGGCCGGGGATTTGGCTCAGTGGTTTCACCGCCTGCTACGCAAGTGCAAGGACCCGAGTTCGATCCCGGGTACCAAAAAAAAAAAGAATTGAATCTTTAATGACACAACAATGCTGAACATTCAATATTGAGTTTGCATGATGAAACTTTCTAATAACTAGTTTTTGTTTTTTCTGTAAGTCCCTGGCTCAACTTTGAGTTGACTTGTTCTCGGCAATAATTAGGATTCCTCAAAGGAAATGGCACAATTATTGAGAAATGAAGTTGCCCAGGGCAAGATGTGACCGTGAAGGTATAAAAAATGGCAGCATCGTTCCCTGCATTGTATTCCACTTATGGTATATAGTCAAAAGCCCAGGTTATGCCTTTCTAAAATATCCTGGTTGATGCAATTCCACTCACAATTTATTTCTCTCAATTTTATGGAAAATGTGGAACATTAGCACAAGGCAAGAATGTAGCATCTCCCTGATTTGCCCAAACCCAGAAGGCTTTATTCAGTACACCTATTTGGATGGGCTTGGACAAGCATCTCTGAAATAGAAATGCTCCATTAGTAAACTGCAAATAGGCAGTGCTCAGAAATGAGCTGTAAGAATTCTACAGTTATTCTGTTATTTCATCTCTTGCTTATTTCCCCCCAGTGAATTTCATGACCTATTTTTTCTTTGATTGATTTTTTCAGATAGGGTCTTATCTTGCTCTGCTATCCAAACTGGCTCTGAACTCCTGGTCCCAAGTAATCTTTTTGCCTCAGCTTCCTGAGCAGTTGAGACTACAAGCTCATGTCACCAGCTCATGTCCTACTTTTAAACTCCATTTTAGCTTAAGATGACAAAGAAGCCCTTTGGAAATTATATGAAGTCCATTATTTTAATTGATTTGTTTAAAATATTTTAATCAATTAGCATTAAATCAAAGTGTGTTGCTATATATATTACATTTTTATATATATAATATATAATGCAGTGGTACCTCAGTTTATGAACTTGATTCTTTCCATGATTCTAGTCTCAACCAGAGTTGGACAAGAACTGAATCAAATTCAGGGGTTAGGTTCAATGTTGACTTTATGGGGAAATTTGATTCGGTTCTCATCCAGTTCGGTTTACAGCCAGAATTGTGGAGAAAATTGAGTTCATGAACCGAGGTACCACAGTATATGCATATTATATATATATATATATATTTACATGCTATGTATATAATATATAAGTATTGTTCATTATATGTTACATAATGTACAATTAAAACAATATAAAATGTATGTGCTATGAATATAAATATATATATGCTACATACATTTAGAATATACAGATATATACACATTTGTATATGCATATGTATATATGTATGCTCTGTGCTATATGTTTAATTTCCAATCAGTCTTTACAATTCTATACTGTAACTGTTACTTCTCCATTTTTCAAGCAATGAAATTCATTAGAGTTTCATTTGGCAATCCAAAGAAGTCCGGTAATAATACATTTGGAATTTAGACTCAGTGTTGTCTGATTTTAGGGCTTGTGTCTCCTCTCCCCTACATCATTCTGACTTCCTCACAAGTAACTACAGAGGAACATCAAATTCTGAAGCAGATCGGGAGGCTGAGGCAGGAGGATTGCTACCGGTTTGAGGCCAGCCTGGGCTAGCCAGTGAGTTCAAGGCCAGCCTCGGCTAAACAGCAAGACCCTGGCCCAAAAAACAAAAAGCAAAAGCAAAGAACGAAAGTCATACAAAGTTTATTCTCCAATCACATTCCAATCTCCATTGGAATTAGAAATCAAAAACATTTACAAAGAGCTTTGAGGAATTTTCAAACCCGTGGAAATTAAACAGCGAACTACTGAGCAACGTAGGAGTCAGAGAAGTCCTGGGAGATTAGAAAAGCCCAGAGGGCGAGAAGTGGAGAGGGCGCAGGACATCTGAGGGGTGGCGTAAAGTGGAGCCCCAGGGAATCTGCAGCTGTGAACCACTTTTAGAAAGGACAGATCCCCCAGTTCACCTCCCACTTTAAGGAAAAACAAAAGCAAAGCAAAGCCAAAGCAGACTTCACCTGAAGCAAGAAGGAAGGAAATAACAGTATTAGGGTGGAATCATTAGACAGACTAGAAACGGCGGCAGCAAATCCACAGCCCGAAGGCGGGCGGGACTGGAGGAGAGGACAGGCTGCCAGGTGCGTCCGGAGTGGACTGGCGTGGCCACCTGTGCGGGCAGGAGGACTCGGTGTCCTCAGAGCCGCGGGGGAGCCGCGGTGCCCGGGTCGCCCTCCCCTCCGCTCCCCGAGGCTGGGGAGTGGGGCAGAGCGTGGACCCATCTTCCTGTGCCCGCCTGTCCCTCGGGAGTCCCTCGAAGGCTGCGTGTGTGCAGGGGACAGCGTTGGTGGCCTGCACGCAGGTCTGTCCCCTCTTCTTCACCGCAGGTGACGTCTCGGGAAGCCTCCGCTGTCAAGTGACCCAGCATAGGGCCGGGGATTTAGCTCAGTGGATCCGCCGCCTGCTGTGCAAGCACAAGGACCCGAGTTCGACCCCCGGTACCAAAAAAAAAAAAAAAAGGTGACCCAGCATAGAAAAGAAGATCTTTGCAGGGCCTGCTTTGTTCCTGGGAATTTCCTGCCTCACCAACCCCAGGGAATGCGAACCAGGCTGCAGCTGCCCCACCTCAGCTCAGTGAGCGAAGACGCAGGGCACCCAGCCCCAGGCCACAGAGTGCTGGGCCCAGCGCCCCCAGGCAAGGTGGCCCTGGGGACACCAGCGTGGCCCCTCCAACCCCAGAGCGAGGGTCTCGGCCCAGCCGCCTTCCTGTGTGACCTCATCGTCCCGACACAGACACGCCGCTGTCCTGTCCGGGAAGAACACGGAGCCAGCTACCAGAGCCGAGCTTCCCTGCTGACCGTGCCGGCTGGCGTCCCCGAGCCCCTTTGCAGAGGTTTCCCGTGCCCCTCGTGCCGTCCACCCTCTTTCCTCTGACTCACCACATCCCTACTAAGCCACCCCCAGGCCAGGCCCTGCCCCGGGTCCTGCTGTAAAAGCCCTAGTCACTCCAGCAAAGGACACTGACATCCAAGCAGGTAAATAAAGCAGAGGAAGAGTGGGGGCGCGGTGGTGCACGCCTGTCATCCCAGCACTTGGGAGGCTGAGGCAGGAAGGTCGCTGTGAGTTTGAGGCCAGCCTGGGCTACAGAGCAAGATCCTGTCTCAAACCAAAAAATGGGGGGGGGGGTGCCTTAAAAGTGTACAGAAAGACACAGGAATGTGCGCAGTGGCAGGGCTGACACAGAGCACCTGACCCCCAGTGGAGGGACAAGGGGTCAGCCACTGCCACCCCACGCGGGTGGGGAGGGGCGGGGCCGGTCTGACTGGCAGGGAAGAGTAAAGGATGGGACAGGAGGCAGGCAGGAGGCGGGATGGCTGGAGAGGACCCTGAGCACCCAGAGACTGTCCTTCCTGCAGGTCCTCGCGGGGGGAGGACGCAGACTCAGTGTGAGCCCGAAACGGTGGAGCCAAAGGCATGCCTGCCGCAGGTGTAGGTGGTACCTGAAGACCTGTTTTCTGGTTTTGTTCTCCAGCACTGGGGACTGAACTCACTGTGTTTGCACTGAGCTGCACCCCAAGCCCTTTTGTTTTTATTCGGAGACAGGGTCTCGCTAAGTTCCCACGTTGCCCCGGCTGAGCTTGAACTTTCGACCCTCCTGCCTCAGCCTCCCACGGTGCTGGGCTCACAGGCGTGCAGGCTGAGAAGAGGCTGTTGTCCGGCCCGCAGCTCTCAGGGTGGGAGTCTTGGAGGAGACTCACGAGGCAGAGACGGAGGGACTTCGGAGCTCAGGGCCAGCTCCCCGAGGAGGCCTGCCCCAGTCCCTGGCTTTCCAAGCGCAGCCTCGCGCTCCTACCTGAAGTCCCCTGGCTCGGGTTTGGGGCGGCCCAGTCCACACCCACCCCGGGACCGCGCCCTGCTCTTCCCGCAGTGAGAGCCAGGGACCCGGGGCCCAGCCCCGCCCATCTGCGCAGTCACTGCTGGGGCCTGGCAGTGGCGGGCAGCTCTGTGCGGAGAAACCACGACGCCGACCCGGGCAGGAGCCGAAGAGCGCCCAGCCGGGGCCCTGGAAACGCGATTCGCTCAGATGGGGAAGCGGTTGGACAGCAACCCGGCTCGGCGGCGGGGACGGCGTGACGTCCGCGCCCCCTGGTGCCCAGCCTAGGAAGTGACCGACGTCGCTCCTGTTCCGCTCAAGCACGCAGGCTGCGCTCTGGTGGTGCAGGCACGCGAGCTGCGAGAGGGAAAATGAGGAGCAAAGGGGCGGAAAGGTCTGCAGCCCAGAGAACTAACGTTCAATGTTTTCCTTTGGTTTTTGAGACACGGTCTTGCTATGTAGCCCAGGCTGACTTGGAACTCTCAGAGATTCTCCTGCCTCGGCCTCTCAAGTGCTGGGATGACAGTCGTGCGCCACCACGCCACACTGGCATAAAATCTATTTTTAAAATAATCTTCATTAAACTTCCTTTCCCAAGATGGCATATTTTTATGAAAGTTTTTCTCAAAGGTGAGCTCCACGGCATAACCCAGAGCAAGGGTCCTGGTGGGGCCTGGCTGTGCGGGACTTGGACCCGTGTCCGCCTGGCGCATACCGGGGACACTCGGTGGCCAAGGCAGGGCCGAGAAGCACCGAGGACCCGCCTCCGTGTCAGGCAGCCTCGGCCTCCCTGGCCCATTCAGAGCACAGAAAGTGGAGTTCTCAGAAAGCGAGGTTTCCACCTCAGCCCATGGGTGACCCCAGCGAGGGCTGCTGACCCAAGGGGAACAGCCTTGGTACAGAGGCCGTGGCCCAGGAAAAGCCAGGGCTGGAGGACAGCAAGCACCTGTCTCCTGTACCCTTGCATCTTAGAGGTCACAGGTAGCCGGGTGCAGTGGTACATGCCGGTCATCCCAGCCTGGGAGGCTGAGGCAGGAGGATCTCTGTGAGTTGGTGGCCAGCCTGGGCTCCAGAGCGAGACCCTGTGGATGGCAGTGTTTCTCAAAGTGTGGGTCTTGAGGGATTTGTTAAAACGCTCATTCCTGGGCCCCCCTTAGCCCTAAGTTGGCAGCTATCGCAGAATCGATCGGGGCCTCTCTGACTCCAAGTGCTTTCAGATTCCCTTCAATGCTGTGAGCAGGAGGAGCGGAGCGGCTGTCAGAAGAACACAGGCTTGGTGACTTCAATTTGCGGCGGTTATGTGAAGCAACACAATGGGAATCACAGCCAGGGAGCCCCATAGGGCGCTGGGCCGGCGAGACAGCTGACCTCCCTTTCCTTCCTGCCCCGATGCATTTTTCCCTTCGACCAAATGTTCTTTCTGTGACACCCACAGGCGAATGAGAAGCTTCCTCTCGAGAGCCACAGGGGCCCTGGGCGTCCCTCAGTTCACCCCACATCAGGACCAGGCAACTGGCTAGCAACCAACTCTTATTCATTTTTAAATCCAGGCAGTCCCGAGTGCCATGAGCACTTCTATCTTTAAAAAAGTAGGAAAAGGAAAAAGGAAAGAAAAGAGAAAAAAACCATCCAATCTTATTTAAAACAAATCTGAGCCGGGTGTGGTGGTGCAGGCCTGTCATCCCAGCACTCGGGAGGCTGAGGCAGGAGGATTGCTCCAAGTTTGAGGTCAACCTGGACAACATAGTGAGATCCTGTCTCAAAAACAAAACAAAACAGAAATCCAAAAGAGGGAAGAAAGGTATTTACTGCAATATTATATGTCACACAGGTAAAAGGTAAATGGTAAATACTGTGTTTCCCCCCAAAATAAGACCTAACTGGAAAATAATCGGCCTTGCAAACTAGAGATCGAAACTGCTTGCCCAGTCTCCACGCCTCACCTGCCGCGCAGAGGAGCAGCCGCAGAGGTGCAGAGCACTGTGGTGCAACTGCCTATCACCATGGTAACGACCAGGCCTTTCCCGCTAGATCTTATTTTCCCGGAAACGCGGTACTATAAATGCAGTGCTAGTGTCTCTCACTGTGCTGGATGCTTATCATAATATTGAGCAATGCCCCTGTTCTGGGGTCTTTCCACCAAGCTCCATCCCCAGCCCGTTCTATTTTCTATCGTGAGCACAGTTTTGCTAAAGTCACTAAGTTGCCCGGACTGGGCCTGGACTTTCGATCCTCCTGTCTCAGCTTCCCAGAGTGCTGGGTTACAGCTGTGCACCACCATGCCTGACTGGCCTTGCCCTCTGATTGGAAAACTCCTATCCATCCTGTGAAGCCCAGTTGAAATGCCTCATTTGTGAAGCCTTCCTGACCCCCGCTCTTCAGGTGCTCCCCGGTTTGTGTACTCAGCTGCAGACACCAGTGAGAAACAATCGCCTTCCACGGGCCTCACACCTCAGCCAGGAGAGGCCTTCAGGGATGGCCCAGGTAGGCAGGCACCGGGGGTCCCAGCCCCATCTCTGCCTCACCCCCACAGACCTGAGCCTGGAAGAGGATGCCGGCCAGCTCCTCCTTGGCTGGCGTGACCCGAAGCCTACACGTGGGGCACTGTCGCGCTACTCCTGCGGGTGCCAGAGTCTGGGCCCCTGGGAGGAGGCGGAGCTGGCGCGTGGACATGGCGCTTGCGCAGCAGGCGGCGGAACCACTGAGCTAAACCCCCGGCCTGGGCTTCATCCTCTTTACGTCCCACCCCTCCCTGCAGCTCTTGGCCCCCTTCCCATTTGCAAAAGCTCTCCCTGCCCGTTTCCCATTGTGTGCCTTTTGTTTTGCTCTTGAACTTATTTATAGTTTGTTGTCATAAAGATGAACCATGTGATACTTAAGCTTGTATGTCTCATGTATTTCTCTTCACATTACAGTCTCAGGTGCACCCGTTTTCCTCACATGACTCAGGCTTATCCTTCTTCATGGCAGAGTAGTGCTCCATGGTGTGTAAATACCACACATTCTTGTTCTTTATCCCTTCATCTCCTGATGAGCACACAGGCGGCTTCCAAGAGTTAGCTATGATGACTTGTGCTGCTGTAAACACAGCGTGCATGGATCCCTGTGAGGTGATGTCTTTAACCCTTTGGGGAAGACACCGGGACGGGGCACAGCTGTGTCAAATGGAAGTTTCAGTCGTAGTTTTTGAGGAATCTCCACACTGATTTCCACAGTGGTTGCACAGTTTACACTCCCACCAACAGTGGAGAAAGGCTCTGTTCTCCCCGTCGACATGTGTTATTGGCTGATTTCTCGGTGATGGCCCTTCTTTCTGGGTGAGATGGGATCTGAGCGTTGTTTTGCTTTGCGTTCCTCAATCGGGCAGCGAGGTTAAACATTTTTTTCAGGAGCGCCTTAGCTCCCCTCCGGGTGCGGTTCTGCGTTTAGCCACACAAGGGCGCCGCTGAGCCGCGCCAGCGGCCGCCGGTGCTCAGGAAGGACGTGTCTTCCTGTCTCGGGCAGAGGACGCATGCGCCAGGACTGGTGGCCCCTGTAAGACCGCCGAAAAGGAGTGCGCATGCGCCAGGGCTTGCCTTGCAGGGCTACAGCGGGTGCAGAGGTGAGTGCGCATGCGCTAAGGCTGGCGAGCGGCACCTTCCCTCGAGTGCATCGGACCGCCAGAGACGCTGTTTCCCAACATGCAGCCCTGAGAATAAGGAACGACTGCCAGGCGGCTGCATAAACGCACAGGTCGTGCAACTGTGCAGTCGCACACATAGGTCCTAAACTGGTGACTCTGAGTCAGCTCTGCGTTGGGTGCCCACGGCGATTTCCTGGTTCTCGCGGCTGTGTAATTTTGGTTACGCGAGAGTGCCATTGTGGCCAGGCGGGATGGTGCACGCCTGGGAGGCTGAGGCAGGAGGATCACAAGTTCGACCCCAGCATGGACAACTTAGTGACTTAGCGAGACCCGGTCTCAAAATTTAAAAAGGGGTTAGAAATGTAGCTCAGAGTTAAGGCCTTGGGTTCCAACACCGATACAGCTCCCCATCCCCAAAAGATCAGAAGGTGGCGTATTCTTGTTCATGAGAAGAAAGGGGCGGCTTACGGTGAGTGGCTATCACGTCTAAGATTAGGCTGCAAAACAACCCTGACTTGCTGACACAGATCTGAAAGGCCTCGCTCTTTTCCCTCGGACAGCCAGCAGGGGTCGCGAGCTGACTGACAGCTGGTGCTCGAGCTGCCCTGGAAGCCCCTCAACTGCTCCAGGAAGATACCTGCCTGGGCCAAACAAGGCTTTGCATCACTTCAGACCAATCAGAGGTCTTGATTTGGACCACAGCAGTCTTGAATTCATACCAATTAGCAGCCTAGGATTTGGACCAATCAGCTGCCTCAAATGTGAACCAATCACAGGCCTGCCATTGCTATATAAGCAGCACTCTGGGCTGCCCCTCAGGTTGTTCCGATGGAGCCAGCAGTTGTTTGCTGGGTGCAGTCCAGCACCTGTGCAGAGTGCTGTCGTGATGGTCCGGTAAGTCCTGTCATTTGTCCCAGGGCCAGTGGGCCTGGGAAGGTCCTGTGAGTGTATTTGGGATTCTCCCCCTGTGCAGGGTGGGCAGAATGGGTTGCTTATTTAAAAAGCTGAGAACACTAGGGTAGGGGAGGACTGAAGAGTTCTAGAATCTGACAGAGACCTGCAGCTGGGTCAGTAGACTGGGAGACAGACGGGGGTCAGCGACAACTGGTGGAGACAGGAGGGCTGCTTATAGCAAGCAGATGGCCTCAGCTGGCTCCAGATCTAGGCTGCTGATTGGTCCAAGTCTGCGGCAGTAAGGTGGAGGACCGAGGGAGGGTGGAGCAGGTCTCCTGCAGTCCCTCAGTGACCGGCTGTGTGGTGACAGTTCTGTCTCTCAGCTCAGCCCAGCCTCACACTCCTCCAGCCCATCCCTTGGGATCTGGGAGTCACAAGGCACCGGGAAAGCCAGCAGGGGTTTCCAGTCCTTGTGTCTCGAAGTCAGGGTATGAACCTGCAGCTGGGGCTCTGCCACACCAACAGCTGCAGGACCGTGGCCAGCTCCGCAGGGCAACGTCCAGGGATATCGCCTGGGCTGCGTCCACCCTCAGCTCCTCACACGTGCCCCGACCTCACCTGGGTGAACCAGGGCAGGGCCGCTGCCGCCGCACCACCTTATACAGTTCCGCTTGAGACTGAAAACATTTCAGTGCTGACTGGCTTGAAAACCATCACAAAGAAATTACAGGAGCCTGTGTGCTTCTTCCTCTGGGGCGGAGGACTGAACTGAATGAAGGGCTTCTGCACTGAGCTACATCCTCCCTCAGCTCTTTTGTTCTTTTGAGACAGGGCCTGGCTAAGTTGCCCAGGCTGGGTTTGAACTCAAGATCCTCCTGCCTCAGCCTCCCAGTGAGCAGGGACTACAGGCACATGGCATGATGCCCAGCTTAGCCTGTGCTCTTACAAAAACCCAAGGGCAAGAATAATTTTCAGAAAAGATTTTCTAAACTAAGAGTCAAAGGGAGCAAACGAACAATGCAATTGTGCCTATTTCAATTTTCCTTTCCTTGTGATGTCTGAGGCAAGACACAAGCTTTTAAAAAGCGTACTCTAGAGAGCTGACTGAGCCCTGGTTTTAGGGTGGGAAGGGCAGCAGAGCAGCTTTATTATCCTGGGTACGCAGCTTCTGGTGGTTCCTATACATCTGCACCGCCACCCACACGCACCCGCACCCAGACCCTGAACTGCCCTGACTCCGACTGCCGAGGCATCCACGCGCCCCTCGCCGGCTTTCCACCCTGGGTCTCCCCTCCGCATGACGGTGCTGCTCCAGCCGCGTCATGGACCTGCACAACCGCGGCCCTCTGAAGGCCCACTCCCAGGAGGTTGGCTGGAGCGTCACAATCCACATTCCAGACGCTGCCGTACCCTACAGTGCTCTTAGAAAGAAATAGTACAGGAAATAGAGTATTAACACATACTGGAGCACCGCTCTGCCATAAAGGAGAAACCTGAGTCCCCTGTAGGAAAAGACATGCATGCTGAGACTGGGATGTTACAGGAAATAAACCAGACTCTTAAATATTGCATGGTTTCTCTTCCCTGAGAAAGTCAGCAAAATAAAAGACCACAGGAAGCAGGGAGATAGATCTTTTGCAATGGGAAGGGACCAAGAGAAGAGGGGAGCTGTGGGGAGGGACAAACAAGAGTCAAGATGTGTTACACACACGGACCGACCTCCCGGGATGTGTAAGTGTAAGTACCACCCACATGTGCGAATGAAAACTGAAAAAAAGAAAAAAGTATGTCAGTGTAACTGTGCAATAAGACACACGCCGCCATGAGAATGCAGCCGGCAGGTTTATTTTCACCGGGCGGCTCCTGGCCTGCAGAGCTTGTGTGATGCACAGTGCGCTTGCAGTGTGCCAACTCGGGCCGCAGCTCAGAAGGTCCTGAAGAGCTGGTTGGGGAGGTAGCCCAGGTGCAGGAAGGAGGTCTGGGCCTCCTTCTCCAGGGCAGCCAGCTCCTGGATGGTAGGGACCAGGATGTCCACGTGGCCTTTGTAGTTCCCACCTGCGTGGCACAAAGCACACAGCCACATCAGGGCCGTCTGACACTCGGGCTGGCTCGGACTGACCCTGCTTCCCCTCTAGGAGCACCCTGCCGGCCTTGCTTCTCTGCAGCACCCCAGCAGTATCTCAGGGGAATGAAGGCCGGGGCCTCACCACATCCCCGTCCCTACCGCCTCTCCACCTGCACGCGGGCAGCTTAGCTGAGTCAAAAGCAATTGAGAACCAGTGGAGGAAGGGTGTCCTGGGCACAGGGAATGTAAACCGGGCCGTCACAGAGCCATGTTAAAGGCTTTCGGGGTGGGGATGTAGCTCAGCAGCTCGGGCCTGCCTGGCAAGCACAAGGTCCTGAGCTCAATTTCCAGTACCAATAAAAGACTTGGGCTCCTTGTTCAAAACCACCGAGCGTACTGCTGCTTCCTAATAATTCCACAGGACGCCCAAGTATGCGTATGACGGTAATACTTGACAGGAAACAGTTCAGCTGCTGTTCCTCGCCCACTGTGACCACACAACAAGAGCGTTGGAGACTGTAACTTCAACATATTTATCTGGTTTTGCACTATTTCTTCACTGAAGTCCAAATCTGAATTTTCTGTGGAAAATCCACAGAAAATCCACTTGTCTATGAGAAGCATTTCTACATAAGTGGTCAATATGCAAGAAAAAGCACTATGTCTATGATTAAGGCAGTAACATCAGAGCTTACCTCTCCATAATTATCAAACTGTTTACTGTGGGATTTCTTTCCCGTTCCACCAAAGCCGAATCCAAACTTGTCAGTACCTACACGGAAAAAGCAGTTTAGTTATCTGGTAAGAGTAAACAAAATTAAAAGCCTGGTGAAAGAAGTAATTCTATAGCTCCTTGTCAAAAAAAACCTGGAAAATTTCCCCTGAAGTTTCTGAATCTTGTGCATAACTGAAGTAATTTTAGCCTATGGAAGCAATTCAATACTCAGATGTCTGCTATACTGCGTCCCTCCCCACTTTCACCACTAAGAAATTCAGATCCCAACTTACAATAACTAAAGCATTTACGCAGTACTATGTGGTGCACACTCCTGCATACCAACTTTACCCCGTATCATGATTTAGCCTAGTGTCCTACAAAAGCTTCCTGTGTTCAGACGGATCTGGGGCATCATCGTCAGTGGACTTCTCCACGCATGAGTTCATTGCTGGCAGTGCTGTGGGAGGTGGGGCCTGGGTGGAGGAGGAACACCTCTGGGGGCCTCTGCAGGGTATAAACAGCGCCTTCTTCCAGTGCTCCTCCTCTGACTTCCTGGATGTCACAGGGTGAGCAGCTTTCCTCCTCCTCGCCCTTCTGCCATGATGTTTCTGTCTTGGAGCAGCTGACCATGGACTGAACCCCGCAAACTGTGAACCAAATTAAACCTCTCCTTAAGTTGTGGGTGTCAGGTATTGTACCCTAGCGACAGGAGAGGTAATACACCTGACTTCGCTGGTATTCTTAACCTTATTCCCCCTTTATTTCATATAATTTTATGTATTTTTCTTAGTTCCTGCGAATCTTTCCCAGAACAGAATGAAGTACAGATAAATATTATCCCAAGAATGCAAACCTTTAATGGTTAATTCTATTATTTTGTTTCCCAAAACAGTAAAATGCTAATAATCCATAAACATAAACCGATCAATCCAGTGACTTTAGAAGCACTCACCAAGGTCTAAGGAGGTCTGCATGGTAGACCACCCGACACTGCAGAGCCCTTGGTCATGACAGGATACTTCATAGTAGTGTTTCCCTAGAGAGGTAAGATATGTCCAGATTCATCCAAGCCACACACACTGTACAATGATCCTTTCAGCCTACGATGACTTTCTCACTGCTTCTGAATTACACCTTGTATGAACCACATGGACACCTTCCAGCTCCTGGATTTAAAGCTAGCTAAGGAAGAGGCATGCATTGCTAGAGTCCCACGTCTACACCAGTACAATGCAGTCCCAGTACCTTTCAACAGTCCTTTGGTAGCTCGGCATCCGTGCCACTCCTTCACTTCTGTGCTTTGACAACAAGCCCCATCTGACCCAATTGCTGGATTTGAGAAAGAACACACAAAACATGTCAGTGCAGGCCCCACAAACCATGCATTCTGAAATAAGTATCAGTCTCTCAGTTGCTGGTGCACTTGCCTAGTATGCACAGGGCCCCAGGTTTAGTCCCCAGTCCCACAAAACAAACAACTGTATCAGCCTCTTGAATAAGAGAATCTGTTCACTATTGCAGAGGATCGTCTCGAGTTCATGGCCAGCCTGAACTACAGAGTGAGACACTGCCCCCAAAAACAGCTCATGACCTGGGCTTGCCCCAACGTTTATTTCATTGACCTCACAGTAGAGCACGTTTTTGCACGTGGGTCTTTGGTCCCTTGGAGTATGTACAGTGGGATTGTGATGTGACTCCCGCGCCGTAGGGACTGTGCTCTGCGCCTGTGAGCGCGCTGTGCTCTGCCCCTGCACAGGTGGGTTTGCAAAGACAGGCGAGGAAAATGTCCTTCAGATGCCCAGGCCAGGGCACAGAGCGCAGGCCTTTACCCAACTCTGATCAGCCCCAGGGCCACACATAGGCTCGTGTCTGTTCACTGGCACCGCTTTCCAGATGCCTGGACTGCGTGATTTATAAAGAACAGAAACCCACTCCACGGGGCGGGAGGCTGTGAGGTCCTCAGCGAAGGTGCCGGTGGGGCCTTTGTCCGGGCTCTGCTTCCTCCGGAGTGGAGGGACACCGCGCCCTCTCCTGGCAGAAAACGGGAGGGTCAGAGACCAAACGCTGCAGGAAACCTTTTTTTGTTTTTTGTTTTGTTTTTGTTTTGGTACCGGGGATCAAACTCGGCACCTTACGCTTGCGAGGCATTCGGCAGAACCACTGAGCTAAATCGCTGGCCTAGGAAACCTTTTTATATGGACCTAATCCCAGTCACAAGGAGGAACTCTGCGTGACGTAATCACCATTTCGAGGCCCTGCCTGTGAGTACTAGAGCCTGAATTTTGTATTTTTGTTGTTGTTGTTGTTGTTGTTGTTGTTGTTTTAAGACAGGGTCTTGCTATTGGCCCAGGCTGGCCTTGAACTCGCAGCACTCCTCCTGCCTCAGCCTCCCCAGTGCTGGGATTACAGGTGTGTGCCAACAGGCCCAGTTTAACGCCTGAAGTTTGGAGAAGATAAATTCAGACATATCAGCCCTCTGCCCTTTGTCTTTATAAGAGAGACTGGGAAGGAAAAGAAAAAAAGGAGGAGGAAGAGAAGGATGAGGGAAGGAGGAGAAGGAAGAGGAAAGAGAAAAACAACTACCTTTCCAGGTGCCTATGCAGGGGCAGGGAGCCTTGAGAGGAAGTTTTCCCTGGAAAGATGTAAATGGCAGTCCCAGGTTGAGTCTTCCAGGAATGCTCTTAAAAAGGGACCAATCTAGCCAGACACCCTGGTGCCCGCCAGTAACCCCAGTACTCTGGGAGACTGAGGGAGGAGGATTTTGTGTTCAAGGCTTACCTGGGAAACTTAGCAAGACCCTCCCCTCCATATATATTTTAAAGGGCTGGGGGTATAGCAAAGGCCTTGGGTTCAATCCCCGCCCCCTTCCTGGCCCTCAGCATCTGAGCAGCTGCTCTGCCAGGTCTTCCTGCCTTGGATCCAGCCAACTGTGGACTGACACAGGAGCCAGGATAAACCTCTCCTCTTGTGTTGGTGTCGGGTACTTGTCCCAGCGACAACAGTGACTCAGACAGCTGCTGCACACCTCCACTTCCCTGAAACACTCCTGATTTTGTTGAGGTAGCGATCCCTGTACTTGAGGAACCCGGATGTTCATAGCACATCCTCAGGGCTAAGTCTTGCTGCTTCCACACCAGCTACTGCCATTTTTCAATTTGTTGGCTTAGCTTTCCATTTTTTCACAATTTACTGGACTCAGGCAGGCAGTTTGGAGGTGAGGTGGTGCACATCTAAACATCCTCATTTCCTCCCCACATTTCCTACAGTTTTCTGAGCTGAGCAGCCATCATTGAATTTTATGCTTTTGTCAAAATGAGCTGTCAGAATCCGCTCTGGATCTATTAGAATCCAACATCATTCCCGCTGGCCAGGCATTCACCTTACAGCGCAGGGGCCAGAGGGGGTCTGGCAAACACATAAATTCAGAGGTCTATAACTCTGTATCCCCCAAAGAAGTGGCCATAAAGTCCTTCTCTGCAGATATATGGACGGAGGAGACAAAGGGCAGCCCAAGGGAATCTCTGTGGGACTGTAGAGCAGGAGAGTGGCCTCACCGCTGCTGGCTCATTACAAGCCAGCCTGGCAGGGCAGGATTTATGGCCCAGGCCGCTGTCCCTCAGTGCTGGCCACTTCCAGGGCTCATCAGCCCCAGCAAGTGATGCTGGTAATCTCAGGGAAAGGAGCCGCACTTGGACATGGAGCAGGAGAACATGGCCCCAGGTGATGAGTGTTTAAGGACAGACCATGGGCCTGACCAGTGCTCAGAAACCAGCCAGGGGGTCTGAGTTCTGTTGCTTGCAGTATGGACACACTGTGCACCTGTACCTCCCTCTGGCTGTGACACTGAGCAATCACAGGTTAACAAGGCTTGTTTGTGGCCGGGCGGGGGGGGCGCACACCTGTGATCCCAGCACTCTGGGAGGCCGAGACAGGAAGATGGCAGGTTTGAGTCCAGCCTAGGCAACTGAGCAACTTAGCAAGACCTTGTCTCAAAATTTAAGAAGGGCTGGGATGTAGCTCTGTGCGAAGGCCGTAGGTTCAATCTTCAGGGCCCCCAAAACAAAACAGAACAAAACAGAACAAGGCTTGTGATTATTTTTTAGCAGGGTGAAACAAGACAACTTGCTATGTTAAAAGGGGGTTGGTTACCCTCCCTTGGGCCGGAGATTTAGCTCAGTGGCACCTGTACCTGCCTTGCAAGTGCAAGGTCCTGAGTTCAATCCCTGGTACCAAAAAAAAGGTGGTGGGGAGTTGGTAATAAAAAAAATGGTTCAGAATTCTTAAAATGCCTGGAGACAATAATTCTAAATATACAAATTTATATTGCCTAGTGCCTGTGGTGTTATAATAACAAGAATGGGAATTGTAAAGTATAGCTCTAAATAATGATGGTCCAGTTACTATGGCTGCCTAATAAATTACCTCAAAATCTGGTGGCTAAAAGCATCCATTTATGCTGGGTATGGTGGCAAATGCTGGTAACCGCAGCACTCCGGAAGGATGAGGGGGGGGGGGGGGGCTCAAGCTCGAGTCCAGTTCAGGCAACTTAGCAATTTAGTGAACTCTGTGCAGAAAGAAAAATAAAAATGGCTGAGGGCGTAGCTCAGTGTGAAAGCCCTGGTTCCCATCCCCAGTACTGCCAAAAGAAAAAAATCCATTTATTCTGCTCACAGATGCAGATTCCACGTGCAAGGAACAGGGGCAGGGCATGGCAGGTGAGGTCATCTCATTTCCGCTGTGCCCAGCGCTTCTGCCGGAAGGCCCCGGGCCCAAAGGCTGGGGGCATTAGAAGGTTTGGTCATCCACATGTCATCCAACAGCTGGGGCACCTCACTGGCCTGGTTTTCGCACAACATGGCGGCTGTAGTCCAGATGTGAGCATCCCATGGGCCAGGTGGCCTTGAATGACCAAGTTTCAGAAGTCAAGCAGGGTCATTTCCTCCTTGTGAGTCACTTCTAGACAAGATCTCTTGTATTCCAGACATGTTCCTCCTCACCTCGACTGTCCAGTTCCCCAGGTGGTCAGGAGCAGCATAGTAAGTCCCTTCCTTACCTGCTGGTTCTGAGATATGAGGATCCTCAAGTGACCAAGTAGAAGCCCTCACTTCCCATGCCATGGAATTGGTGCTGTGCCTCCTGGTTCATTCCTCCCTTGGAAGCAAGACTTCTAGGGTAGGAGAGCAGAGAGCATCATTGCTATCTCTACCCCTCGATTTCCGGACCTGCCAATTGTGGCTCTGAGAGGAACAGCGCCACATGCTGGACAGTGATTGGGAGCATATGGTCATCTTTGGAAAACCTAATCTGCCACAAGTTACATATTAAGTCCGGTAACTTGGAGGTCACATCTGCCTTGG
This sequence comes from Heterocephalus glaber, assembly GCF_053883595.1. Classification (NCBI taxonomy): domain Eukaryota; kingdom Metazoa; phylum Chordata; class Mammalia; order Rodentia; family Bathyergidae; genus Heterocephalus; species Heterocephalus glaber. The sequence goes on from NW_028258372.1 coordinate 22,240,840, forward strand.
GAAGAAATGCAAAGGTGTACAGAGGCCTGACAGGGAATGCGGCAATGCCATGTTTCCCTGAAAATAAGAGCTAACTAATCATCCTGGAAAACTAGAGCTCAAAAATGCCAGCCCAAGTCAGCCTTCCTTGCTTCACCTGTCCTACAGAGTGGCCACCCAGTGAGAGAACAGTGAGGTGTAATCTTCTGTGTGACACTGGCCATCGCCATGGTAATGATTGGTGCTTATTTTCCCATTAGGTCTTATTTTCCAGGAAACACAGTGTTAAGCAATTTCCACAAGGGATCCTGGACACCTTCACCAGGTCTCTTTATTTCTGTCCACCTAACGAAACCTACCGAGGGACACCTATGTCTGGAGGCCTGGGGCAGTGCTGAGGATATGGCTAGAAATAAGACATGCTTTGCTTTCAGTGTAACCTATGTTTTCACCCGAGATAAAATATAAACACATTATTATAATGCAAAGCAGAAATGTAATGATAGCAACGTAGTCAGAGCAGCATGGGAATTCTGTGGCCAGCAGAGCAAGGGTGGAAGCAAAAAGGCAGAGCTTTTTTGGGCGGTGACATCTTAGATAAAAATTTTTTTGGTGGTACTGGGGATTGAACCCAAGGGATTCACACTGAGCTACATCCCCAGCCCTTTATTTGCTACGCTGAGGCAGAGTGTCACTAAATTACCAAGTTCAAGTCCAACCTGGGCAACTTAGGGAGACTTGTCTCAAGCAATTTTTTAAAAAAGACCTGAGTATGTAGCTCAGTGCTAAGGCCCTGGGTTCAATCCCTAGGACTGAAAAAATTATTGTGTATATATCGAAAGGAAAATCAAAATTTGTCAAGAGGGAGATGACTCATGTTTTCCTTCTTTTTTTTTTGGTACCGGGGATCAAACTCGGGGCCTTGCACTTGCACAGCAGGCAGTGAAACCGCTGAGCTAAATCCCTGGCCCTGATAACTCATGTTTTCAATGCACATTCCGGCTTCATTCTGTAAGAACCTTCAAAAGTCTGAGGCTCCAGGCAGAGTGGGAGATGTGGGGCCTGGAATGCCCCATGTGTGGTCTCCTCCCTCAGAGTCCCTCCCCCCTCTCTCTCCAGCACCCTTGTCATGAGCTTCAAGGCCTTCTGGAAACCTTTCACTCACAGCCTCCATCGAGATTCAAGGGGAGGAGAGACAAGCTCTGCCTGCTTCTCCCCACCAGGGAACAGAAGGACTATGTATCAGTTACTTTTTAGTTGCTGAGACAAAACACCTGACAACCGCAACTTAAAGGAGAAGGGATTTATCTTGACTCACAGTTTCAGAGGGTTCAGTCCATGGTCAGCTGGCTCCAAAGCAGGAACATCATGGTGGAAGAGGCTGGTATGGAAAGGCTCCTTGCCTCATGGTGGCCAGGAAGCAGAGAGAGAAGGGAGGAGCTGGGAACAAGAATGCATCCTTCCAGGTCATGCCCCAGAGACCTGCTCCAACCAGGCTCCACCTCCTACAGCACATTCAGCCCTGAACTCATCCATGATGAATCCAGCAATGAGCACAGCACCCCCTGATATATCCCCTTCCACACACATGAGACTTTTGGGGGATATTTTTGTTTTCCCTTAAATGCCTTTAAGTTTTCTTTTAGTTAATTTATTCAGGACTTAGGTTGCAACACTTCTTTTAAAAATCATTTACCTAATGCCTGTATCAGAATATAACAATTTAAACTGAAAAGTTAAAGAGCATAACATCATATATCATATGTTTGTTTGTTTGGTTTTTTTGAGGTGGGATCTTGCTATGCAGTCTAGGCTGGCCTTGAACTTCCTATATATCCCGCACTGTTCTTGAACTCACAATCTCCTGCCTCACCTTCCCAAAGTACTGTAATTTCAGGCATGCGCCACCACACTCAGCTTAGGTGTATATTCTTATTTGTAGAGGAACTTAATATGATAAAGACTTCAATAGGAAACAGTTCACTGCATGAAATTCCATGGAAGAGTGACAACTATTGTTATTAGAGATGGTTAATAATCTCCTTTTAGTGGATTTTAATCTTCGGTGTTTAATTTACCTTCTTAACATAGCAGGTGTTTGGTTCTGAGGTTCTAAGAGCTTCCTCAGTTTTAGCTAGTTTGCTTTATCAAAACACATTATTAGTCTTCAGCATCATAGAATCCTTGCTCTTTTGGTTAATATTTTCCCTATAGTTTTTTATTAGTGGAAACTCAACTCTTGAAATGCTCTCCCAGCTCTCTGTCCTTACAGGCCCAGGAAGTCCTTGTCGATGTCTGGCCCTCACTGTCCTCTCTGAGCCCTAATGCTTCCCTCCTCAGTTACCGATCATTCGCCCCATCTATTGAATTAGATAATTATTTGGTGTTTGTTTATTTATTTTTTAATTGTCGAGAGAGCTCTTTTAGGCAACAAATACACCAGCAACTTAGGGAAGGGACTTTTACCATTTCGGTTTTAAAGAAGGGGCAGAGCCAGGTGTGGTGCCACTGGCCTGTAATGCTAGCACGGTGGGGGGCGGAGGTATGAGGATTGCAAACTGGAGTGGAGTCTGGACAACTAGCAGGACCCTGTCTTAAAAAAAAATTAAAAGGGTTGGTGATGTAGTTCAATGCGAAGGCTCTGGGTGCGTCAATTCCCAGTAACGCACACACACACAGACACTCACTGCTGACTTGGATAAGAAAGGCTCACTGACTTGACTCATCTCCCTTAGTGATCATCCCTACTCAGGAGTTAACGTTTCTTCCCTTCCAGCGGTCTGTTCACGCCTCCCCGTCTTAAGCGAATCATAAGCGGCTGTGTCCAGGGAAGCGTGTCCCGCGCGGCCTACCGTAGCGCCTCCCTCCCCCCCTCCCCGTTCCGGGCGGACATGGCCGCCCCCGAGTCCAGTCCTGCTTTGAGTCCTGGTATTGCCGAGGGCGAGGAGGAGACGATTCTCTACGACTTGTTAGTCAACACCGAGTGGCCTCCGGAGATAGAAGTGCAGGTAAAGCAGGCCCCTGGATGGCGGCGGCCCCATCCGCGCGGCCACTCGGCGGGCTGAGCCCTCACGGTAGCCACGTCGCCGAGGTCTGTGTGTGTGTGCGTGCGCGCGCGCGCGCGCTCGTAGGCAGGGGTCTGGGGTGCGAGGGGGCGTCACCCACATTCCGTCCCATTTGGGACTCTGGGTGCGGAATGGTGGGCGGTGCGGGGTGCGGTGGCCACGCAGCCCTCACCCCGGGCGGGTTTCTGCCCTCGAGGGTCCTCATCCTCCTGGACTCTGGGGTCCCTAGCCTGCCCAGGCTGCCTCATCTGCCCTAGGAGACCCTTTCACGGCTGCAGTTCTCCCAGCACCGGTCTGGTCACCGTGGATCCCCTGCTAGGGGCTGGGCTGCGCTCGATCTTGTGTGTTTCAATAAAGAAACATTTGGTGATTGCGTGTGTGTGTCCATGTGTCCATGCGTCCATCTGTCTATGTATCCACGTGTCCATCTGGCCATCTGGCCGTGTCTGCGTGTTTCAGGTACTGTGCGAGGCTCCAAGGACATAGAGATGAACTAAGCTCCCATGAATCATCCATTCTAGAGACTGTAGTAAAGTTTTCTCATAACCTATGGTAATCTCATAATGCTCAAAACGCCAAAGGAGTGAAGGAAAGGAGCTGCTGACGACTGGAATTGGGAGCTCTGCTAGGGAAGAGGTTATAGTGATTGGAATTTAAGAGCTGGACCTTGGAGTGACTAGCTGTCTTCTAGGCAGGGACTTCAGGCATAGGGTGAAGAGCAGGGTCACAGACCTGAATATCCAACAGACCTGAATAATTGAAATTATTTAATATAGCAACTGTGTAGTTGGGATTCGTTAGTAGCATTGTCTCTATGCGTATACAGCAGATACTCAGTGGACTTGCCTCAAGATGTGGGTTAATGAATCCATGAGAACGCATCTCCTGCGAACAGATCTTGTTTGAGGTCTCCGCCCCTCTCCTACACAGACTTCTTTTTTTTGGTACCGGGGATCGAACTCAGGACCTTGCACTTTTGAGGAAGGCATGGTGCCACTGAGCTAAATCCCCAGCCCATTCTAGCCCCAGTTCTTGTGCTGTCATTTAAGGTTCATCCTGACAGGTGCTGAAGACTGCCATGCTCAACTTTAGACCCGTTGTACCGAGTCTTGATTAAACTTTTTTTGTTGTTTTGATGTGTAAGTAATATTAAAATACTGGCACCTTATACTCAGTTCTCTGAGTATTAGCAAGTGTGCATTAGTGTTTCTATAAAATTATCAAATGTGTTTTTTTTTAAATTGTAGCCTTGAGGTAACCGAAAACAAGGTGCATCGTTTATCATCACGAAAGCAATCAGAGGTAAATATCGCTTATTTATTTATTTATTTATTTATTTTTAAAGTAATGGGCGTTTATTTTTCAAACAGTGCTGGTGCTTTATAAACCAGCTCTGTCCACTCGCTTATTTTTTTTATGATATAGCTGAAAGTTTCTCTTTTTTTTTTTTGGTACCGGGGATTGAATTCGGGTCCTTGCTCTTGCGCAGCAGGCGGTGAAACCACTGAGCTAAATCCTCGGCCCTAGCTGTAAGTTTCTCTACATTTCATTCGTAACTATGCTATTTAGAAAGTTTAGGGATTTTTTTGTTGTTTTGTTTTTTTGGTTTTTTTGGTACCGGGGATTGAACTCAGGTCCTTGTGGGGCCCAAGTGTAGGGATTTTGAAGTATGTTCTTTGGACTTCTCTTGGAGCCTAATGAAACAAAGTAGTGTATGTGTTATCTGAGTTTAATTTTACATACATTTATATAAACAGATGCGTATATATGTATATAGATTTTCATGTACACATATGTTTAATGCTAAAGTATAGGAGAGGTTTAATCATCATGGGTGTTAGAAGAACTAACATTCAATTTTCATTGTCACAGATGAGTTTTCAAAGTTTAACATTTAAAAAATACAAGTAATAAAAATTCATTATAGAAAATTTAGAAAATATAGATAACCATGAGTTAGAATTATTTTTTCCTCATTTTACAACCTAAAGATAATCTGTTGTGTTTGGGACTTTTTTTTCTGTTGATATATACCTAGCTGTAAACACAAGTGTATATATACATATATATATTCTGTTTTGTTTTGTTCTTTTGGTACCGGGGATCGAACTCGGGACCTTGCGCTTGTGAGGCAGGCGCCAGAACCACTGAGCTAAATCCCCGGCCCTTACATATTCTAAACATTATTATTTTGTGGTTATTGTTATATTGGGGTTATTGTTATTTTGTGGTTCTGAAGATTGAACCGAGGGCCTCTTGTGTGCTAGGCAAGTGCTCTGCCACTGAACTACATCACAGCCCTACAGCATTTTTTGACAGTGTGAGAGATTTACTTTCCTATTTTAGGTATTGTTCTTATTTATATATCTTTGGTTTAATTTTTATACAAATAGTTTAGTTTTAAAGGATAATTACTGTGACTCCTCTCCATGGTTTCATTAAAGCTTTTTGGATTAAACTTGACATCTCTAACCACTTTTATTTTTTGTAGTTAGAAATACTTCAAAGTTCTAACACATAAACTTAGAATTAATATAAACAAATATGTGACCATGTAAAAGTTACAGTGTATATGTTGTTCTCATTTTTAGGAGTTGTGTTCTCAGTGTTTGGTTTTGTAATGACTCAGTCTGCAGTGTATTTTAGATTTTTCATCTGTAAACCTAATTTGAAAATGATTCGTAAAGGACAACTGATTTATATTTGGCTTTGCTGTTTCTTTGTATTATAAATCACTTATTATTCTTACGCCAATACATCTGGTACAGGTGAGACTTCAGTCCATCGTAGAAACAGTGAAAATCAAATACAAATGTGTTATTTATAATTATGTTTTCACAGTTGAACCCCAGATCATGATATAGATGCTGACATTCAGGTGAGCCCATTTCGGAATAGAGATTTCAAATATTCTGGCCTGAGCTGAAGCTATCTCAGTAGACTTGGTAATTTTTATCACCTTCATCATTATTAGGAATATTTCATGATGACCCTGCTTCTGATGATGAGTCCTGGGCCTTGTCTTGAATGCCCACGTGATGGGTCTGTTGATGTCCTCCTTTTTAAAAAACATTTCTTCCTTATTGTCCCATCAGCTCTCTTGTGGTCAGTATTCAGTTGCTGTGCAGCAGCAAAGTTTCTTTGGGTTTCATTCTTGGTGTGCTTTCTAACTCTTGAATGTGAAGTATCTACTCAGGCATAGTGCTGATTTTCAGCTTTAAAATTAGAAACCTGTGGGGATTGTTTCATAGGCTTATTTACCACAGGTTGCTTTTTCCTAACCCTCAAAGCCCCAGGGTCACGTGGTCTGTGGAAGAGCCCTTTCCTTGTGTCTGGCACCCACGCAGTGTGTCTGCTTGTAGTGGCTGTGTGTGTCTCTGTCCATACTTGGATCATTTTGGCTTGTTTTCGGAACCTAGTGCATTACAGGGTGGAGATGGAGGGAGAGAGGGTGACTGGAGGGAGGGGGAACCTAGAGTGGTTCTCAGCAGCCTGGCTTGTGTGGGTGGAAGAGGTGTCTGCTCCTGTTGCTGCTCTGCAGTCTCCTTCATCTCTGTCAGGTGGAGGACGCAGGTTGCGTCCTCTCTGTGGGTGCCTGCAGGTCAGGCCTTGTAGGTAAGTTTCTGTCTCCCTACTTGAATTATTCATCTTGATCATGGTGCCCTTTGTGAGTGCATCATGGGTTGTTACCTGATCTTCCTCACGACATGTTGTTTTCAAAAATTGTACTTCAGTTAGCTCCGTTGAGTTTGAGATAATTAACCCTGAGTGTTTTGGGGCCAGTATTTGTTACAAATGACTTACTTTTTTGGTAATGGGAATTAAACACGGGGCCTTCACACTCAGCTACATGACTTCACAGCTACTCAGCTTCACACTCACCCTGGCTCTTTTTGAATTTTTATTGTGAGACAGGGTCTCACTAAACCACTAAGTTGCCCAGGCTGGGCTTGGACTTGTGATCCTCTTGCGTCAGCTGCCCAAAGTGTTGGGATCACAGACAAGCACCACCATGCCCAGCTGGTTTTTTCTTTCCTTTTGTATAAGTTTTTTTCAAAACTGGGTGCAGTGGCTTATGGCTGCCATCCCCGCTACTCAGGAGGCTGAGGCAGGAGAATTTCCAGCTCTAGGCCAGCCTGGGCAACTTAGTGAGACCCTATCTCAAAAAAAAACCCCACAAAAAAACCTTGTATTTTATTTAATTTTCAAATATTGTAACATACTGAAAATTATAGATAATAATAAAACTGTTGGGGCCTTGTATGTGAATTTGAATTAAGGCACCTGTTGCTATTTTGCTCTGTAGGTTCAGATACTCCTCTCTTTTTACAGAAGATGCTATATCTCAAGGCCTCTTTCTCCATGTTTTTGTGCCACTTTCCCTTCCAGAGGAATTATCCTAATTCATACATGTTTCATGTGTTTTTATATTTCTGTAACTGTCTTAATGTAAATATTTGTGCTGTAAAAATGAGCCTAAATGTACCAAATGTAATTGTTTTTATTGTATTTTGTGTTTTCCTTTCTTTTTTGTTTTTTTGAGATAGAATCTTGCTCTGTAATTCAGGCTGGCCCTGAATTTTCAGCGATCCTCCTGCCTCAGCCTCCTGCGTGCTGGGGTTACAGGCCTGTGCCACCACCCCAAGCTAGTATTTTGTGTTTTCTGATTTCTGCAATGTATTTTTGCCTTCCTTTCATGTGATCATTTTCTTTAGTCTTCTTTTCCATCTATTTTCTTGATCTCTTCGGGTGTCAGTCCTCAAGTTTCTTGTGTCTCCTACCTCACTTATCGCGCATATGCAGTTTCCCTCTGTCTTTTGTGGACTGTTTGTGGTGATCTTAGGTGTGAGTATTCCCATATCATCCCCCCTTGTATACAGTGCAGGTATGGGCTCTTGATTTTTTATAGGCAATTTCATTTCCATCTTGCATAGCCTGAGGTTCTAGGCAGAGATGAGAGGCCTGGGAGGCTCTGGACCCTGGTGAGGCGTTCCTTGTCCTTCGTTGCTGGAGTGGCCCTTGGGCAGCCTCCCCTGGGAGGGCCCCACTCAGCCCTGTCCTCCTGGCCCAGCTGCTCCTCTCTTCTCCTATCTACCAAGGCCTTTTTTCGGATGTTGTCTTTTCTCTTGCCTAGTTCTAGCTTTCAGTTATCTTTTCATCACTGGTGCTTGGAAATTTCTCTTTTTTGTGTGTTTAACTCCAAACTAGAATTTGTGTTGGTTGAGGTTGAGCCAGAATTTTGAGGTGGTTGTAGGTATAAGCTCTCTTTGTTCTGTAATTGGTATCCTAGATAACTTCTTTTTCCCCCAATGCTGGCCTCGTGCCTGCAGGGCAGGCTGTCTGTTACTGAGCTGCATTCTCAGCCTTTAAAAACAATCTTAAAAAACGGTTTTCTTTTTACACAGGGTCATGCTAAGTTGCCCAGGCTGGCTTTGAACTTGTTGGGGATTTTTTTTGGTTTTTTTGGTACCAGGGATTGAACTTGGGTCTTTGTGCTTTTGCAGCAGGCGGCGAAACCACTGAGCTAAATCCCCGGCCCTAATAGGGCTTTTTTTTTTGGTATTGGGGGCTCCTTGAACTTGTGATCCTCCTGCCCCAGCCTCCCAAGTAGCTAGGATTATGTGTGTGAGCTACTGTGCTGTGCCCTGGCATTTTCTTAGAAGGGACATTACATTTATACCTTTGAAACTCTGTTTTCTAGAAATAGAGAAATGTCCGTGGTAAAATTTCAGATATGAAGTTAGTAACTTTCGATTTAGGGTTTTCTAACATTCATATTTTTTATTCTGAGGGGAGAAAAAAAATCTGTATCTCTCCCTGTAGATACATGTGCTATTTATAATATTTACCTCCTTGTGTGTGGCTTTCATGCTTAGATTCTAAGCAAGCTAAACTGTTGTGGTTGGTTTCAGCCCTGCACCTTTTGTACCTTTTTTTTTTTTTTTTGGTACCAGGGATCGAACTCGGGTCCTTGCGCTTGTGCAGCAGGCATCGAAACCACTGAGCTAAATCCCCGGCCCAGCCCTGCACCTTTTTTGCTCCCTGATGGCCTGGTCTGCTTGGTGAATAAACAGATAAACTGGCATTTGGTACTTGCAAGGTAAGGACATGTAAAATTCATATAACGTGTTTCTGCCTGAGTTGGCTTTAATGATTATTATGGTCTTCCATTTTGGGGTCTTTGAGACTTGCATTCTCAGCTTTTATCCTGGATGAATTCTTTTGTTTTTGTTTTTTTTAGTACCGGGGATCGAACTCAGGTCCTTGTGCTTGCACAGCAGGCAGCGAAACCACTGAGCTAAATCCCCAGCCCGATCCTGGATGAATTCTTTGTTGCATATGATCAGTATTGCCTAGAGATGTTTATTCAAACTATAGTGAAGCTGTCGGTTTAGCTTCATGAATTTTTATATTCTACCTTTTTTGCATGAGAGTGGTTGTTTTGTATTCCTGGAAAATTTCTCCCTTTCTCATTGTGCAATGTCTTTCTTGGTTTACTATCATATCTTTTATCTCGGAGGCTGCCTTTTCTCATATTAATACATTTACACCAATTTTCTTATGATTAAACTTTGCATGTTGTAACTTTTTCATTTCTTGTACTCAACTTATCTGTCTATATTTCAGATGTATACCTTCTATAAGTCAGATGTTATTACTGCTTTTTCAAAATGATTTTGTGTTGAAATGATTATGGACTCACAGGTACTTGAGGAATGAGATGTTCCATGCACTCCTTACCCAGCTTCACCCAATGTTGGCCGTTTGCAGAAATAATAGGGTGATATTAAAACCAGGAAATGGACTTCTTCACCAGCAGTATATGACAGGCCTGAATTCTTGTCATCCACTCTTGTGTTAGGTCACTGGGATTTTTCATGTTAGCAATTCAAGTAGGTTCGGGTGATATAGCATTGTGGTTTTAAATTGTATTTCTCTAATGGCTAACTACGGTGAATATCATCTCTTTTTTCTAAGGGTTTCACAGGGTCACTAAGTTGCCAGACTGCACTGGAACTTGTGATTCTCCTGCCTCAGTCTCTCTCCAGAGTTACCCGATGACAGGCCTGCTCCACTACACCCAGGCCCAACATATTTTTATTTGCCTATTTCATAAACTGCCTTTCATTTCTTTCGGCTCTTTTCAAATAAGATTTTTTTATTTTGAGTTTGGGGGAACTCTATAAAATACATTCTAGGCATTTCTACCTTCGCAGACAAGTTCTGCACATATTTTGTCCAGTTTATGGCGCTGGTTCACCTGGAGCTCCAATGGAGAGGGGCAGCCGCCTGGAGAAGTCTTGCCAGGTCTCCATCAGGCACTGGATGACACTGACTGGCAGCCCAGAGAGAGGCACGGCTCCTCAGCATTTGGCGCTCCTGGGGGAGAAGCACTCGGTAAGAGGCACTGGAGCTCTTGCCAGCCCCCTGGAAGAGGCCTCTGGCCTGGCCACAGAGACCCTCACGGAGCCCCGAGAGGGGACACTTGCGAAGCAAGGGATAAGAGAGCCCAGGATGGCAGCTACAGCCAAGGAAAAGGTGCCAGGAGGGAGGACTGGGGCAGGAGAGTCCAGGCCACGCGACCCTAGGAAGGAGGGGCCTGAGGTCTATGCAGGGATCGGAGCTCAGAGGATACTTGAGAGCACATAAAGGTGAAGAGAGGTCCCAGGCCCCTCCTGAAACTGACCTGAGGGCCCCTGGAGACCCCGTGCTCCGCCACCTGGGTGCGGGCTGAGGCTTCCATGATGTAGTGCCTGAGGACCGTGCTGATGACACACTGGGCCACACTTGGGAGGTGAATGACTGTGGAGCAGACGGTGGCAGCCCGCTGCTCCTTGGCCTTTTTGCCCCGCTGTAACCAGGTGGAATCCTGGAAAGGGTAGAGCACCATGTTTTTAAACAGCTCCTGGGGAGAGATAGTGTCACTGGGCCCTGCCACAGACCACAGGGCCCCAAGCAAGGACAGAGTCCACTGATCAGTCTGCAGCTCAGAAAGTCAGGACTGTGGCTCGCGCCTCGTGGGGAATTCGGGGTTCTGTCTCCCTGCCACAAGGACATCTTACATAAGAGTGACCCTATGGTGTGCAAGGATGGAGCTGGGATATGAACAGGACATGGGTTCAGCAGGTCTTGATGGCAGATGCCTGGAAGGAGTCCACACTTGCCTTTCCTTCTGCGCCCAGCCACTTACCATGTCCCTCAGCGTGACCCAGTCAGCCACCAGATCAGGAGGGGTCCCATCATGTGAGGCTTCCCTGCACTCACCCTGCTTTTCATGGTCATAGGTGAAGGCCAGGATGGCACCACTGGTAGAAGTGGGCCTGCTCTGGCTGGCTCCAGCTCCAGAGTCTCAGTTCCAGTCTGCTTCTTCTTTGGAATAACCCGAGGTGGCTTTCTAGGTGCACCTGGCCATGGAGCTGGCACTGCAGCCAACTCTTGCCCCAGAATGGGTGGTGGATCTGCCACTGGTTTAGAGGCTGCTGCCAGAGCTGCCTCTTGCTCTCCAGTTGGACCTGGCACTAGTGCTGCTGCCTGGGCTGTAGGAAAAAAACGGTGCCAAACATCACTGCCTTGATCTTAACCTTTCCCTGCCTTCTGGAAAAAATCTTCCAACCCTGATTCCACAACAGGACATCTGCTCAGACTGTGGTCCACCACCTGAGGGGTCCAAGGCTCATGTTTGGGCCTCGCCCAACCCAGCCAAGAGCCTCCTCCTGGTGGGTCCAGCACCAACCTTCCTCATGTGCTTTGATGGACACATCCCAGGCCTCCTCACCCCCAGGCTTGGCCTTCGTGGTCTGTGTGTCTTCCAGCTGGGCCAGTAGAAGGTGCGCACGGTGCTCCAGGTCTGAGCCAGGCATGTGCAGCTGTATGTACTCCACCAGCTGCTTGAGGCACGCGAACTCCAGAGGCTGCTGGAAGTGGTCTGGATACTTTTCCAGCCATGTGCCCAAGATGGTAGAGTGGCACTGAGGACAGGTGGGTGGGCAGTGTCAGGGACCTGACCTCCCCTTCTTGATGGCATCCCAAGGCACACCTGTGGGGCCTGGGCTACTGTGCTCCCCAGTTCACTGAGTGAATAGCCCCGCTCACCCTGAGCCCCTCAGACCGTCCATCCAGAGTTTGGCCAAGAGACCCGGCAGAGACTGCAGAGAGCCTCCACTGCAGGGAGCCCTAGATCAACTCCCCTTCTTCAGAGAAGCCCACACTCTGCTGTGTGGAACTGGTAACACACCTGCCCCTGCTCACTAGAAGGTGAACTCTTCAGTGGTTGTTGCTCCCACCCATGACCCCGGTGACACCTCAACCTGTGGCCCGGGCTGCCAGGCTGCTTCCATGTCTGAGTCACCTATGGGTCTTATCTTCCCAGCCATGCTTCCACTGAGGGGTGCAGCCACCCCTTACTGTCATCAAGTCGCCTGGAAACTACCAGCACAGTAGCAAGGCCACATAGGAGCATGCTGCTCCCCAAACAGCCAGTGTCCCAGTGAGGGCGGGGGTGGACCCACAGGGCTGGAATGGGCTCTGGTGGAGCGGGTCCTCATAGTGCTTGGCTCAAATCCCCGGGCCCCTCCTGTTCCCTGGTCGAGGACCCCACCCAGAGCTCTTATTTCCTCCTCCTGCAAGGGAAGCCCCAGACCTCAGCCCTCCAGCAGGAAACACAAATACAGGAGCTGGTATTTGCCCCCTCCCTATCTCAGCTCCCCAGTTCCGCAGTCCGGACACAGGTACACAGGAACCTTCCCTCTTGAGCCAAATCCCACTCACCTTTTCAGTTGATCCAGAGGCCCGCCATTTTCACTGGAGTAATGGAGGCTTTGGCTGTATGTAGAGGCCATGAGGGTATCACATCTGTAACCAGCGTGATGAAATGATACTTTAGCTGTGAGAATTTTTCCTTAGGGACAAGTGGCTTCTCCAGACTTCCTCAAGCTGAGGACTTAACTGCCACCCCCTCTTCTCCTAAGCCCAGAGCACAGGAGACAATATGCAGATGCTGCCACAGGAGGTCAGGCCCCACTTCATTTCCAGAAGGAAGGGGGTGAGTGAAATGTGTCTGGGAGTCATGGAGCAAGCCTGGAGAGGTGCCTTCTTTTCTGGTGTGCCCCCTCCCCTGTGCCTTACTGTGAAAGACCCTGCACACATGGACACTGAGAGATGGTGCTCTGAGGCAAAGGCAGCACCTCTCGTCCCCTTGGAGTGAGATTTAAAGCCTTTCTCTTCCCCCGCCCCCCCCCAAAATGGCTTCCTTTGGTTTTCCAGAGGTGAGCAAACAAACGTGAGCAGATGGATATGGAAGACTGGTAACACATCTATCCTACCTTCTTAGGACTTTTTGTGTCACTGTCTATACTGACATAAAAATAAAGCCTAAGAGAAAAGGTATTTTCCTGCCCTTTTTCCCTGAATTGGGTTAAGTACCCAGCAATGTGCCTGTATGCAATTAGTGCTTCATATCTGTGTGTGCCATGGATGAACCCAACCATCACCTTCGCAAATGTCTCCATGGGTCTCAGGCCCCTCAGTCCATCCCCAGGGCTCCTGCTCTGCCTGTATCTAAGAGAAGAGTCTCCCAGATGGAATCCAGAGCCTCTTTCACAGGTGGGGAAACTTTCTCTGAGGCCTCAAGTGAGGAGCCAGGCTGAGAGCTTCTCCATGTTGATGAAAGGTGAATGTCACACTCAAGTGGACCACAGTGCTGGGTAACCAAGGTACACGATCAAGCACAGGACAGGCATTTGCAGGCTGAACTCCCTTGCTCCTGACCACACCCTGCAGGTCCTCCTATTAGCACTCCAATTGTCACACAGCAAACTGGGTCACCAAGTGGTGCGAGGCATTCCCAAAACCCAGCCAGATGGAGCTCCCCTGACCTACAAGGTGGTGCACAAACCTTTTCAACAGCAGATCCAGCACCTGCTGTGTGGTCCCAAATACTTGGTAGTTTTTCAAAAACTCGTGCAGGAACAAAGAGTTCCCTTGAAGCAAGGATTGCACAAGATGGTTGACCATGGACTCCCTTACATCCATCTTCAAAAGCTCTAAGCAAGCTTGAGTATCCAGAGTCAGGCTTGACTCCTTTTCATCCTGGAGTGGGACCTTTGAGGGAGGTTAACATGGAAACAGTAGTTTTATTAATCACCTGTTTGTTTCTGGGACCAATATTCAACACAACTTAGGAGGAGAGGGCCAGGGTTTTAGCTCAATACTTCTGCCCCCTGCCTCAAAAGTGCAAGGTCCCGAGTTCGATCCCAGGTACAAAAAAAAAGAGATGAGGAAAAGCTTATTTGGGCTCATGGTTTTAGAGAGTTTAGTTCATAGTTGGCTGGCTCCAAGGCAGAAACAGCATGATCCAAGGGCATGGCAGAGGAAAGCTGTTCAACCCATGCAGCCAGAAAGCAGAGGAGGAGAAAGGATCCTGGGACAAAATGTACCCTCTAGGGTCGCACCCACACTGACCTACCTCCCCAAGTCAGGCCCCAATTCCCAACAATATATTCAGCTATGGAGTTATCGATGACTCCAGTGATTCGCTGATGAGTAAGTAAGCCACCCACATGATCCCATCACCTTCCAAAAGCTCCGCTCTGGATACATGAAACATTTGGGGTCATTTTCAATTTAAGCCACAACCTTAGAAAACTATCAGGTGACTCTGCCATAAGATAATGTGAGAGCAGTACAGATTTTTTGTTGACACTCGCTCATGTGCTTGGGCACACACTCTCACACACACAGCCAGGGAAGGTCTGGACCCATATAGGAGGGATCAGCAGTGTGCTGGCCTTTGCTGACCTACCCTCGGCTACTGTGTCTCCCACTTTGACTCCTCTGAGAAGATGGCCACAGGCATCGTGTGAGACGCGGGACCCAGTTTCTCCAGATGCGACTGACTCCTCTCCTGAGAGATCTCGTGAGGCCTGAGCCTTGGGAAGTTGGGAGACAGCAAGAAAACATCCTCACGTGTCCTGTGTCTCCAGACAAGGGAGCAGGCATCAGTTAGTGATGCTATGTGTTGCTTGGCAACAGGGTTCTGAGCAAACTGTCATTGTAAGGAAGTGAGGTCATCTACTGGGATCTCTTCAACTGAACTTTTCCTCGCACTGGACGTAAGATAGCCCCTGGGCTGCTGATTGCCCCCAACTCACACTCAGTACACACCCTGACAGAGTGACACAAAAACAGTTGGCTGAATCTCCCTGGGCAGGCCAGGGCTTAGCTGGCACCCCAGGAAACTGATGAACCCTGCCACTCTTACTTTGGGTTAGGTTTAGACATTAGGGTTTAGGGTTAGAAGTCAGGTTTAACTTTTGTTGTGATGGTCAGAGTTTGTTTTAGTGATTAGATTCCGGGTTAGGATTTAGGGTTCAGGGTTAGGGTTCAGTGTTAGACAAAGAGTTATGATTTAGGGGTAGGGTTAGGTATAGGGGGTTAGGTCCTGGTGTAGAGCTTATGTTTTACAATTAAGGTTAGGTTTTGGATTAGTATTAGATTTCTGGGTTAGGGTTTGAGTAATTGTGAAGGGTACTGAAAGTTTTAGTGGTAGGGCTTTGGTTAGGATAGATTTAGGGTTAGAAGTTAAGAGTTATGCTAGCAGTTTTTGTTAGGTTACTTTTAAAGATTAGAATTAGGGGTTAGGATTACCTTTATAACTAGCTATATTTGTAATAAAATTAGAGGTTTCATTAAATTTGGGAGCATTCAAGATTTTTGGCTTTCAATAATTCTTGATAATATCTAAAATTTTAATCACCCCTGCTAAACCATAGAAATACCTAAGATCACTCATAGGCTTGCTGCCATTTTTCTGTTTTCACAGTTTCTTTCCTCTGTCACCCATTGGTTGTTCAGGAGGGTGTTGTTCAATTTCCATGTGTTTGTGGGTGTTTTGCGGTTTCTCATGTTATTGATCTCCAATTGTATTGCACTATGGTCTGATAATATACAGGGGATAACTTCGATTCTTTTACATTTACTTAGATATGTCCTATGAGCTAGTATGTGATCTATTTTGGAGAATGACCCACGTGCAGCTGAAAAGAATGTATATTCTGATTTTGTGGGGTAGAACACTCTGTAAACATTTATTAAGTCCATTTGTTCAATAGCTTCGTTTAGTTCTAGAATTTCATTGCTAATTTTTTTCCTAGTTGATCTGTCTATTTGTGATAGAGGGGTGTCGAGGTCCCCCACTACAGTTGTATTAGTGCTTATTTGGTTTTGCATGTCCATTAATATTTGTTTTGTATAGTTGGGGGCATTTATATTTGGTGCATATATATTTAGGATTGTCAACTCTTCCTCTTGGATTGATCCTTTCACAAGGATGTAGTGACCATCTTTGTCTCTCTTAATTAGTTTTGGTTTGAAATCTACTTTGTCTGCAAATAAGATTGCTATGCCTGCTTTTTTCTGGGTTCCTGTTGCATGGAGAACTGTTTTCCATCCTTTTACTTTCAGTCTATGGATTTCCTTTTTTTTTTTTTCTTTTTTTTGTTAAGATTCTGAACTTTTATTTTCTGGCATGAAAAGTACAAGTAATTAAACAATTCCATGCAAAAGTCTGTTACCGCGGCCAGGCCAGGAACCCTGGTAATAATAGTGTAAATGCAAGGCAAAATGTTCTCCATTGGGTCGATTTTTTGTTCTTTTTTTCTTTTTCTTTTTCTTTTTTTAACAGTTCTTTATCACCTCCAACTTGGACTCTGTTGTGATTTGAAACCTTCTAAATAAATTACAGGATGAAGGGAGGGTTGGAGTGGTTGAGCCTCCTCCCTGCTGGCCCTGTCCCCGCCCCTCAGGTAGGTGGAAGCCTGAGGTCCCCCCTGAGGCGGGGGCGGCCTTCAGGGAGGGGTCCTGGCTGGGCTGAGCTCTGTTTTAGAAAAAGAGGTTCCCTCCCAAGTTGGGGGTGGCAGGGCCCTAGGCCTCGGGAGGGGGTGTGGGGAGGTGTCCCCTCTCCAAGCCTGCCCCCCCCCCTAGTGTGGGGGACGAACCCAGCCCTTATTGCTCTGTGAGGAGGGCGGCAGGGAGAAAGGCCCAGAAACAGCAGGGAAAGAGGGGTGGACCCACTGGGGGGGAGTCGAGGTCCCTGCCCTGCTGGGAGGGTGGGGAGAAAGGAGGGTGGACTTAAAACCACAAGAATAAATAGATTCGAGTATCATGAACAAGCTAGGGTTTTCACCAGCTAAATAGGACTGAAAAAATTCTCAAGACAAGAGCAAAATGAACCCCCTTGACACCCCTAGATGTCGCTGGCCCGCAGGGGGACAGCTCTGCGGAACCCACGCTCCCCCCAGTGCCGCTTGGCTACCATGACTGTTATTAGTAATTATTATTACTTTAATGATTCCACTTCCCCTTTTATAAATAAATTAGGCATAACCATGTCTCAGCAAAACTTAGAGAAACAAAGAACATCAGAGTCCCTTTAACTTGCAAACCGGATGAAGTAACAGAAATATACATAAAGGACCTTACAGGTCAACAGGAATAATAAATAGTTAACATAGCAATAAGTTAAAACTACAAGAAGCTAAATTCAGCAAAAAAGTACAAGAAAGTTAACTGGTGCCAGTTTATGTCTCTTTGTTTTTTTCTTTTTTTTTAAATCTCTTCTGTGTGTGTGGTTTTTTTGTTGTTGTTGTTTTCTTTTTGTCGCTTTTTTTTTTCTTCCTCTTCTATTTGTTTTTCTCTTTTTTTTTGTTGTTGCTTTTTTGATTTGTTTTTTCTTTTTGTTCCTTGCAGCAGAAGCTCCACAGATGTGTAATAACAACACCGGGAGGGGTGGGGAGAGAGAGAGCCAGACGTTCATAGGGGCCGTGGCCAGACACCAGACACAGAGGACAGCAGGGAGGAGAGGCCACTGGGGCCCAGATGGGGCTTCTCGATTCTTGGTTCTGACTGGGCCTGCTGAGGGGGTGAGGGGCTTCCAGGGCTCCCAGGGGCTCCGGCCTCTGGCTTCTGTTGGAATTTTTCTTAAAAAACAATGAAAAGTAGGGGAAGAGAAGGTGTGTGGGCCAAAATCCAGACAGAAGCCAGGGCTGGGCATCCGGATGAGGACTGTGATTAACGCCCTCCCCAATCTGGAGACAAAAAAACCCCTAACAAACCAAAGAGGGGGGTGACAAAGTAGACGGGAAGGCGTGTAGGGCCTGTCCACCCGGGGCCTGATGGGGGCTGCTAGGTACTTGGTGCTGGGGAGCCCTGCCCTCGTGGGAGGAGGAGGCTCAGGGGACAGGGAGTCCTTTGGCCTTGAGTGTTGTGGGGGGCGGGGGACTGCCTCCAGCCCCCCATGACGCCAAAGTGGAACGAGGTATCATGTGTCTGGGTGCAGGATGCTGTGTTGCATGCCTGTGTTGGTGGGCAGCAGGGAGACTCCGATGGTCCAGGGAAGGGCTGGGGCGTGGGACCTGACGGTGCCCCCGGGAGCTGGGCTGCGGGCTGCTTTGAGCTCATGTGTCCCTGCCCGTGTTGTCTGTCAGCGTGACTGGGTGTCACGCTCTGTGTCTGCACACCCAGGAGTGTGCGTGGACACCTACATCTTTGTCCACGTTGGTGTAACCCCAAACCTCTGTCTCCTTCGGCTTTGTCCCCCTCCACGTGTCTGGGTTTGGCCAGTGAGTTCCTAAATGTGTCCCTAAGTGTGTCTGTGCATGTCTGTGTCTCTGTCCCCGTGGCGTGTATGCATGTGCCCCGTGTGTGGCCCTGTGGACCCTCAGCCCCTCAGCTCTGCCCGTGCCCCAGTTGGTAAACACAACCTGCCAAAATAGTTTCTTTGGGGTTTTTTGTCTTTTTTTGTGATTTTGTTTTCAAGTTCAAGAATCCCCAGTAAAAATTCTCCACGAGGTCTTTTTCCCTTTTTACAAGAAGAGTTTTTCTTCCCCTCCCACCCCCCTTTTTTTCTCCATTTTGTTTCTGCTTCCAGCCCCTCCCCTCCCCTTGCTCCCTTCTTCCTCCCAGGGGTTCTGGGAGCCAGGGATGCCCACACCCCTCTTCACGTTTTGCTTTTTTTTTAATTTGGGGGATTTTTAAACCTGTTCCCTTCCCCCTCTCTCCAGACCCACCTAAGATGTCAGGGAGGCCTGGGCTGGGGGGCCTGGGAGGGTCCCCCGTGTCCCCCAAGCCATCCCGTGGAGGGTGGTGAACGGTGGGGTGGGGGAGCTCGTTTCTGCTTTCTTTTTTGCCGAAAAAAAGGAACTAAAACCTTCACCATGAACCAAACCAAGACGAGAGAGTGAACAGCCCAGCTGGGGATGGGGGCGGGGAGGGTGGATGGGAGTCCCGGGCGCCCCGGTCCCTGCAGACCCTCCAGCCCAGCGCTCACCCCGGGGCTTCCGCAGGGATGGGTCCGCCTGCCTGGGCTGTCTCTCTCGGGCCCCTTCTCTCTCTTTCTCTCTGCTGCCCGGGGAAGGGGTGGCGGGGAGGGGTAGCTCAGGCCTTGTGCTGTTTGCTGGTCTTGAAGGACACCTGCAACACGCGCTCGCCCAGGCAGTAGCCATTGAGGCTGGCGATGGCCATGGCCGCCTCGTCGTAGTTGGTCATGGTGACAAAGCCAAAGCCCTTGCGCTTGCTGGTGGTGAAATCGCGGATGACCTTGACATTGGTGACCGCGCCAACGGGACCGAATAGCTGCCACAGCACGCTCTCGTGGCCACTCGTGCCGTCAATGGCGATCGGAGAGAACCTCTTGACTCCGTAGGCCACGTTGAGCAGCTTGTCCAGCCGGAAGCGCTGTGTCTGGTGGTGCAGGGGCCTGTGTGGCGCCGGGCCGAGGACTGGTAGAGGTGGGTGAGCAGTGCCTGCCCCGTCTTCTGACTCGGGTTGTTGGCGAACTCGCCCGGGATAGGCTCGGCCGCGCCCAGCGGCTTCTGCGCATTCAGTCCTTTGATGGCCTAGTCCTTTGATGGCCTCCTCCGCCTTGATCCTCTTGTCAAAGCGAATGAATCCCACACCCTGAGAGAGGCCTGTGACCTGGTCCACCAGGATGCGCGAGGTGACGATGCAGCCGTATTGCGAGAAGAGCTGCTCCATTTCTTTCCGGCTCACGGTCTTGGGGAGCCCGCTGAGGTACAGGTTAGCGTCCCGGATGGACGCAGAGCTAGGCCTGGCGCAGGACACCTTGATGGTCTTGGTCTGGAGTTTGAGGCCGCTGAGGGTGTTTATGGCTTTGTCTGCGTCGTTGGGGTCAGAATAGTTCACAAACCCGTGGCCCAGGCTTTGCCCTGTGATCTTGTCCTGAACCGGTTTGCAGGACTCAATGTCCCCGACGCTGCCCGAACAGACTCTTGAACTCATCCTGGGTCATGTTCTGGGGCAGGTGGTTGACGCTGAGGTTGGTCTTGCTGTCGTCAGTCGCTCCGTTGGTACCCAGGAGTGACCCGTTGGGCAGGGCCGGGCCAGCCGGGCCCCCCCGCCACCTGAGACTCCATGGCCCCCAGTATCTGAGTGACTGCGGGCCCGGGGAGGTTGCACTTCCCGAGGGAGACAGCATAGCAGCGCCTCTGCCTTCTGCCTCCACCCCTCGGTCAGGCCTGTCAGTCCTGGGTGCTCAGTCCGCTCCCCTCGCCCGCCCTCCCGCCCTCCCTCCCTCCCTCCGGCCCGAGCTGCGCACTCCGCGTTCTGGAGGATTTCCTTTTGATTTAGGTGTGTTTCTTGTATACAGAATATTGCTGGGGTTTGCTTCTTAATCCATTCTGCCAGTCTATTTCTTTTCATTGGTGAATTGAGGCCATTAACATTGCTAGTTATAATTGACAGATATTGACTCATCCTTGTCATGATATTCTACTGTTGTTGGCTCTTTTCTTATTTTCACCCCTTTCGCTCTAGCGTCTTACCTTGCGTGGTGCCTTCTCTCCGCTGGGCCTCATGGAGTTGTGTCCTTCATTGTCCTTTCCTAGGATATTGCTTAAAATTGTTTGGAGTGCTGGTTTGGTGTTCATGAAATTTCTCAGGTGTTCTTTGTCATGGAAGTATCTAATTTCCCCATCGATTTTGAAAGATAATTTTGCCGGATACAACAGTCTAGGTTGGAAGTTTTTTTCTTTTAGGGCTTGAAATACTTAACCCCAGGCTCTCCTTGGTTTGAGGGTTTGTGTTGAGAAATCTGCCGTTTTTCTGATGGGCTTTCCTTTGTTGTGATTTGTTTCTCTTCTCTAACTGCCTGTAGAATTTTGTTCTTCTGTTGGGTTTCTGGGATCTTGACTATTATATGTCTAGGTGTAGATTGTTTTTGGTCATGGCTGGATGGAGTTCTGTATGCCTCTCTTATCTGTACGTCCACCTCTCTACCTCTGTCTGGGAAGTTATTTACTATTATTTCTGTGAACAGTTTTTTTTATGTCCGTTGTGCTTTCTCCTGTTTTTTCATGGACTCCTATGAGTCTTATGTTATTCTTCTTTGCATCATCTGGCAGCTGTTGGATTGATTTCTCACGGTCCCTTACTATCTTTAAGAAGTCTCTGTTTTCATGGTCCTTAACCTCAAACCTGTCTTCTATATCTGATATTCTGTCTTCAGATTCTCTGAGTCTGCTCTGCATGCTTTCAATGGAGTTTTTAATCTCCTGAATATCTGTTTGAATTTGTTTCATGGATTCCATTTCTTTCTAATGTTGAGCGATCATGTTTTCCATTTCTTTCTTATGCTGGACATTCAAGGCTTCCAGCGTGTTTCTGATCTCATCTGTTTTCTTATCTGTTTCGTTCTGGAGCTTCTAATCATGTCTTTCACTCTGCTCACCATGTCCCTATTTATCTGGGAGATTATTTCTGTTTTGAAATTTTTTAGAGCCTCTTGCATCTGCTTTGTTACTTCCTGTGCTATCAGTTCAGGGTGTCCAAGTGGTTGCTTATCAGAGTTTTCCACTTCATTTCCCCCAGAATTTTCTTTTTGTGGCATGGAAGCCTGCGTTTGTGCCTTGCTTGCTTAAGTGTCTTCTCATTTTTGTTTTTGGTACTGTCCTTGATTTAATTCCTGGGTTGATATTTCAAGATTGCTTAATGTAGGTATCTTTGTTGCTTGTGTTTAGAACCCTTGTGGAATGATTGCTTTTCAGAGGTGTCTTCTAGGTCTGGCTTGTGTTTGGGTTTTGAGACTCTAATGACTCTGAGGCTATTATATTTTTCTTATACCAGGAAGGAAAACTAATTAGATCAATCACAACATGTTAGCCCAAATGACATAGTCAGCAATACCATAGCATCAAGCACAGGTTAGAAAATGACAATTTGTGGTAGTTATTAATCTATCACTTTTAACTATGTGAGTTAAATTAAAACCAAGGACCAACCCAACGTAAGTTTATAATGAATAAGCTCTTCAATATAGCATCTTTCCCCTTCGGGGTGGGGAGCTAAAAGGAGTTGGGGAGGGAGGGACAGGTAGAAAGAGCAGGTAAGATTAGCGGTGAGGCCAGAAGACACAGAAAGATCACACAAACTCTAAGAAGCTGTTAAAGGCAAGAGAAAATGGCAGAATGAAAGAACAAAGATGTGAATAGAATCACCTAACAGCAACAGGGAGGCTAGATAACCAAATTTACTTTCCCTTAAACCTAATGATAATCAAGAGAAGGAAAAAGAGAAGAAAAGAACAGTAAGGGAGAAATCCGAATTCAGTGCAAAAAGGAACAAATGGGGAGATGAGGGGCAATGTGGTACAGTGAGAGAAAGAGAGAGAGAGAGAGAGAAGATAAAAGAAAGAAAAGTAAAACTTTGAAGAGTAGAAAAAAAGTAAAAATTAAGAATTAAAAATAAGAAAAAGAAGATATTTTTCTTTTTTGCAAATAACAATAGAAATTATGGGCCTCCTTCAGGGTATGTCTCTGTTGTCACAGTAGGCAACGTAGGAATCCCTGTGCATACACAAGTCAATGAGTCTCAGCAAGCCAGCAGCAGACCTAGTACAGTGGTCTGATGTGCCTTTGCTGGAGAGGTTCTCTTTAGTTTTCTTCTGAGCTTCAGTTTTCTTCCAGAAGCCTGAGAAGCCCTCTTTCTGTTACAAACTTCTGCTCTCTCTTGTGGTGCTCAGGACAAGGGTCTTTGTAATCTCCTGTGCCTCTGTAGTGTGGGACCAGGTAGCAGAAAAGCCAGAAGGTAGGCGGTGCAGGGGTGGGGGGGACATGACTACAGACTGAGTGTTGGAGGCTCTCGGCTAAGTGGACCTCACTGTGCCGTGGGTGTGGCCCGGGACTGCAGCAGGAACTTCAAGCTGCTTGTCTTGTCTCACCGGGGCCGGTCGCTGGTCTGATTCTTTTAATTCTTTGGGGAAGATCCCCAGCAGAGGAATAGCTGGGTCAAATGGGACTTCCAGTCCTAGTTCTCTGCGTTATCTCCATAGTGATGTCCACAGTGGTTGCCCCAGTCTACACTCCCACCAGCAGTGGAGCAGGGTTCCTCTTTCCCCACAGCCCCACCAGCATTTGCTATTGGTTGATTTCATGATAGCAGCCATTCTTTCTGGGGTGAGGTGGAATCTCAGCATTCTTTTCATTTGCATCTCTCGAAGGACCAGTGATGTTGAACAATTTTCATATGTTTATTTGCTATTTCTACTTCTTTGAGAAATATCTCATTTCAGATGCCCGTTTTTGGATTGGGTCTTTAAATGTGGGAGGTCTGATTTTTTTAAGTTCTTTATAGATTCCAGATAGTAGATGTCTGAGGAACAGTAGGTGAAAATTTTTTCCCACATTGTGGGTTGTCTCTTCACACTGTTGGTGGTTTCTCTTGCTGTGCAGAAGCTTTTTAATAAGACGAGATCCCACTTGTTGACTGTTTTTGCTAGTTCATGGGCAACTGAGGTTTTGTTCATAAAATCTTTTCTTACACCAGTGTCTTCAAGAGTTCTTCCTAACCTCTGTTCCAGCTGGTTCAGCGTTTCTCTTTTAATATTTAGATCTTTCATCCATTTCAATTTTAGTTTAGTGCATGGTGAGAGATATAGGTCTACTTTTAATCTTTGGCAAGTTGAAACCCAGCTTTTCCAGCACCATTTATTAAAGAGGCTATCTTTCCTCCAGTGAGGGTGTTTGGCTCCTTTGTCGAAGATGAGATGGCCGAATGTATCTGGAGTTGTTTCTGCATCTTCTAATCTGTTCCACTGGTCCTCACGTCTCTTTCTTTGCCAGTACCGTGCTGTTTTTATCACAGTAGCTTTGTAGTATAGTTTCAAGTTGGGGATTGTGATACCCCCTGCCAAGTCTTTGTTGCCTAGAATTGCTTTTGTTATTCTAGGTCTCTTCTTGTTCCAAATGAATGTTTGGATTGTTTTCTCAAGGTCCGTGAAGTATGCTTCTGGAATTTCAATTGGGATTGCATTGAATCTATATAGCAGTTTTGGAAGTATGGCCATTTTGACTAGGTTGATTCTTCCTACCCAGGAGCAAGGGATATCTTTCCATTTTCCCATATCGTCTTCAGTCTCTCTTTTCAGAGTGCTACAGATTTCAGAGAAGAGGTGTTTGATTTCTTTTGTTAGGTTGATTACTAGGCATTTCAGGTTTTTGGATGCTATTGTGAAAGGAATTGTTTGCCCTATTTCTCTCTCGGTGAGTCTGTTGTTCATGTAGAGGAAAGCTATTGATTTTTGTGTGTTGACCTTGTATCCAGCTACTTTACTGAATTTGGCTATTAAGTCTAGAAGACTTTTGGTGGAGTTCTTGGGGTCTTCTATATAGAGTATCATGTCATCTGCAAATAATGACAATTTGAATTCTTCATTTCCCATCTTTATTCCTTTTATTTCTTTCTCTTGTCTAATTGCTGTGGCTAATGTTTCCAAGACTGTATTGACCAGGAGTGGTGATAGTGGACGTCCTTGTCTTGTTCCTGATTTTAGTGTGAAGGAGTTCAGTTTTTGACCATTTATTATGATATTGGCTGTTGGGTTTTCATAGATGGCTTTTATCAGATTGAGGTAGAGACTGGCTATTCCAATTTTTTTGTAGGGTTTTATCATAAATTCGTGTTGGATTTCATCAAATGCTTTTTCTGCATCTATTGAAATGATCTTATGGTTGTTGTCCTTGGCTCTATTGATATAGTGTATTACATTGATTGATTTGCATATGTTGAACCATCCCTGTATCCCTGGGATGAATCCCACTTGGTCAGGGTGTAAGATCTTCTTGATGATCTTCTGCATTCTATTTGCCAGTATCTTATTAAGGATTATTGCATCTATGTTCATTAGTGAGATTGGCCTATAGATCTTTTTTTTGGTTGGGTGTTTCTCTGCTTTGGGGATCAAGGTGATGCTTGCTTGCAGGAATGAATTCGAGAGTATTGCTTCCCTTTCAATTTCATTGAAGAGTTCAAACAGTAGTATCAGTAGTTCCTCTCTCAATGTCTTGTAGAATTCAGCAGTGAAGCCTTCAGGACCTGAGCTTTTCTTAGTTGGTAATTTTTTAATTATGTTTTCAATTTCATTCATTGATATTGGGGTGTTTAGAATTTTTAGGTCTTCTTTGTTCAACTTTGGTAATTCATACATACCTAGGATTCTGTCCATTTCTTCTGTGTTGTCCATCTTATTGGCATATAGGTTCTCAAAGTAGGTATTGATGATCCTCTGGATTTCTGCTAGGTCTGTTGTACTTTCACTATTTTCATTCCTAATTGCATAGATTTGGGCCTTTTCTTTCCTTTTTCTGATAAGGTTGGCTAAGGGTTTGCCAATTTTGTTGATTCTTTTGAAGAACAAACTCTTGGCTTCATTGATTTTTTTGTATCGGTCTCATAGTCTACATTGCATTGATTTCTTCTCTGATCTTTATAATTTCCTCCCTTGTATGAGCTTTGGGTTTGTCCTGCTTTTCTTTTTCTAGAAGCTTGAGGTTCAGCATCAGGTTGTTTAATTGGGCTTGCTCTATTTTCCTAGTATGCGTATTCACTGCTACAAATTTCCCTTACAAGACTGCTTTCATTGTGTCCCACAGATTCTGATATGTTGTACTGGCATTGTCATTTAATTGTAGGAACTGTCTGATTTCTTCTTTAATTTCCTCTGTGACCCATTGGTTATTTAGAAGTATGTTGTGCAATTTCTGCATGTTTATGAAATTCTTGCAGTTTCTTTTGCCATTGATCTCCAATTTCATCACACTATGATCTGATAATATACAGGGGATAACTTCAATTCCTTAAATGTGTTCTGTGAGTGAGTATGAGGTTTGTTTTGGAGAATGACCTGTGTTGAGCTGAAAAGAATGTGTATTCTGATTTTGTGGGGTGGTAGACTCAGTAAACATCTGTTAAGTTCATTTGTTCAAGAGTTTGATTGAGTTCTAGTATTTCATTGCTTATTTTTTGTCTAGTTGATCTATCTATTTGTGATAGTGGGGTATTGAGGTCCCCCCACTACTATTGTATTAGTGCTTAGTTGATTTTTCATGTCCATTACTATTTGCTTTATATAGTTGGGTGCACTAGTGTTTGGTGCATATATGTTTATAATTGTCATCTCTTCCTCTTGGATTGTTCCCTTTACAAGGATGTAGTGTTCTTCTTTGTCTCTCTTCATCAGTGTCGGTTTGAAATCCACTTGATCTGCAAAGAGGATAGCTACTCCTGCTTTTTTTCGAGTTCCTGTTTCATAGAGTATTATTTTCTACCCTTTAACTTTCAGTCTTTGAGGTTTTTTTTAAATTAAGTGTGTTTCTTGTATGCAGCATATTGTTGGATTTTGCTTCTTGACCCATTCTACCAGTCTATTTCTTTGATTGGTGAATTGAGGCCATTACTTGATGGTTATAATTCATATATATTGACTTATCATTGTCATGACTTTTTCTTTTTGTTGGATTCTCCCCCTTTGCATTTAATTTCTTGTCATGCCTGATGGATTCATTCTGCTGGGCTTCCTGGGGTTGTGATCCTCGCTGTCTTTTCCTAGGATTTTGTCTAAAATTTTTTGGAGTGCTGGTTTGGTATTCATGAAGTTTCTAAAGTGCTCTTTGTCATGAAAGTATCTTATTTCTCCATCAATTTTTTTTCTTTTTTCTTTTTTTTTGGTACCGGGGATCGAACTCGGCTCCTTGGGCTTGCTCAGCAGCCAGCGAAACCACTGAGCTAAATCCCCGGCCTCTCCATCAATTTTGAAAGATAGTTTTTCAGGGTACATCATTCTGGGTTGGAGGCTGATTTCATTTAGGTCTTGAAATACATCACTCCATACTCTTCTTGCCTTGAGGGTTTGTGTTGAGAAGTCTGCCGTGATTCTGATGGGCTTTCCTTTGTATGTGATTTGTTCCTTTTCTCTAACTGCTTGTAGAATTTTGTTCTTCTGTGGGGTTCTGGAATCTTAACTATTATATGCCTATGTATAGACTTTTTTTTTTTTTTTTGATCAGGGCTAGTTGGAGTCCTATATGTCTCCTTTATCTGTATGTCAAGTTCTTTTTCCCTAGTTGGGAAATTGTCTGCCATCACTTCTGTGAACAGTTTTTTTATGTCATTTGCACTCTCTCCTGTTTCTTCATTGACTCTGATCAGGCTTATGTTATTCTTCTTTGCATTGTCTAGCAGCTGCTGGATTGATTTCTTGTGATCCCTTACTATTTTAAAGAAATTTTTCTTTTCCTCTTCACTAATTGCAATCGTATTTTCTATATCTGAAAATCTGTCCTCACATTGGCTCGTTCTGCTGCATAGACTTTCAGTGGAGTTTTTAATCTCCTGGAAATCTGTTCTCATCTGTTCTATTGATTCCATTTATTTCCTGTGTTGGGATTCCATCTTGTTCCTCAGCTCCTCTAATTTTTATCTGTGTCCTCTCTAGATTTATTAATCATGTCTTGCACTATGGGCACAATCTCTGCTGTTATCTGAGAAATCATTTCTGATTTCACTTTTTCCAGATCCTCTTTTGTTGCAAATTTAGGGAGTCCAGGTGGTTGAGTATCAGATTGTTCCATCTCATTTCCCTTTGAGGTTGCTTTAGGTGACCTGGAAGTCTGGTTTTGAGACTTGTTTAAGTGTCTTCTCATTTCAATGTGGGGGGTGGGGTGCTGCTGGCACCTGCACAGCTCACCTCCTCAGCACTGGGGATGGTGGTATGTCAGCCCAGAAAGTTCACCTCCTCTGTGGTGTGTGCAGCTGTGCTCCTAGGTGTTGGGGGCAGTGGTACAGTGGCTTGGAAAGTTCACCTCCTCTGCTCTGGGACAGCTCTGCTCCTAGGTGCTGAGGGTGGTGGTATGGTGGCCTGGAGGGTTAGCTCCTCTGTGCTGAGGGCAGCTCACCCCAGCCAGTTTTACAAGGGAAAAAAATGAAATAAAATAATCAATAAACATTGGAAAGGAAAAAGTGAAACTCTTTGTTCTTCATAGACAATATGATTATTTATACAGAAAAACTCTTTAAAAATCTACAAACTTATTAAAACTAATAGGTGAATTTATCAAGGTTTATTACATAAACCTTATTACACAGTATTTTAGAAAATCAATTTTATGTCTATACATTAAGAACAAACAATTTGAAATAAAAATAAAACAAAATCAATTTTGTATCATTATAAACACAAAATACTCAGGAATAAACTTAACAAAAGACATTCAAAAACTCTACACTGAAAGTTTCAAAATGTTGCTGATGAAAATTAAAGAGATCTAATTAAATGGACAGGCATGCCAGTTTCGTAGAATGGGTGACTCGATATTACTTAAACTGTCCAATCTTCCCAAACTTAATCTCCAGATTCAATACAATTCCAGTCAAAACCTAATCAGGAATTTTTGAGGTAATTAAAAAGTGTGTCCTAAAATTTACATGAAAAGGCATAGGACCTAGAATAGGCAGGGGGGAAAAAAAAGATTGAAAATAACAAATCTTGAAATAATGATCCTGAAAAATAACAAAATTAGGGAAAGACCCTTTCTATGGAAGCATGAGAAGTATGAAACAAGTCATACACACACACACACACACACACACACACACACACACACACACACAGCATAGATCTCCCAGAATCACCAGTTTCTCCAGCATCCTTGTCCCCAGAAGAGTTCACTATCTCTGGAGACTGAATACAGAGCCGACCACCATTCTCACCCAAAGAACTTCCGCCTCAAATTTTAGCTCCAACACAAAGTCCAGGCATTGCACCAACCTGACTAGCAGAATTCAAGTTATGAGCCTGCTCTATGGCTGCAAGGGAGGCTGCCAAAGCAAGATTGTACCCTAGAGCCTTTCTTTCTATAATAGTTTCCCACAGAGGCAGTGGAGGGAAAGTATGTCAGATACCTAAAACTAGTATTCCGAAGAGGATAAATCTGAGTCTTGAAGAAGTCAGGTAACTTGCTAGGGTCACACAACAAGCATTTACAAATCAAAACTAACTTTCCAAGCAAGCTTTGGGAATTAGAGGCTTCAGGAATTTTGTTTCTTATACAAGAAAGAGAAAATTCAGTGGGAGTGGGTGGGGGCCAATGAAGAGAAACTACAAGAACCAAGGAGTGATGCAGCATTCTGAATCACCAGGGCTCTGTGTGGCCCAAGGCCACTCCAGCGAGACAAATTTCCCTGCATTTTCCAGGGAGATGTGTGGGACAATGTTCATTTTTTATGGTGAGGTTAGAATCCCCCAAAAGCAGTTCTGTTTGTATTTTTACAAAGCCAGTGCTTTTTTGGAATAATTGCCTTGTTCATATTTAGTCTTTTCCAGCTCTGTTCTCATGAGGGTCCTTGACAATTTTGAGTTTTTCTCTGGTTTTAGAGATTCTACAAAGAGACTGACACTTTGCAGACTTGTCCTTTGGGCACTGTTTAAGCCACACTGCACAGCATACATGTGGCAGGGTAAAGATTCTCTTCTGGGAGGCCCCCTGGGCTGCCACCTTGTTCATATCTGCAGCGTTACAGCAGGCAATGTTGGGGCTGACTTGCAGAGGGGGCTGGTGTTCCTGCTCAGCTGACTGGTCCTGGGGATTGTCAGGATAGTAACTGCCGTGAAGAATGAACTTGATGTCCTGAGGATGTACTCCCCCTAATGTGCATTTTGTTTCATGCTGAGGTTCAATTCATCACTCCAGCCTCCAGTTGCAGAAGATCTATATGAACAATCCAGGCATTTCTTTATTGCTTCTCCCCCAAACTGCTGCCTTCCAAAAGCTCCTTATTGTTTCAGAGATCTTTTTCTGCTGTCTTTTGAGAGGTTGAGACAATTAGGTGTGTTTCCTCTGATGGAATGCTTTTTCTGTACCTCTACTTGGGCCTATCAGAAGTCAAAGGATGTATCACCCAGCCAAAATGCCACTAGTGTCAACCCTGAATGGATCAGTAGTTAGAACTTACAGGTGAAGCGCCAGGGCAGCGATGTGGAGGGAAACAGCATGAGGAGGGGCTTGAAGGCTTATTTACATAGAGTACTCTGCCGCAGCTAATGACAGGTAAACTGCTGGATTCTCACACTGAGTGCCTGCGGCAATGAGCTAGCTCCTTTGAAAATAGACATCCTTCAGCACTCTGGGAGGCTGAAGCAAGAAGATCACAAGTTTAAGCCCAGCCTGGGCAACTTAGCAACTTGGTGAGACCCTGTCTCAAAATAAAAAGGGAGGAGGGATGGGCCAGGGATTTAGCTCAGTGGTTCCACCCCTGCCTGGAGTTCGATCCAGGTACAAAAAAAAAAAAAAAAAAAGGGAGGAGGGAGGGGGAAGGGAGACGGAGAGAGAAGAGGGGAAAGTTTTTTTTTATTATTCTTTCTTGGTGTGCTCTCTATTACTCAGAATTTCAAATTTAGACATGCTAGATTCAGTGATCTGGGCCCAAAGAGAACCATTTCTGCCATCACTACAAACCTTGGAAACCCTTAGGTTTAAGATTCCCCCAGCAGAGGATCTGAGTCTTGGTCTCGCCACATTGAGCTCTGCCCACACACATTAATTCGGATGCATAAGAGCACAAAAGAAAGTACAGAACCCATTCTTTCATTAATGGGTTTATTCATTAGGAAAAGAAGAAAAGAATAAATGCTGCCAATGAGAATAGCCAATTTTCAAGAAATTAAAAGACATTTTTGCTAGAATGCGCTTAAAGTTTAAATAACGAGCAATAAATGATTCTAAATCAATAAGTTCTAAACTATGTGCAGTGGGACCTGGATGTTTTGCTAAGGCATCTCTCAGGGCCAGCTCTGAAATTAGTAACTCTCTCTCACTGGCTGAATGTTAACCTGTAAAGGAATGGATGAAGAGAGCGCGCAGGCAAGGTCCTGACTCTGAAGCAGATGCACCTAACGATATAATCAGCTCTGGGTCAGGTGTGACCTCTGTCAAGTCACATCCTACCCCTGACTTCTACTTTCTGTCCAGTGAGATTTGAGGTGATGATCAACAGATCTAGAATTCTTAGTCCCCTACATGAATTGTATTCTCTTCAATGTTTACTTCCAACAAGAAAAATCTTTAGGATTACCTTAGTACAACTGTCTGAAATTTGGTATGTAATTTCTCAGTGACAAAGTCCTAGCTGTTGTAGGATAAATGTGATTTGGGGAACTGACAAAAGACATTCACACATTCCAAACCAGGCATTTCATTCATTTCACCCAAGTGCTTTGAGTGCTTCTAAGAGGTGGGTACTTGTGCAGGTAAGACAAAAATGAATAGGCCAAAATTTCTTTTCTTCTCTAGGGGCTCCCAGTCCTGGGATAAGCTGGTAAAATGCACTACAAGTGGATTTCATGTGTGATATGTAGATGTCCTCTAGGTCTAGCCATTCTGACTGGAGATGATTCAATGAGCCATAGATCAGAGAAGTCAGTAGAGGACTTGAAAACAGGGAGACCTCTCTCCCCATCTACTATTTTGAAGGGTTTCTGACATTCTCTCAGAGATCATAAGATCTGAATCTGTAAGCAGTCTCTTCTCCCGTTCCTACCCCTTTAGTAAGTGCTAAGGACCTTCAATTCCCAGAGCCGCTCAGTAGCTGGCTAGTTGATAATAGAAGGTTGTTTATAAGCATTTCTATAAAATAAATTACAGAATTTGTATAAGGCAGCCCTATGGATAAGGAATCACCTGTACTGAGTGTCCGGTATATGTTAATACCTAGTGAGAGTTCAAAAGGTGGCAGCTCTTTTTATTATCAGACCTACAGGGAGGACATTAGTCATGGTATTGCCTAACTAAAGCTGACCCAAAAAGTCTTCTGGTGTTAGAAGAAATCACTGTTGAGCTGAACAGAGGCTTACAAATGGGTCCATGGTGGGTATGTAGCTCTGATGAGGAACCATACTTGGAAGAAGTTCGTTAAGGCTGAGCCAGCAGCCTTGCCAGACCAGGTGATGGAGGCAAAGTCTAAACTCAGTTTAGGAGAGAAATTTTCATTGCTTCAGGCCAAAGAGGGTCTCATTGTTTGATATGATAAAATTATAAGAAGGTGAATGGATGAGAGATGGTTTCCCATTGGCTTACATGATGGAACAATATTTGGAAAACCACATAATCACAAGGTGTGGGGATGGATTTTCTGAATAAATTTTCATCCCTGCCTTTTCTGACATGTGAGGGATCAATATTGTCTGAACCCAGCTGATGTGATTTGTTGGTGGCTGCTGTATTGTAAAGGTTATTGGAGAGCATGTGTTTTTAAGAAAAAGAAATCATTTTCATTGAGCTATTCTGATAATATGATGTCTCATACCGATATTCCTTGTTTAACAACTGTTTGGGCCTACAACTGAGGCGTGCAGTTCAGACTTAACAACCCTCTCTGGGACTTATGACCCCCCCCCTTTTTTTGGTACAGTTCTGTCCATTTTGTTTATAGAGCCCTAATGTATTTTTTTACAGTATAACTTGTTTATACAGTAGTATAATTTTTGCTGGCAGTACTATACAGCAGTATAATTTTGTTATACATTACAATGTTCCATGTAAGAGTTATGCAAATAAAAACAAAAAGTTATCAAGTTGGACTTTCCTTTGACCATTTCTTTGTTCTGAATATTGTAAAGTACCTGCTATATAAAGTTCCTTATTTAGCAGCCAACTCATTTAATGATCTAGTCACAGAATCAGAACTCAGTTGTTAAGAGTGTCTGTATAACCTCTAAGGTATTTTCTCAACATTACCTGCTACTGCTTTAGTTAGATGGTATTACTGAGCCTGAACTTAGGTAGAAATATGCTGTACAAAGCACCACGGGACTTGTAAACAGCAAGTCTCCTACTGTTGTCTGGGATCATAAAAGTACAATCTTTATAGATTAGGAGGATCCATAAGGGGTCTATTATGGCCTCCCATTTGCTACTCACTGGGGGTAAATGGAAACTAAGTAATCTAACCCAAGAACAAGAGTAACTAGCTGGGTTTCAGAAGTATAATGATTAGCAAGCAGATACTGAGACTTCCTCTTCTCCATTAACTCCTAAGGTACTTAGCCCCTCTACCAAAGTTTGCTTTACCCAGAAAAGAAAAGCAACCTCATCCTTTGAAATCTTTCAAACACTTGCTGAAACCATAGTGCATTCATTGTCCTGGAGGAACGGGGATATACTGAGATTAGAATCACTGCCCAGGAAGTCTGAGAATAGATGATTTCATTTCTAAACTTCAATCTCAGATGGGGAAAAGGTCAGGTAGGAAGGGACTGAACAAAAGGTAAGGAGAAAATGAAATACGGGTGGGAGTGGGGAGAAGGCTGAGAAAGGAAGGAAGAAGGGGAGCACCCTGCCAGGAGCTGGGCCTGGCCTCTGCAGTTAGACCACAGCTTCCCTCCCAAAGTCACTACGAGTGCAACTTTGAGTTAGATGCTTGGAGTCTGTTCAAGTCTCAGATTGCTCACCTATAGGATAACAATTACCAATGAAAAATAATGATTATTTTGAGGTCCTTGAAGATATCTGTGGTCCGACCCCTGTAACAGTACAGCTGAAAAGCACAGTACACCACAGTAGAGAGGCGACTGAAAGGAAGTGGCCTCACTGGTGATAACATTAAGAGGACAAGTGATCTTATTAAATGTAAGTAAACTCAAAACATAAACATGTTCCCAATACTGACATTGTGAATTACAGTATTTCTCTAGCACTAGTTTGAGGTACTGACTTGTGGAACTGTGCAATGTATGACTGAGTTCCTACCCTGGAAGCTGTTCTCAAAATTCACTGGCCTGAGGTAAAATAAAAAGTAAGAAAACAGAGCAGTAAAAATTTTTTCAAATATATCAATATATAAAGATATGCAACAATGATTCTTAAAATTCAAATTAAAACAAGACCAGAATATTTACATGTTTATTAAATCTTTACAATCAATAATTATAATCAAATACACAATTATATACAAGGATTATATACATTTTGCCCAGACTTTTACATCACAGTACATAGTTTCCCTTAGAAATATTGTATACATTTATCACCAAACAATAAAACCCAACAACAGTAGTGTTACAGCACCTGTTAGTACAGACATCTTTTTCATAAATTACATCATAAGAAAATATACGGCTGTAAATTGGGCTTTTAAAAATCTTTTATAAAATCTGAACATACAATGTTTCATTCACAGAATGTTTTTTTCTATGTTCTGACTGAAGCCTTGTGCATAAAACGACCAGTTGAAATATTTACTAAATTCTACCCACCCCCACTCCGTAAAATTATAAGCACTATTTGAATTACTTATGCTGAGCTTTCTTTATGATGAATTTGGCATGGGGTTTGGTGACAGAACAAATGCTGGCTTTGCTATAAAAAGAGTTGTGTGATGGTAATTTAAATCTAAAAAAAAATTCTTGAGAGAGTAACTATATTAGAGAAATTAAAATCAAAGAGTGCACAATTTTTCATTTTAAAAAATCTCTAAACTTGTGAAGAAAAAAGGAAAAGTAAAATCACAAAATAATCTGTTCTGAAACAATTACGTTCTTCTTAGAAGCCAATTACAGGTTAAAGAAAAACTCACCCAACTAAATATCCCACCCCAAACATATCTAGTAATTTGTAATTCTTTCACACTTAAAACTTTATGGGAAAAGTATTGCAAATTAGAGCACATCATTTCAATGGACTTTTATATGCAAAATAACTATAGCTATTTTATTTTTAGTAGATAAACAAATTAAATTTTAAAATTGGAAAATACCTGAATTAAACACTTGTTTTCATATCTTTTAACTTTCAGCTAAAATTTTTACTTGACTCCAGGTTTGTAAACATTGTATAAATCTTTCTTAGTCAAACAATTTTATGGCTGTGGTGATCCTTTCAGCTCCATTTCTAAGCAGTCAACATTTAACTGAGGTAGACCAGATGTTTCTAAATTCAGGGTCTCACAGAATCCCCTGAATCTTTAGCAAGCAAATAAAATATCTATGAACGGTATTTAACAAAACATTTAAAAAAATCTAAATAATGCTGCTGGATTTTTTAATGAACTCAAAAACTACTTCATCACAGTATAATGATGGTATTTTGAAGCTGAACTTATATCTTCTTTTTTAAGTAGGGAAAACCAGTATAATTTCTTCTTGGGTGTTAAGTATAACTAAATTTTTTTTCTTTTTAAAAAAGGGTCTAGTTTTCTAAACAAGTGAATGATATGCTTCTAAATCTCAGTGAAGGACAATGGCTCCCTCTAATGGCCAAAGGAAGGGAGAGTGGCAGTAAGCTGGCTTTTCCTAGTGTGTCACAGGATTCTTTGTGCCATTAAGTTCTCCTTGTTGGAAAAAAAATTA
This sequence comes from Heterocephalus glaber, assembly GCF_053883595.1. Taxonomy (NCBI): domain Eukaryota; kingdom Metazoa; phylum Chordata; class Mammalia; order Rodentia; family Bathyergidae; genus Heterocephalus; species Heterocephalus glaber. Next base: position 22,276,570 of record NW_028258372.1, read on the forward strand.
TGTTGTTTAGATAACTTAGAAGAGTTACATTTAGACAACAATGGCTTTGAGCTACAAATACAAAATCAAATTGATGTACATAAGGCTTCTGTAATCAAAGTCTTACAGGAACATCTGCTCCTTTTCTCCAAGCCCCAGTCCTATCAATCAAGGCAAGTCAAGTAACTAAGCTTCAGCTATTTTGGCAGCTTTCCAATTAAAATGAACAGCACTATGTCTATCCTTCTGTACGGCGTATGTATTATAGTTCTATCTTTTTACCTCAAATTTCACATGCAAAGAGACTAAAAATATCCATTTTGGTGTCAGGTTTAATTAAGGGCCAATAAAGGCCTTCCTATACTACTATTTTTTCCCTTCCCCAAGGCAAATTTTCTATTAGATTTATTACTCACTGACCCAATTATGTTTAGCTGGAATTTTTGAAGTAGGTAGTTATTCCCTTATAAAAGATTATTTACTTGGGATCTAAGACATACTGTACATAAATATACATAACTACAACACAGCATTGCTGTTCTTTAACAACTCCATATGTAAGTTATTCAGTACCTCAAAACCATGTTTTAGGAACAGGTTATTGTGTAATGTCACGGTAAAAAGAAAGGAAATTAAGTTTCTCAAATATTCCTTTGGAACTGATTAACATAGGTTTAAAAAATAAGTAAAATGAGCAAAAACCATGATTTCAAATCCAGGCTAACAATAAACATTTTAAAATTTAAATGTGGCCAGCATTAGACTGCCACTAAAAAGAGAAAAAGGGAAAAAATTTTCATTAAGCTACATAGCTATATGTAATTCCTACTATGTAAATGTTTTGCACAGGTCAGGGCAGACTAATGTTCAATTCCGTATCATAAGGAATATTTGTTAAAACAAAACAAGAATAAACCCAAAACTCATGATTCAACAGAAAATATGACAGACTTATTAGGTGTAACTTTAGAAACCAAAGTTTCAAAGTAGAGAAACAGTAGTTACTTAAGAAATTTTAGATCACTACCATAATTTTATCATGGCTTCATAAGACAGAAAAATGGAACAAAATATATTCAGCTGTTGGCGATATGGGCCTTTTGGCTCAAATTGCATACTAAACATGGTATGGAGTAAGGCTGATGGCTAGAGGTAACCACCTCTCAGAGAAATGAACTGGAAGAGATTTATAATCTACCTCACTAGGATATATGCTGTTTCATTTCAGAGTAGTTCCAGCTTTCCTTAATGGAAGGCCCAATGGGAAGTTCATATTGCAACATTATAGTTTCTCCCTTGCTCCATTTATCAAAAGTAAGCAATTTTCAGAATAAGACCTTTTTACTTGGTCTCACTGATTAGTCTTTATGTAGAAAACTCACTGAGAAAGTACACTGGCTTCACCTTTAGTTTAAATAAAGAAGGCATGGTTAGGAGGGGGGAAAAAAATCAAGTCATCTTGAATATCTGTTGTTGAATGAAGCAAGTGATGAGCAAAAAACTGTTACCATGAGTGTGTTTGCTTCATAACCACTTAGGCCACTCAGAGTGTTTTTTGTGAAGGCAGCATAATCTGAATGCCACAATACCCTATGTATCTTCCCCCAAAAGCCTCAACACAAATCAGGAAAGTTGAGCTTTCTTTAATTAGAAAGCTACAAACTCTGATTCTTTACTCCACTAACTGAATTGGTTTTTTGTCTATCCAGAGACAGTAGAAATACAGTTCCTAGGAATTCCCAGTTGTCTTTCCCTGGCCAGGCATGCTGCAAGTTGCGCAATGCTGTCATTTGAGGGGGGAATTAAGAGTTTCCACTTTTGATGGGACAGTCTAACCAAGGTCAATTTTAATGCAGCATGCTCCAGATTCCTATGATAATTACCTATGCCAGTCAGACCCTGGTTGCTCATCACCATACTTAAAGCCCCTTAGAGAGCCTGCTTAGTATTAGGGTGTCTATAACCACAGTTTACCTTTTCTTTTTAAATACCTACCACCACATTCTTCAGTGAGTCATAGTTCATCCTTCTCCATCATTTCAAATGCCTCTATATCTTCATTCCAGTCTGCTAATATGGAGTCTATAGGCTGGACCTTTTTACCCCAGCTAACATTAGGATTGGAGTCTTCCTCAGTTTCTGACTGTTCTTGAGGTTGGTTATCTAGATCTGTACATTCACCATCCAGACTGGTAGGCTCCTGGTTTTCCATGGGATTCAAAGTCTGTTCAGCAGGAGAAATGCTTGCAGCATTGTCAGTATCTGCTGGTGATGAGTCTGAGTGAGAGCTTAGGGAACTTTCCTCAGGAGCCTCTTGATCAACCAAATCAATTGCCTGAGAAATTGATATAATCTGTTCAGCACTTTGATTCTGAGAATCATTTTCAGAGGATGGCTGTTCTTCATTTTCCATTTCAGGATCTGCATAAGAAAGAAACAAACTTCATGCTATTTTCCTCTCAAAAAATTTTACTAGTACAATTACAAAGTCATACTGGTTTTCACAATACAATTGAGAAATAAAATGTTGAAGATCATCATATTAATGCAGAATAGTGAAATGAGTAGAAAATGATCTGTCTTTTACTAATGTAACATTTCCTATATCTGTTTTGCAAAATGGGTCAGTGTTAGAAAATAAATGCTTCAAATTAGAAGGAAGGACTAATCACTGATGAAATAGGTTTTAATGAATATTAGTAGATGCCAAGAAATATATTAAACAATAATATTAAAATGCATAAAAATGTGTAATTTGTGACTAAAATTCATTAAATATTTAAGTTCAGGAAAGCGTGCATATGAGAGTATATTAAATAGAATAGTACATAGCACATATCAGTGCTCTGGAAAAGTGAAATTATCACTCAGTAAGCCATGAATACTCAGATAACAAGGTTTCAGGTGATTATGGGTATTAATGTGATTAATCAAAACATTTTCAAAAAACAATTGAGATTATTTATAGATATTCTATTATTTTATGTCTATGAATTCTGAAACATAAAATTCTAAAATCCACTAGAAAGCTAAAGAGTAGGATAAACCTCTTCTAATGAGTGTCCAATGAAACCATTTTATTTAGGGTTCCTCTGTACTTAAATAGCACTGACACCCACATGGTACACCCTGCTCAAGCTCAGTCTCAGCCTCTCTCTTGCAGTGCACGGTGCTAACAAGAAAATGAAGAGCAAAAACAGAAACGATACTTGCCCTTATGCACCTTTTAGTCCAACTCTAGAAAAAGATACTCTATCTACAAATATTCACACAAAATAAATAGAAAAATCCAACTGTGACACGTTTTGAAAGAGAGGTATGTGGTGTTAGGAAGGTATATATACATATATTTTTAAAATTTCCTTTATATATATTATAAATTTCATATATATGTGTATGTAGATGAATATATATGAAATTTAAAGGGTTCTTACAAAGTCTGAACTAGGACTTAAAGCATAAGTAGTCTTTCAGTCAAAGGAGGGAAAATGGACCTCTTGTGAAACCAGAAACACTAGAGGAAATGTGGGCATACAGGAAGATACTGGTGGATAGGTGTGTATTCAACCTGCTCAGGTAGGATCACTTGACTAGGGAAGTTTATATTCTTAGGTTTTGGGGCAGGGGGTGTAGGTTGAAAAGCTGAGGAGTCCTCACACATCTCTGTTTCTGAGCTGTGGAAGAGGTATAATTTAACTAGATAGGGGAACCATGCTGGACCCGAAGAAAGTAGGGAGCTAGCTGCTGAGAGAATATTTGTGCTAGCTACTGTAAGTTCCAAGAAAAAAAAAACCTTCAAGTTTCTTTGTGGATGATATTGTTCTAATTTAGAAGGATGGGTTGTTCTGTCTAGTGATGAAGATGGTGCTTATGACTAAAAACACCTCTAAAGTTACATATAACACAATATTATTTTTGGAAATCTAACAAATGGAATAGGGTCAGAAAATAGAACAATTTGTAAATAAGGAAAAAAGTATCTAATTATATGTATTCAAAGATTGTGATTGTAGACTAAAACTCAAAGCAATTCTAATTTTAAAAATACTATTAAAATTAATAAAGGAATTTGGTAAGGAGGATTAAAATAACTGAATACCAATAACTCCTCTGTAGTGGCAATAATAGCTAAAAATAAAACCATACATTCTTTTCATAATAAAAAAAGCTATAAAACACAGAATTAAATTCATTATGAGAGGCATAAGGCTCATACTGCTTTATACCATGCAATCATTATAAAAACACAGAACAAGATCTGATTAAATTTATTAGTATATTCTTGGATAGACAGTCAATATTTAACATTACTCAAATTTATACATAAAGTATGTAATTATATACTAATTTCAAAATGAATCTCACTTATACTTCTTTCTGTTTTGGAACCAAATAAAATTATCTTCAATTTTCTGTTAAAAAATGTATGTCAAAAAAAAGTAAAGAAATTTTTTTTTTTTTTGGTACTGGGGATCAAACTCGGGACCTTGCGCTTGTGAGGCAGGCGCCGGAACCACTGAGCTAAATCCCCGGCCCCTAAAGTAAAGAAATTTTTTAAAGAACCAACACTATGTAAAACCTACACATCATTCTCAGTCTTGTATCGATCACTTTACCCTGACTTATCTAGCGCTCAACTTATCAATTTGTTTCTGATCTCACTGCCAACTTTATGAATATGTTTTCCATATAAAACCTTGCCACACGTCACTTCTGAGGCTATTCCTCCCAACAAGCAATTTATATATCTGCTCTAGTTATACATTTTAGAACTCTTCAGCAGAGATACACACTTCCAAAAAAGCAAGATCAAGCTCAATGAAAAACAGGAAAATATACTAAGTAAAGTAAGGGAGAAACATACTCTTTTATCTTGCTGAAAGAAATGTGAATTGTTACTACAACGTGCAACATTTATCAAGACTGAAAGATCCATACCCTTTCTGACAGCATTCCATTTTAGCAAATCTCAAAATTCTAGACAAGTATTAACATGTAAGAAGACATGGGACAATTTCTACACCATTGTATATAGTGACAAAACAAAATAAAAAATGTGGAAATAATATGGATGGTCAATAATGAAATAAATTATGATAGTTATGCAATAAAATGTAATGGAGCTTTTAAAAGAGTAAGTTCTGCTATGCAAACAGCATGGAAGAATATTCTTAAACTATAAGAAGCAACTTGCTTAATGATATTTATAGTATATCCCATTACTGTGAAAAGAAAAAAAAAATCTGTAATTTTGAAATGTATAAAGCCCAAAGGAACATATAGAGGGTTATATACTAAACTGTTAATGTTGGTTAGTTATCTCAGGAAAATGAGAGATTATTTAAAAACATTTAGTATGCCTCTAAAAGAACTTGTTAGAAGTTTACATTTGAAATTTTTAAAAAATAAGGCTTTTCAAAAGATATCAATAACCACTCTATAAGGCACTAAAGGAAAGTCACCAAAGGCCAAGTAATTCAAAGACAGAGAGAGAGAGAGAGAGAGAGACAGACAGAAACAGGCAGAGACAGAGACAGAGATTTAAGACATCCAGAGAAATAAATATTTTGGTTTTTTACAAGCTTTTGGAACTACAAGACAAGAACTAAAAGCAGCAATGAGGAAACTAAAAATGGCAGTCAGAGAAGCACAAAAAGATACAAAGAAGTTTAAGTCTGCCATACTGTTATAAATCTCCATTCTAAGGTACCTGTTTTCACCAGTCTATGAGATCACAGTCTTAGGAGCCTAACCACTACAACTTTCAATTCTGAAATGGTGCACCAGAAACAAAGAAAGAATGGAGAAAATCTTAAGATACAAAGAAAATAAAATCAGTAAGTGTTACTAAGAAAGGGGGAAGGGAAACTTGGCAAACACTTAAAAGACTGGATATTCTACAATCATTCATTCATTCATCTATACATTCAGTGTTTACAGAAAGCAAGAAATAGAACTATATAATGGAATATGAGTATCACAGAACTCCATTAAAAAGATACCTTTACATTTTATTAGGAGAATAAGAGAAAACTTCATACAGAAGGTGGCATTTAACTGAGTATTTAAAATGGCTAAACATTCTCTAAGGTCGAGGATAGGAATTGGTAAGGCATTTCCAGAAAGAAGGAGGAGATGGGCAAATGTGAATGCAAATGCAAAAACATGCTGTGGTGAGAGAAGGGTGGGTAGGTTAGCATCAGTTCTGTGGACAAGAATGTTTAGGATGTTCCTCTCTGGGCAAAGAGCCCATCTGCCTATAGACTAGATTTTTCTCTTTGGAATCAGAAACTTAACAATAACCTATGCTCTACAGTTCAACTCTAGGATGGATTCATCCCAACCAACTTCAGTATTGATCTTAGGAAAACTGACACTGCCTGACTTTAATCAAGAACAGTTCATAGGATGGGATTTTTAAAAAAATCTTCTCTCCCATTTTCTTTGTCTTCCTCTTTTCCAGGTAGTCACAAATACAAAAGTAGCCTGGAAAACTTGTCCATAAAGCACTACAGGCTCACACTGTATTCATAAGTTGCAAGCATGACAATGTATTGGAATTTTATAATGATGTATTTCCCCTTGAAAAATATTATCAAGAAGGGGAAACTGATTCTTAATTGTAAACTACTTTGATTTGGATTTACAAGTAACAATGCAGTGACTTTTGTTTGTTAGCAGAGGCTTGGAATTATTAAGCGTCTTTATGAATTGAACTTTTGGAAAGATAAGACACAAAATTAAAAGTTTGAATAACAAATTGTGGAAAACTTAACTTTTAGAAGTGTCACTGATTCGACCTATGGAAGCAGTATCTCTACTTGATAAATTCCTGATTTAGCTTCTTAAGGAGAATGTGTATTATCTGTTGCTACCAGGTAGGACAAAATGGAAATGGGAATTTGGGGGCTTCTGTTTTCTGTATTAAAATACAGTAAATGTATAAAGAACTTCACAATCACATAGTATAACTTTATAAAGAAAAATATTTATTTGTAGAATGAGGATTTTGCTAAGGATAATCGGGAGGATATTTTATTGTTTGAGTTTTAAAGCTTTTATTATTTGGTTTACTTATGTAATCCTAACTGGGATACATAATGGCACAATATGGCCAGATACACGGGGGGAGGCAGAAAAGAGCTGCCTGCAGGGGCTCATTCAGTGTTTCTCAAAGTGAGCTGAGAAACCAGATATATCTGACCACCTGGAGAGTGTGTTTAAAATGTCAGATTCTGACCCCTGCTTCAGAGGGTCTGATTCAATACTGCAGAGCAGAACACAGCAACCTGTATTCTTTTTTTTTTTTTTTTTTTTTGTACCAGGGATCGAACTTGGGACCTTGCACTTGCAAGGCACGAGGCAAAATCATTGAGCTAAATCCCTGGCCCCGCAGCCTGTATTCTTTTTTTTTTTTTGGTACCGGGGATCAAACACGGGTCCTTGTACTTGCGCAGCAGGCAGCGAAACCACTGAGCTAAATCCCCGGCCCCAACAGCCTGTATTCTTAATAAGTACATCAGCTGATTCTGATACCAAGGAAAAACACTGATGTTTGTGATAATGGTAGATTACAAGTTAATGATAACCAAACCACTATAGACTTTATCTTCTTAGAATATTATCCTAAGTGAATAATAAAAATTGATTTTGTTCAACTATTATCACTGATTTTTGTTATAAACAATAATTATAATGTGCTGCTGATTTAGTTAATATAGTGATACAATTCTCAAAACGGCTATCATATAAAAAAGGGAATTTTCAAGAGTTATAACAATCACATTTCAATAAATTTGCCAAATGTTTTTAAAAACATCATCTAAATAACACCCCTTTCACACAAGATCCTTAGGGAAATACTGTTTGCCAAGATTTTTTTTGTTAAGTGGAACTGGTCATCTCTCATGCCCTTTCTCTAACATAGGAAGTACATTCTTTATCATAATCATGCAGTCCTAACTATGTATTCCCCACCACCATTGTGAGCTCTTAAAACAAGTCAGTATTTTAAATATTTTACAGTGCATTCAGATAAAAGATGATACAGATGTTGTTATATTTAAACAACAATGCTGCTGTTAGAGTGACTTGGGTGGATATGAGACTAGTGAATTTATCTATTATATGGAATGTAAAATTAATAGAATCTGTTAAGCTAGGATCAATAAAAAATTATTATTACTGGATAGCTAACCAGACATGAAAATAATCTAATTACATTAAACCAGACATTATCAGGATAGTCACTGAAAAAAATTATATATGCATGTGTGCGCATACACAAACACATATACATATATAATAGGCTTATTAATGCAAGATACTTACTACTATTAATAATGTAGCTTGGAATCATTTTACCTTTTAAAATTGCTGCTGAAATTCCAATGGTAGCACAAACGGGGGGAAAAAGCAAAGGTATTAAAGAGTTACATAGAATAATATTACTTTGCCTATGTTTGATGTACTTAACTGCATGTATGTAGAAAAGATCTGAATTTAGAAAAAGGGCTGGGGGGGGAATCAGGTATGTAGGAGGATTTAAGAAGATAGAAAATCTGTTTTCATCTATACATCCTTATAGTCATATATTCTACTCACTCTACTGCCCTGAAATAGTTGACAATTCAAAGACTCTCAAAGAATAAAGCAATACAAGAAGAAAACACAACACTGATTAGGCTAGCATGAGATTACTGAAGAACTTTAAAAAAAAAATGTCCCATTTAAAAATCAATCAGTTTCCTATCAAACACTTTAGAGAATATAACAGCCTTACACAGGTATTTCTGGCAAATAAGAATGTTGGCTGCCATAGCAGACTCACAGCCTATGTCTCATGGCTCACTTTCCCTCACCTCTCTTCCATCTTTGGGTATAAAACTATTGAAAAAATACTAGTAAGACCTTGCCTTTATAGAGTAGAGGTAAAAGAGCTTTAAACTTACTGAGAGACATTTTGACCTAGAAAGGATTGTACACTCTCATGAATTAAGGCATGCTATCCTGTTCTTCAGGTACAGCCATTTGTAACTCTTATAACTTATGAATGTCTATGTGATTAGATCTCAATAAGGAGAAGCTGCTAGACATTTCTATCGCCTTTATCAAAACACTGATTATAGGTGGTTGGTGAGATCAAGTATTATTGTAATATATATATAGCACAATTCTATAGTATCTATCCTTACTCAGTATTTAAAAAAATGCAAGATGTAGTATCAATAAAACTGAATGATAGGGCTGGGGGTTTTTAGCCCAGTGGTGCCACTGCCTGCCTCACCAAGTGCAAGGTCCCAAGTTTGATCCCCGGCCAGTACCAAAAAACAAACAAAAAAAACTGAATGATGAACATTTCCCAATGTTAAAATGGCTTTCTTGATGTTGTATATTTATCTACTGGACAGAATTATGGCCAAAAATATAAATTACATATAAAATATAATTCTATAAGCATTATAATTCAGCATAGCAAATAAATATTTTACTATTCTTTATTACCAAAAAAAATTTATTTTGGAACTACCTTCTAAAAATTTTATCTGCTTTTCAGGGAACTGAAAGGTCCACTTTTATAACTCATTTTTGTAATCAAATTAGTAAAATAAATGCTAAGTTACATAAAAAATTCTTTTTACCCTTACCTCGATCTTTTGCTTTATCAGAAAGGAGCACTTCTACTTCTTCATACTCCCGGATGGCATCTAGTATGATACTTCCTTCTTTGCTGAATAGGAACAGCATGGGGATCTTGATGTCATCTGTGTCCTTTCCATCACCTGCCATCTGGAACAGAGGGGCAGTATCACTGCTGCTCCCCTCATTGTCGTCTAGCCAGAAAATGAACATAGCAAATATCAGGCCATCCAATCACTACAGACTTATCAATTGTTACTGCTTTTTACCTGTTGACAGAATTAATTTTATGCATCAAAAACAACAAAAACAAACATCACTAATTACAGAAACTTATCTTAAGGAATTAATTCAGCTGTATGCCCAAAGAACTTTACTGGAGTGCTATTTATGATTGTGAATGATTATAAACCATTATAATGCAGAGGAGCAGAGGCCCCCAGCGCAAAGTAGCTGAGCCTTTTGGGCCGCTGTACCACTGCCCCCATGCAGAGGAGCAGTGGCCCCTAGTGCTGAGTAGCTGACCCTTACGGGCCTCCTTACCACTGCCTGCAGTGCAGAGGAACAGAGCTCCCCCCACCCCCAGCACCAAGGAGGTGAGCCTTTCAGGTCGCCAAACCACTGCCCCCAGCCCAGAGGAGGTGAAGTTCGTGGGCACCAGCAGCACACACCCACCCTCAACCCCCCCACCCCCTTTGAAATGACAAGATACATAAACAATTTTCAAAACCAGATTTCCAGATCACCTAAAGCAAACCCAAAGGGAAACGAGATGGAACACTCTGATACTCAACCACCTGGACTCCCTGAAATAGCAACAAAACAGGATCTGGAAAAAATGAAATCAGAAATAGTTTCTTAGATAACAACAGAGATTGTGCCCATAGTACAAGACATGACTAATAAATCTAGAGAGGACACAGACAAAAAAATACAGGAGCTGAGGAACATGACAGAATCTCAACATAGGAAATAAATGGAATCCATAAAACAGATGCAAAAAGATTTCCAGGAGATTACAAACTTCATTGAAAGTTTACACAGCAGAATAACCCAATGTGAGGACAGAATTTCAGATATAGAAGATAAGATTGCATAATAGTGACCAGGAAAGGAAAAATTTCTTGAAAATAGGAAGGAAGCACTAGAAATCAATCCAGCAGCTGCTAGATGATGCAAACAAAAATAACATAAGACTGATCTGAGTCAATGAAGAAACAGGAGAAAGTGCAGACAACATAAAAAAACTGTTCACAGAAGTGATGGCAGAAAACTTCCCAAGCAGGAGAAGAGAACTTGACATACTGATAAGTGAGGCATATAGGACTTCAACTGGCCCTGATCAAAACAAAATTACACATAGGCATATAATTGTTAAGATGCCAGAAACTCAACAGAAAAACAAAATTCTATAAGCAGTTAGAGAAAAGAAACAAATCACATACAAATGAAAGCCCATCAGAATCACGGCAGACTTCTCAATGCAAACCCTCAGGGCAAGAAGAGCTTGGAGTAACGTATTTCAAGCCCAAAAGAAAAACAGCCTCCAGCTCAGATTGATGTACTCTGCAAAACTATCTTTCAAAACTGATGGAGAAATAAGATACTTTCATGACAAAAAGCACCTTAGGAACTTCATGAATATCCAACCAGCACTCCAAAAAATTTTAGACAATATCCTAGGAAAAGACAATGAGGATCACAACACTAGGAAGTCCAGCAGAATGAATCCATCAGGCACGACAAGAAACTAAACCTAAAGGGGGAGAATCCAACAAAAAGAAAGTCATGACAATGATAAGTCAATACATATGAGTTATAACCATCAATTAATGGTCTCAATTCATCAATCAAAAGAAATAGACTGGCAGAATGAATAAGGAAGCAACATCCAACAATACACTGCATACAAGAAACACACTTAATTCAAAAAGAAACTCATAGACTGAAAGTTAAAGGGAGGAAAACAATATTCCATGCAACAGGAGCCCCCCAAAAAGGAGGAGTAGCTATGCTCTTGGCAGATCAAGTGGATTTCAAACCAACACTGATTAAGAGAGACAAAGAAGGACACTACATCCTTGTAAAGGGAACAATCCAAGAGGAAGAGATGACAATCATAAACATATATGCACCAAACACTAGTGCACCCAACTATATAAAACAAATACTAACAGACATGAAAAATCAAATAAGCACTAATACAGTAGTAGTGGGGGACCTCAATACTCAACTGTCACAAATAAATAGATCAATTAGACAAAAAATAAACAACAAAATACTAGAACTTAATCAAACTCTTGAAAAAATGAACTTAACAGATGTTTATGGTGTTCCACCCTACAAAATCAGAATACACATTCTCTTTAGGTGCACATGGGTTGTTCTCCAAAAGAGACCACATACTCACTCATAGAACACATTTAAGTAAGTGCAAAGGAATTGAAGTTATCCCCTGTATATTATCAGATCATAGTGTGATGAAATTGGAGATCAATAGCAAAAGAAACCTCAAGAATTTCATAAACTCGTGGAAACTGCACAACATACTTCTGAATGACGAATGGGTCACAGAGGAAATTAAAGAAGAACTCAGTTCCTACAATTAATTGACAATGACAATACAAAATATCAGAATCTATGGGACACAATGAAAGCAGTCTTATGAGGGAAATTCATAGCAGTCAATACTCATATTAGGAAAAGAGAGGAAGCCCAATTCAACAACCTGATGCAAACCTCAAGATTCTAGAAAAAGAAGAGTAGGACAAACCCAAAGCTCGTACAAGGGAGGAAATTATAAAGATCAGAGGAGAAATCAATGCAATGGAGACTTAAGAGAATGATACAAAAAATCAATGAAGCCAAGAGTTGGTTCTTTGAAATAAACAAAATTGAAAAACCCTTAGCCAACTTTATCAAAAAAGGAAAGAAAAGGCCCAAATCCATGCAATTAGGAATGAAAAGGGTGAAATTACAATGGACCCAGCAGAAATCCAGAGGATCATCAATACCTACTTTGAGAACCTATATGCCAATTAGATGGAAAACAGAAGAAATGGACAGATTCCTAGATACACGTGAATTACCAAAGTTGAACGAAGAAGACCTAAAAATTCTAAACAGCCCAATATCCATCAATGAAATTGAAAACATAATTAAAAACTTAGCAACTAAGAAAAGCCCAGGTCCTGATGGCTTCACTGCTGAATTCTACAAGACATTGAGAGAGGAACTACTGATACTACTGTTTGAACTCTTCAATGAAATTGAAAGGGAAGCAGTACTCTCAAATTCATTCCTGCAAGCAAGCATCACCTTGATTCCCAAAGCAGAGAAACACCTAACCAAAAAAAAGGACTACAGGCCGATCGCACTAATGAATATAGATGCAAAAATCCTTAATAAGATACTGGCAAATAGAATGCAGAAGATCATCAAGAAGATCATACACCCTGACCAAATGGGATTCATCCCAGGGATGCAGGGATGGTTCAATATATGCAAATCAATCAATGTAATACACTATATCAATAGAGCCAAGGACAACAACCATAAGATCATCTCAATAGATGCAGAAAAAGCATTCAACAAAACCCAACACACATTTATGATAAAACCCTACAAAAAATTGGAATAGCCAGTCTCTACTTCATTCTGATAAAAGCCATCTATGAAAAACCAACAGCCAGTATCATAATAAATGGTCAAAAACTGAACTCCTTCACACTAAAATCAGGAACAAGACAAGGACGTCCACTATCACCACTCCTGGTCAATACAGTCTTGGAAACATTAGCCACAGCAATTAGACAAGAGAAAGAAATAAAAGGAATAAAGATAGGAAATGAAGAATTCAAATTGTCATTATTTGCAGATGACATGATACTCTATATCAAAGACCCCAAGAACTCCACCAAAAGTCTTCTAGACTTAATAGCCAAATTCAGTAAAGTAGCTGGATACAAGGTCAACACACAAAAATCAATAGCTTTCCTCTACATGAACAACAGACTCACCGAGAGAGAAATAGGGCAAACAATTCCTTTCACAATAGCATCCAAAAACCTGAAATGCCTAGTAATCAACCTAACAAAAGAAATCAAACACCTCTTCTCTGAAATCTGTAGCACTCTGAAAAGAGAGACTGAAGACGATATGGGAAAATGGAAAGATATCCCTTGCTCCTGGGTAGGAAGAATCAACCTAGTCAAAATGGCCATACTTCCAAAACTGCTATATAGATTCAATGCAATCCCAATTGAAATTCCAGAAGCATACTTCACGGACCTTGAGAAAACAATCCAAACATTCATTTGGAACAAGAAGAGACCTAGAATAACAAAAGCAATTCTAGGCAACAGAGACTTGGCAGGGGGTATCACAATCCCCAACTTGAAACTATACTACAAAGCTACTGTGATAAAAACAGCATGGTACTGGCAAAGAAACAGACGTGAGGACCAGTGGAACAGATTAGAAGATGCAGAAACAACTCCAGACACACTCGGCCATCTCATCTTCGACAAAGGAGCCAAACACCCTCACTGGAGGAAAGATAGCCTCTTTAATAAATGGTGCTGGAAAAGCTGGGTTTCAACTTGCCAAAGATTAAAAGTAGACCTATATCTCTCACCATGCACTAAACTAAAATTGAAATGGATGAAAGATCTAAATATTAAAAGAGAAACGCTGAACCAGCTGGTACAGAGGTTAGGAAGAACTCTTGAAGACATTGGTGTAAGAAAAGATTTTATGAACAAAACCTCAGTTGCCCATGAACTAGCAAAAACAGTCAACAAGTGGGATCTCGTCTTATTAAAAAGCTTCTGCACAGCAAGAGAAACCACCAACAGTGTGAAGAGACAACCCACAATGTGGGAAAAAATTTTCACCTACTGTTCCTCAGACATCTACTATCTGGAATCTATAAAGAACTTAAAAAAATCAGACCTCCCACATTTAAAGACCCAATCCAAAAACGGGCATCTGAAATGAGATATTTCTCAAAGAAGTAGAAATAGCAAATAAACATATGAAAATTGTTCAACATCACTGGTCCTTCGAGAGATGCAAATGAAAAGAATGCTGAGATTCCACCTCACCCCAGAAAGAATGGCTGCTATCATGAAATCAACCAATAACAAATGCTGGTGGGGCTGTGGGGAAAGAGGAACATTGCTCCACTGCTGGTGGGAATGTTGACTGGTGCAGCCACTGTGGATATCAGTATGGAGATACCTCAGAAACTAGGACTGGAAGTCCCATTTGACCCAGCTATTCCCCTGCTGGGGATCTTCCCCAAAGAATTAAAAGAAGCATACCACAGTGATATATGTGCACCCATCTTCATAGTAGCACAATTTGTAACAGCTAAAACTTGGAAGCAGCCCAATTGCCCATTAACTGGAGACTGGATAAAAAAAATATGGGTTTTTAAAATAAAATGGAGTACTGTTAAGCCATAAAAAATGAGAAATTAGAGACATTTATTGCTAAATCGATGCACATTGAGGTGATACTCTTAAGTGAAATAAATAGGACACAACTGTGTAAATACTGAATAGTTTCTCTGGTGTGAGAAACTGAAGATGTAAATAAGGACTAAAAGGTATAATAGATAATGTGAAATAGGTAGAAAAGTGGCAAAGGGGAAGGGGAAGTGGGAGGGGTAGGGGAAAGGAAAGAAGGGAATGGAATTAAGATGAGAAAATGAAAAACTGGAAACGAAGTTTTTGTAAATAGGGAGGGATGGAGGGGTTGAATGGAGGGCAGGGGAAGGGGGAAAAAATAAGAACCAAGAGAGATTATGTAAAGGTGCAAATTTCCAAAGATGAATGTAAGTGTATTGTATACGTAAAATATACCAATAAAATTAATAAAAAAATGAAAATAAACCATTATAAGTAAATAATGATGAACTACTTGGCAGGACACAGAAAAACAGAATAATGTTAATGTATTAAAAAATGTCAAACACAAAATTCTACAACTATGTAAGAATTTCATATATTTAGGGAAAAACCTAGAAATGGAAAAATGTACTGACTTTGATTAGAGTGGTAGAACTATGAATAAAGTTTTGTTGTGTGTGATATAGGACCAGAATCATTATTCTGCAAATCTGAAATGTTCCAAAATAGATTTTCAGATTAGGGATACTTAAGCAGTAACATCTATTTAAATATTCAAAAAATTTTAAAATTCCAATACTTGAAACATTTCTGTTCCAAACATTTTGGACAAAGTACATTGACAACCTGTGTATTGGTTTTACAGGACTACAAATTGATAGATCTTTTTTGTATAATACTTACAAAGAGTAATTACAACTACAGTGATTTTTTTTCCTCTACAAGCTAAATTAAATATTATTATTTTATACTGGTTAAATAATAATGCCAGGCTTGGTGTTACTCGCCTATAATCCTATCTACTCAGGAGGCTGAGGCAGGAAGGTGGAAAGTTCAAGCTTATGTTGGGCAATCTGGAGACTTAGTGAGACCATGTCCCCAAAAAGAAAAAATCGAAAGACAAGGGTGTAGCTCAGTCCAAAGGCCATGGGTTCAATTCCCACTACTGGAAAAATAATTAGTAGCCCTGTTGAATATTCTTTTCTAATGGAGATGCCAATCACTTCCCTGCCCCCAGTCTCACAGGCCAGTATCCCTGAAGCTGCCTGTCCCAGGTGAGAGCACTTGCTCTCAGAGGCCCTGCTAAAGGGAGAATAAAATGTCTGACCCACCCTTAGAAGTTACTGATTAGACAAAGGACAGCTACCTCATCCTGTCTCCCCAGGAACCCTAAAACACACACACACAGAGCCTGCTTCTTCAGTGCTGGGTAGTTGTCCAGTTACTGACACAGACTCAGGGCTGATGCTGCCAGTTTGGAAGTGTATTTTGAAGTTTCTGAACAAAGCAGGAGAACACTGGTAATGTGTGGAGCTGGAAAATGAGGCCAAACTGCAGAGAGAAGTATAAAAGAGAGTCCAAGAGGAGAGAAGTCCAAGATAGAGAGAAATGTGAAAAATGTTAGCTATCATGGTTCCTGGTGATTTTCAGTTCCCATTTCTGTCTCTTGATAAATCTCAGTTATATTTCTTACTCTTAGGTTCAGTGAAAATAACCCATTTCCATATAGTGAACAAACTTCCCTTCTTAGTCCAACTTAAATTATCTCTTACAACCCAATGATTCGTAAGGTAATTTGTACTTTTAATCACTGCAATAAAACCCCTAAGTTCTAATTTATTCATTTATCAATAATTAAAACTATAAAAACAAAATGCCTTGTCAGAAAAATACAACTGAGGAAAAATAAGTCACAACTCAAAAGTTGCTCTTCAAAAATTAATGTTCTGAAAATAACAATCACTGTGTCTAATTCATTCCTCCATAGAAGCTGGTATAAGATTCTGCAACTAATAGCTACTAAAGAAAACATTTGACTTGACAATATTTGCATATTACAGAATACTATGAGAATTAATGCCCCCTGCCCTCATTGTGAAAATCTAAAATCCTACATCAAGACTTTTTAAAAAAATTGACACAACTAGGAATACTGGTACATTCCTGTAATACCAGCTACATGGAAGACTGAAGCAGGAAGATCACAAGTTTGAAACCAGCCTGGGCAGATTAGCGACGCCCTGTCTCAAAATGTAAGAAGTAAAATCGCTAGGGATATAGCCCAGTGCTCCTTGGGTTCAATCTCTAGTACTGCATAAAAATCAATCAATCTATTTATGTGTGTGCATGTATGTCCCACACTATTTTTTATACTTTGTATTTCTGTTTTTAAGTCTTGGTAAGCAAGAGATGTTGAAAATGACAAGAATGGTAAAACAGTAAGTTTTTCAGTAAAAATAACTCAATGTGAAAAATAACCAGGGATAAAGAGGATGATTTAAGTCAAGGGTCAGCAAATATTTTCTGTAACTGGTTAAACTGTATTCCAGGCTTTGCAGCACTCTGTTCCAACTACATAACTCGGTAAAGCTCAAAGCAATCATAGATAACATGGAAACAGATCCATGTGGCTGTGGCCCAATAAAACTTTTATTTAGAAAAACAGGCAGTAAGCTAGATTTGATTTATAGGGTAGTCAGCTAACTGCTGATTTAAGTTACTAAACAGAATTTCTTCTAATACTTACATTTAATGAAATTTATTCACTCATTAAATCAACACTGGAGTACTCATATGTAATACACAAAAGGAAGAGTAATAATTCTTCACTGAAATAAATCCTAATATTTAATTTTAAATGTCCTTTTCCTCCCCCATAGTGCTGATGATGGAACCCAGAAGCTCCCACTGAGCTCTAACCACAGCCCTTTAAGTGTCTTTGTTTTTCCTAAACTTAGAAATTATTCTAATTGGGGTGGAGGGGCAGGGATCCCAAAGGAATTTTTCCCAATAAGAGAAGATACACAGAATTCACAAGGTGTGAATGGAGACTGTTCATGGCTCACATCCAGTGGGAATGGAGGTAGAAGATGTCATTCTTACCTGACAAGGATTTCCAACCTTCTGTGCACATTTTCTTTTCCACATTATTGGTCATTTTTACCACTCCTATTCCACCCTTACACCTGACTCCCAATATTTTCACTGACATTAATATACAGAAACTCATGACTAAGCATTAAAAAAAAAACATAATAGGTATATAGAAATTATTAAGTCTTTGAATTCTCCTACATGTTTTAAAAATTAAAATGATTTGAAAAGACTTTTCATAAATGTTTAGAAAATAAAAGAAAAATTCCTAAAAATTATCTTTTCCTGGTCGACACAATGACATAGAGGATTACTTACCAATAACAATGCCACCGATGGCTCCTGCATTCTGGATGTTGCGCGCCTTTTCCGCAAACATGCACTGTCCTCTCTGTATCAACGCGATTTTTCCCATCACTGCCTCAGGGTTAGTAAGCTCTGAACAACCATTGTATGGCTTACTGCTTGCAACAAAGCCTCTTGTCTGTCAGAAATAAAAGTAGCTCACATCTTTTATCTTCTCAAATTACAATCTAGTCATTAAAAGTTACTACCTAGAACTTTAAGAAAAGTGGAATGATTTTCTTTTCTAATGATATCATACATCATTAGAATGTGCTTTGTATTTCTGAAGTTTTATAAAAGTTACTAAACCTGATCTTTATAATGACTTTGAATGAAGGAATATAAATATTCTTTCTTTTTTTTTTGGTACCATTATTCGAACTCAGGACCTCATGCTTGCCAGGTAGGTGCTGCACTGCTGAGCTACATCCCCGGCCCAAATATTATTTCCATTTTACATGTGGAGAAACTGAGACTGAGGTTATATAATTTGCTCAAAGACACAATGTTAGTAAGTGGTAAACTCAGGACCTATAGGTAAATTTACTACATAGCTATACCCACATTTACAACAGCTGGGAATAATTTTTAAACCATTACTAATGGTAACCAGAAGAATTTTTGAAAGAGGAAAAAAAATTGATTTAGTCTACACAAATTTACAAGCAGTTTTTCCTAGATAAATTAAATCCAACATAGAAGGGATTTTTCAAAGAGGTCTTAATATCCTTCACTTTCCCAGCATATAAACTCCATGAGGGCATGGCTCTTTATTGGTTTTATAAACTAGTACATAGCAAGCAATGCCTTGAATATCTAGGTACTCAAAAAGAGCTGCTGAATGGATGAATCAATCTATAATCTTCTATACAGTTTAAAATACAGTATTATGAAACAGTTTAAATTCGAATAGAACAGAAAGAGCACTGACTTTAGATTGTCAGGATATGTGGGCTTTGTTCCCAGCTTTGCAATCATTAGTGAGATAAACTTGTGAATGTTTAGCTACGCAGGTCTTGTTTCCTATGTCATGACTAAAGGAATGAACTAGCGCAGTCTTCAAAGTTTGCTCAGTGGACTCTCAGGGACTCATGTTGTCCACAGCCACTTGAGCCAGGGTATTTTTGCTTGTAGCTGTTTTCTTCATGAAGCTCCTGAGTTAAATTTTATACAAAGTAAGGTTCTAGTAGTTATGAGAAAGCCTGAAAAACCACTCTGATAAACTGAAGGTATTAAATTAGAAAAGAGACCAAGAAATTGAATATAATTACTCAACAATATTTGATATTCTAGGGGGTTTTTGGTTGTTTTTTTTTTTGATATTCTAGTTCTTGAGTGTTGGAGATTGAACCCAGAGCCTCGGGCACAATAAGTATGCACTCTACCACTGAACTTTAACCCAGCACCCTGCAAAATATTTAAAATAAAACTGTATATTATTATAATACAAGATGTATAATTTTGAAGATATGCTTTTAGTTTATAAAAATCTTTGAGACTGAACATTTAGCTGTGGAGCTGGGCACTGATTTCCAACCTCATGTATGCTAAGCATAAGGTCTACGGCTAAGCTATTTATCTCCAGTCCCTGAGTTTTTAAAATAAATTAAAACTACTATATTAAGAAATAGAGGTTAAACATTACTTAATAATATTTTAAATTCAATTTGAACAAGTCCATTGTAAGTAGACATACCTCTTTATGTTTAGACAGGTCCAGCCCAAACTGAGCTGGTCCAGCAGTCAATACTACCCTGCCAAAAAATGGGTGGGAAACAATTTGCACAGCTCGTGGAGGTAGCTGCTGTTCTTTTTGTTGCTGACTTGACAATTCAATCATCTCCTGCATAAATCTCAATCCATCTTCAGCATCAATTGAACTAGCAGCCTATAAAAAAAAAAGATTAATTTTATCCTTCCTTCTGGAAACTTCACCAACCTTTTTTATTTCCTAAATGCAATGCATTACAGTCATCTGCTCAAAATTTCTCCTTTTAGTTTAGATCTCTACTAAACATTTATAGTCTTACTTGTCTTCAGATTTTATTTTCAGAAATTTTATTTTTTGAAAATAACTGAATTTTTATCAATGTCTCATCATTCTATAAACCCATTTTGATGCAGTTTGAGAACTGGACTTCAAATGCTGAAATGCTCCCCTTCCTTGTTTTCCCCACTGGCCTTGCTTTTGAAGAAATAAACCTATCTGACCCATATCCTACCTCCTTGAAATTGAACAAACAGATTCAATTTCATTAAAAACATATTAAACATCTTTTCTATTCCAGTGCTTTCCGGGGCACTGGGGAGATGATCCTTCAAGTCTTCTAGAGGAAAAAGACATGTAAAATTAATTACAATAAAATTTCTCAAGTAAGAAAAGTAGAATAGGACCACAGACAAGGAACAAGTGATTCTGCTTGTATCTGAGAAAGATTTGGAATAACATTTGCATTGAACTTTACTGGAGGAAAAGCTTAAGAATGCCTTAAAAAAAAAGTAGAAAAAAAGATGGATTCTTGACACCTTTACAAGAAAAAACAATAGGACTTGATTGAAGATAGAGGATAGAGAGTCGAGAAAGAAAAGTTCAAGCCTATCCTAAAATGTGTAGCAATGATAACTTAGAGAATGATGACAGGGTTTAACAACACAGACAATGAAATAAGAAAAGAAAGGCTGAGGTGAGGGGAGGAAGAGTTAATTTGAGTTTGGACAGGATGAGATAGGGATGCAAAAATGTTTAACACTTAAATTGGGGTTAGGATTAAAGCTAGGAATCAGGGTTACATACATAGTTCTAAGAAGTCATCTGAACAAATTAGCTCACAGCTAAGCTTATAGAAATAGGAAAGACTCCCCAATTTTAATGAGTGAAATTGAAAATGTAATAAAAAATTTACCAACAAAGAAAAGCCCAGGTCCTGATGGCTTCACTGCTGAATTCTACGAGACATTTAAAGAAGAACTATCACCATTACTCTTTAAACTCATCAAGGAAATTCAAAGGGAAGCAAGGCTTCCAAATTCATTCCTGGAAGCAAGTGTTACTTTGATTCCAAAACCAGGAAAAGACCCAACCCAAAAAGAGAACTACAGGCCAATCTCTCTCCCTAATGAAAAATCTCCCTAGATGCAAAAATCCTCAACAAGACACTGGCAAACAGAATACAGACGGTCATCAAGGAGATCATAAACCCTGACTAAGTCGGATTTATCCCAGGGATACAAGGATGGTTCAACATTCATAAATCAATAAATGTAATATACTATATTAACAGAGTCAAGGACAAAAATCATATGATCATCTCCATAGATGCAGAAAAGGCATTTGACAAAATCCAACACCCATTCATGATAAAAACCCTACAGAAAATTGAATAGAAGGTCTTTATCTCAACCTGATTAAGGCTATCTATGAAAAACCAACAGCCAACATCATACTAAATGGTCAGAAACTGAAAACTTTCATGCTAAAATCAGGAACAAGACAAGGATGCCCACAATTACCACTCCTGTTCAATACAGTTCTGGAAACATTAGCCACAGCAATTAGAAAAAAGAAAGAAATTAAAGGAATAAAGATAGGAAAGGAAGAAGTTAAACTGTCATTATCTGCTGATGATATGATACTTTACATAGAAGACCCAAAAAACTCTCCCAAGACTTCTAGACTTAATTGACAGATTCAGTAGAGTAGCAGGATATAAGATCAACACTCAAAAAACAATAGCCTTCTTATACACAAATAGCAGACTCACTTAGAGAGAAATTAGGGAAACAATTTCTTTCACAATAGAATCCAAAAAGATGAAATATCTAGGAATCAATCTAACAAAGGAAGGAAAAGACCTCTACACTGAAAACTACAGCACTCTGAAAAAAGAGATCAAGGAGGATATAAGAAAATGGAAAGACATCCCTTGTTCCTGGGTAGGAAGAATCAATATAGTGAAAATGGTCATACTTCCAAAACTACTATATAGAGTTAATGCAATGTGGATTGAAGTTCCAACAATATACTTTACAGAACTAGAGAAAACAATCCAAAAATTTATTTGGAACAAGAAGAGACCTAGAATAGCAAAAGCAATTCTAGGCAACAGAGAAATGGCTGGGGGTATCACAATCCCCAACTTGAAACTATACTACAAAGCTACTGTGATAAAAACAGCATGGTACTGGCAAAGAAACAGCCCTGAGGACCAGTGGAACAGATTAGAAGATGCAGAAACAACTCCAGACATACTCAGCCACCTCATCTTTGACAAAGGAGCCAACCACCCTCATTGCAGGAAAGATAGCCTATTTAATAAATGCTGTTGGAAAAACTGGATTTCAACCTGCCAAAGATTAAAACTAGACCCATACCTATCACCATGCACTAAACTAAGATTGAAGTAGATTAATGATCTAAATATTAAGACAGAAACACTAAACTTGCTGGAAGATAAGTTAGCTAGAACTCTTGAAGACATTGACATAGGAAAAGACTTTATGAGCAAAACCTCAGTAGCATGGGAACTAGAACAATGAATCAACAACTGGGATCTCATCTATTAAAAAGTTTCTGCACTGCAAGAGAAACCACCAACAGAGCTAACAGACAACCTACAATGCGGGAAAAAAATTTTAGCAGCTGTACCTTAGACAAAGGACTACTATTTAGAATATATAAAGAACTGCAAAAAATCAGACCCCCAAATTCAAAAACCCAATTCAAAAATGGACATCTGAAATGAATACATTTCTCAAACAAAGAATTAAAAGCAGCAAACAAATATATGAAAAAATGTTCAACATCACTGGTCATTCGAGAGATGCAAATGAAAACAACACTGAGATTCCTTCTCATCCCACAAAGAATGGCTGCTATCAAGAAATCAACCAATAACAAATGCTGGCGGGGCTGTGGAGAGAAAGGAATCCTTCTCCATTGTTGGTGGGAGTGCAACTGGTGCAACCACTGTGGAAATCAGTATGGAGATACCTCAAAAAACTGGCACTAGAGGTACCATTTGTCCCAGCTATTCCCCTGCTAGGGATCTTCCCAAAAGAATTAAAAGAATCATACCACAGTGATATATGTGCACTCATGTTTACCGCAGCACAGTTTGTAATAGCTAAAGCTTGGAGACAGCCCAAGTGCCCATCAACTGGAAACTGGATAAAGACAATGTGGTTTTTTAATAAAATGGAGTACTACTCAGCCATAAAGAATGAGAAACTAGAGCCATTTATAGCTAAATGGATGCATACTGAGGCCATACTCATAAGTGAAATAAATAGGACACACGTGTAAATACCGAATAGTTTCTCTAGTGTGAGAGACTGAAAGTGTAAATAAGAATTTAAATGATTAAAATGAATAACTGATAATTTGAAATAGGAAGAGAAGATCCAAAGGGGTAGGGGTGGTGGGAGGGGAAGGGGAAAGGAAAGGAGGGAAAGGAAAAATTATGAGAAAAGAAAAAAAATGGAAGCAAAGTCTATGTAAATAGGGAAGGGTGGAGTGGGTGAAAGGCGCACAGGTAATGGGGAAAAAAATAAGAACCAAGATACATCATGTACAGGTACAAGCACCCAATGATAAATGTAAATGTACTGTTTACCTAAAATGTACCAATAAAAGAATTTAAGGGGAAAAAAAAGAAAGAAACAGGAAAGACTGTTGAAAAGAAGAGAGAATAGAATGTTATCCGTGTTCTTAGGTAGTGCCTACAGTGAACAGATATGCTAAGCAAGGAGCATTACAAAGAAATCTACAAAGCAATGAGCAGAGAAGAAAAAAAAACCAAAACAAAAACTATGCTGCTGGAATGTCCTAGAAGTCAAGAAAGGAAAATGTCATAAGAAGGGATCAGTTAACAGTCATATAGAAGTTAAATTATAAAGAATTTAAAAGTTAGTTGAGGGCAGTTACATCATTAGTGGCCCAAGTGCAAGCTAGAGATGCCATTTCACTATTACAGAGGGTGAGTGAAACATAAGCAAGAAGGAAGAACACTTTTTTAATGAAGGATGGATGTAACAAGAATACAGAGGAGATAAAAATGCGAGGGAATGGTGAGATTGAGGGAAGGTGAGATTAAGGGATACCTGAATCCAGGTCTAAGTTGCAATTACTCAGCAAACTACATAGTTCTCTCAAAATGAAGGTAAATAATTTAAAGTTCTTATGTTATAAAAACTTTTAAATTAAAAGTTTTTCCCCAAAAGGCATGTTATCTTTCCTAGGCACAAACTGATTTGTTTGACAAAAGAAATACTTAAGAGTCAGTGCTTTTGAGAAAGTAATCTGAAACACTGAGATATAAATATTAAAACTAGTTACTAACATATAAAATTATGCTCCAAATAAAAGTAATAGTGGAAAGACAATGGACTAAGAAGTAGAAATTCTAGATTTGAGTCCTATCTTGGATTATATTAACATAAGCAAACTACTCAACCTGATTTAATTGATTTATACTACAAGGGCGTTGAATTAAATGACTTTCCAAGATGCTTCCAAATCCAAAATTCTGATTCTTTAAACTGTAAAGGTTTTTTAAAAAGTCAAATCTTATTAAAGGTAAGGAAACCAAAAGGGACAGAGAAAAGATGGTATCTAATTAGTATAGCAATGTCTTACTTGGATTGCATGTTGAACCAGCTGGACTCTTCCATCTTTCAGGTGAATCAAACTCACCCCCATCTTCTTCAGGATTTCTAAATGCTCGGGATTAGTGGCCATGAAATCTCTGGCTCTTAGAGGGGGTTTAGCTCCACTCCTGAAACTCTCCTCTCTGCTAAAAGTAATTAGAGGTAAGGCTTTAAAAAAATACAAATTAGAACTAGTAAAAAACGTGAGCCAAATAAAAATAACATTACATATTTTCAAAACTGCTAATTTTAAAACTAGTGAAACTAGCGTAACTGAAAACAGGTATTTTCCTACATATTATTTCAGTTATCAGTAAAGCTTTGAAATATATTTTCTAGTTACAAAACCATGTATATTATCTGTATAAGGCAGCTTTAATCAAGAGTATTGTAACTATCTACATGAAAGTATAGAATAGTTCGCTTGGGGATTTGTTACTATTGCTGTCTTCCAATAAAAACACAGATCTTTCTCCCAAAATTTTAAAATCAAAGCAATACCTGTATCTGTGAATGATAATGTTCACTTGAATTTTTTAAAAATCTTTGAAATGACCTTTCTAATGTAACTATCTGGAAAAAATGAACTCCTTAAGCCAAAAATACTTTTATTTAATAACTTTTACTTATTTAATAAGTAGTAACTCCAAAAATAAAAATACAGCAAAATAAAAAATTGTGTCTTCACTGCACAAGAACTATAGATATAAGGAAAAATATTTTCTTACACATCTAAGACATGGAAATACTTGATGAAACTGTTCTGTATAAAAATGAGCTACAGAGCTGGGTATGGTAAGTGTGTTGGCAGTCCCAGCACTCTGGGAGGCTGAGGCAGGAAGGTCACAAGTTTGAGCACAGACTAGGCAACTTAGTGACTCAACAAGACCTTGTCTTCAAATAAAAAATAAAAAGGGCTGGGAATGTAGTTCAGTGTGAAGGCCTTGGGTTTAAACCCCACTACTGCTCCCCACCCTGAAAAGCTACAGAAATTAAAAACTATTATATGCTACCCATTGACTACTATTAGACAAAAAATACACAGAAAATTTCCATTATAAAAATTACTACAAAATAAGCTTTACTGTCTAACTTTACTAATAACTTTTAATCAGTGATAACTATATACTTCAATATTTTTGGTAGAAGTAATTATCTTTTTAACTTTTGGTCTACCTGAATATCTTTTTAAGACTGTTGTTATATGCTCCTTAAGTTCTCTGTCACTCATTAAGAATTAACTTTGATATTAACACATATAAAACAGTACATCTTACACTCTGATGATGCCTCTAGGACAGCTCTTATCCACCACATTTTTCAAGGGCTCACGGATGCTCTGGGCATACAGTGGATCATTAGGGAAGAGAATCTGAGTATTTGGACAAGTCCAGTCAAAATTACTGTCATCCAGTTCTGTATATTCCGAGGTCTACAATATAAAAGAATTTTATGTAAATAAAAAAATTACTTAACATTATGCTTTGTTAATAAGAATGATTGAAGGATGTAATAAAAGAAAATAAGAAACAGGTACTATTTCTCTTACCATACAGATATTTATTGAATTCTAGTCATAGATTACTTTTTACCCGGAAAAATAAAACAAATTTGTAAAAGTAAAAAAAGAAAAGACATTTAATTTAAAAACGTACTGTGTTCTTCTTAGAGACTCTCTGATTCGTAGTGGAGAGCCAAAGAGGTAATAGATGAGCTTCTGTTGTAAAGATGTAATCTTCAATATCAAAAATAATGTCTTCTTTATCAGCAAATAATAGGTAAAGATATTTAAACATTTCAGCCAAGAAGAAAGAATCCATTCTAAAATAAGTCACAAATAAATATAAGAACATTAGAAATACCTAAATGTTAAGTATCTGAAAGCCAGAGTCAAGTTCAACAACCTTATCTGCACCAATTCAGATGTCCAAAAAACTAAAGAATGCACCAGTCACCCAGTGTCAGAATAACCTTGACTCCAACCACAGTGCAAGGAAATAAAGACAAGAGAAGCTGCATACTACCTCACATACTCTCAATCTTGCCAACAATGCAGATAAGATTTTTCTAAAGAGGAAAAGTTCCCTATTTCTGCTACAGAGAAGTAACAGAAAAGAAGTAACTCAAGAATTTTAGGAGTGAAACCCATAGCAGAATTTTCAACTAATATTAACAGAACTAGATAAAGTCATAAGACTTTGATGATGATTATTATGTGGCCATTTAAAGGCAAAGAAAATCACTTGTAAAATGTTATGTGAAGTACAACTCAAAGTCATGTGTATTATATAACTTTGTAAATATGTATCTACCTGTCAATTAAATTTACTACTTCTCAAAGTATCTGTCTTAGTTACTTTTCTCACTGTTGAGACAAAATACCCGACACCCAAATTTAGGGGAGGAAAAGTTTATTTGGCTCACAGTTTGTAGATGTTTCAGTTCATAGTTGGCTGGCTGCAAGGCAGGGTGGCATGGTAAAGGGGCATCACAGAAGAGAAACAGTTCATGGCAGGCAGAAGGCAGCAAGGCAGCAAGCAGTAAGCAGCAAGCTATAAGTGATGACCACAGCAGCCCTTTACCTATCCCTTATATTTTATCCAGGCCATCTGCCCTTAGGGTTGGTAGCACTCACACCCAGGTTGGGCCTTCCCATTATCCACATCCAGAACTGTGCCAAACCAATCGGTGAACTAATTCAATAATCACACACCCTTGATCACAAATGCTATATCCAACCATCTCTGAAAAGCCCAAATTATGGCTATATGAGGCTTTGGGGAACATCCAGACACAAGCCATAGCATTTTTCCATTGGTTCCTCAAAGACTTGTGCACATCCCCTTATGCAAAAGTCATTTAGTTCATCTCCAAGAGTGACAAAGTCCTAACAGTTTCAGGATTGCTGAAAAGTCGAAATTTAAAGTCTCCTGAGATTAAACGCAAATTCTTAGCTACAAGCCCCTGTACAAATGGAAAGAAAGTTAAACACTTCCAACATAAATGGCACTAAACAGACAATTCCATTCCAAAAGGTACAAAGAGGGGGATAGAAAGGAATGGAACAAAGCCAGACCAAAATCCAGCAGGGAAAACATTAAGTCCCATAGTTCCACATCCAGAATCTCAAGCAATCTGTGGCAAGTTGTGAACTCCAAAGGGCTTGGGAGGCTCCACCCTTATGGTACTTCTGGTGGTTGTAACTTCCATGGCTTCTCTCTTTGGCCAGCTCTGTTTACTCCTTGCAGTTTTCCTCAGATGAACCATGCTTGTGGCTTCTCCAACATTCTGGAGTCTCCACTGCACCTTCAGCTTCATACTCACAGCTTTACAAACTGCCCTTTCAGGAGAACACTGCCTGGCCTCCCAGACCTTCTTCTGAAATCTGGGTGGAAGTATTCCTGGCCCCACAACTCTTGTATTCTGCATGCACCTAAAACCTGCACTAAGTGGATGATGCCAACGTCTACTGCCAGCTAAAACAGTATCCAGGCTTCCTTCTCTCGTCTGTAGAGGTCAAGTGCCTGGACTGCTGAGTGCTCTGAACCCAATCCCGAGGAATGAATTCTCTAGGCTGCCACCATTCTCAAACATGATGCTCTGGGGCTCTCTTCTCAAAGCAAAATCTTTTACTTTTGCAACCTTGAGGCTACAAAGACTGGAGTCTGGCTCTTTCTTGTAATGTCCTCAGGCCATTTTTCCCATTGTGTTGTTCCTTTTCAGCAACCAAGTTCTCCTCTGTTCTATCTTTACAGTCCCCAGCTTTACTGGAGCTTTCTTTCTGGCCAAACTCACAACATTTTAAATCATTCTACTGGACTCTGTTCTTAATTCTCAACATAGATCTGGCTAAAAGCCCCCAACAGTAGCCATGCCATAGCCTCAACATTAGATGCTGAGAAATTTCTTTTGCAAGATTAGTCTGCTACCCTTAATTTCAGCCTCAGGAAAAGTTTCTGAACATGAGCAAAATGCAGACAAACTTTCTGCCAAGGTATAGCAGGTATATCGTCTGGAGTCCAACAGCCAATGCAGTCCTTCTTTCCAGCAGAAATCTGAGCCTGGTCTTTACTGGCAGCATTTCTATCAGCATTCTGGTCTTTTGAGCTCTGATCAGAAACTAACATCAAGTACAGGTTAAGGCATTCCAGGGCTGCTTCTTTAGCCAGTTTCTCCAAACCTTTCCAAATTCTTCCCACAAGCCAATTACAAAGGCTCCTGAACCCCATGGTCAGGTAGAGTCACAGCAATGACCCCACTTCTCTGGTACCAAATTCTGTCTTTAGTTATTCTGCTCATTGTTGGGACAAAATCCCTGACATCCAAAGTTAAAGGGGGAAAGGTTTATTTGGCTCACAGTTTGTAGACGTTTCAGTCCATAGTTAGCTGGATCCAAGGCAGGGTAGCATGGTAGAGGGGCATCACAGAGCAGGCAGGAGGCAGCAGATGAAAATCAGCAGCAAAAGATGCAGAAGCAGCAAGCAACCAGTCACAAGCGACGACGCTCTTTTTGTCCCTTATATTCTATCTAGGCTATCTGCCCTAATGTTGGGGCACCCTTAATCCTACCCAGAAGTGTGCCAAACCAATCAGTTGACTAACTTAGTAAGTACACATCCTTGATCCCAGCATCACACATTCTAGATCTAGCAACTTCTGCAAAGCCATACCTATGACTGCATGAGGCTTTGGGGGGACATCTAGACACAAGCCATAACAGCATCTAAGATTTTGGCAGTAAGAATTTGTAGTTTACTGGGCAGTCTGCATAATATCACACTTCTGGGCAAGCACAATTCTTGGTACATAGTAGGCACTTAATAAACACTTACTAAATTGATTACTAGGGCCAGGGATTTAGCTCAGTGGTTCCGGCACCTGCCTCGCAAGCACAAGGTCCCGAGTTCAATCCCCGGTACCAAATAAATAAATAAACTGATTACTAAACAATGAGCCAGAGAGGCAATAGCCCATAATGGTGAAGAACATGGACTTTGGAAACAGAAATATCTTCCACAACTAGCTCTGTGACCACTGACGTATTATATAAAGGCTGTGGTTTTGGTTTATTCTCTGTAAAAAGAACATAATATGTACACTCATAACATTGTGTAAAGACTAAATGAGATACTTACTATATGTCAGTTATTGAGCATAGCACCTGGCATATGTATGAGATGAAAACTACAGCTTTTCTTTCTCTTACATAAATGAGTTTTTTAAAATTTTTGGAATAAAAACTCACTGTAAAGTTTCAAAACTTTTATCTACTTTAGATATTAATAAATAGACAATAAAAAACTTCTGTTAACCTGCAATTCATTTATAATTTAATCTCTTCTGAAGTACTGACAGCTAGTATCATGAACAAATGTTATTCTGAGAACTGTAGACTAATGAGCAGAATATTGATATTGGACCAATTTGAGAACTGATTATAAAACATGATTTGTGAATATTTAGGAAAAAGTAAAACATGGTAAAATCACTAAAATGTGAATTAGGTAAAGCTAGCAAGCAGAGTATTAAATGATCTAACTTGTATTTAAAAACCACAAACATATCTTGCAAGTGAGAAGGAGACCAAGAGATGGAGAGAAGGGGGGAAGGGAGAAGAGGACATAAGAAGAATTAAGATGTGTGCACATGTGCATGCACCAGCTCCCCAGGATGAATGTAAGCATTACATTCTGCAAATATATACTAATAAAAATAAAATTTTAAATTAAAAATACATAAATGTAAACACATAGGCATTATGTGTTTGAAAGACTATCAAATTGCTAATAACAATAATCTTGGCCAGAAATCTTTTACATTTAAATTTGTTTCAGTAATCAACTATTATTAGGAAAATAGAGATAATTTTCCTTTCGAAAATTGTGGGGGCGGGGGCTGCATGAGAGTGCGAGTGAGCCAGAAGAGGGTACCAATAGATGTGGAGGAGAGTAAGCAACGAAAGGCAGACACCCTGTAACTGAGAGCTTGTGAGCACCATGCCAAGAGGTTCTGGTTCTGGTCCTATCTACATTTCTTTCCCATAATTTGGGTGAAAAAAACTTATGGTATGCTTTGCAGATCACTAGAAACTAGAGTTTAGGAGATTAGATTACTAAAATGACACTGGACTGGAAAGAGAAAACTAAACAAAGTAAAACTTTGCTGAGCTATATATAAAGTTCTAAGTTTGCATTAAAAAACAGCGGCTCAGTAACAACAACAAATAGCTGCTCAAAGTATGGTGGAGAACATCCATGTGTCAGCAGGCTATAGTTAAGTATCTGAGACTACTTGGGAATAATCACAAGCTCCCTAATAAAGCTAATAAACCTAAAGCATATCTAGTAACACAGTATAATGAAGATTTGTAGTTCTCAAATATCTGTTGGGCCAAATACATCTGAAAGGTAAAGCACCACCATGAGGAAGAGTGAGTTGATGAAGCAGTGGCCCTTAATTGGATAGACGGTATAAACCTATTAACCCCTCAAGAAATTAGCAATCTCTTGCCTGAACAGACAGTTACAGGGCTGTTATGTAGGGTACATCATATTGTTAGTTCTAAAGATGATTTTTATTTTTCATTTTGAGTTTTGGGATCAAACCCAGGGCCTCGTGCATGCTGGGCAAGCACTGTTCCACTGAGCTACATCTCTAATCCATGGACATGATAGTTTAAGAAATGTTCTATATACTGGGATACAATCAGAATACGGCAAACCAGAGGTAAGAGGTCCCAGAAACAATATCATTAGAGGAATATTTGGTGAGGGGAAAAAGGGAATTCTAAAATCGAGAACTCTCTAAACAGAGTAAACAGTACCTTCCTTCATAATTCCTCAACTTATTATCCCTTTTCTACTAAAGTACATTATCGTATGTTTGCAATTATTTCTTCACGCACCTCTCCTACTCACTACTCACAAGCCACGACAGGGCAAGAGCTCATTCTGATTCCCACCCTCACACCGAAGCCCAGTGCCTGGCACGTAAGAGGTTCTTAATTGTTCTCTAAATGCACTGCCAATATAATACAGCTGTCAAAAGCCAAAGCGTTCATTAGAATTCTGAATTTAGCCTTACTGTGTGATCTTCAGCAAGTTACTTAACTTCTCTTTACCCTGTTTTCTTCATCTTTAGCATGAAGATTATAATAGAATTACATTTCAGAGGGCTGCTGTAAAGGACCAATGAGTTAAACATACAAAATGCTTACAAGAGTATCCAAGGTATAGGAAATAGTCAATAAATGTTACAGACAACACACAGGATATCGGCTTTCATTTTTTGCTGTTACCTGTATGCCTGTTTCTAGAAACCTCCCATTTCTCATCAGCTATGGTCAGGGAAAGGGGTTCCAAGCCTAATGAACCATCACACAAATACTCTGATGAAGTACTAAGGGACAACCTCATGTCTTTAGTTTCTCTGCCTGAAACTTCTTCCATCCTCTCACTTTTGCTCATCCATCAGGACTCAGGACTTCAAGGAATCTTTCAGTGATCATCATATGCCAACTTGCATTTCATGTCTTTCTTATGTTTCAAAGTACTTATATAACATCTTAAAAGTCTGTTTATGTGCCTGTTCTCAGTGATTCAATGACATAAAGGTCATGTCTTTCTATTTGTAACCCTCAAAAATTAGTATGCTAGCACAAAAGGGGGCCTCAGTAAATATTATGGAATGGACATTTGCTAACCAAACAAACAAAGTTTAAGCATTCATTCTGAGATGTGATAACCAGGTAAATGATCTTGGAATAACTGGAGTATCAGTGACTATCACACTGACCAAGCTTTTCATAGCTTGAGTACTTTCTGCTGTCCCTATTTCCTAGTATAGGAACTATCACTGGTTTTACCCACCTCTCCAGACAGAAGAAAAGTAAGAGTACACATATTGTAATATTTTTGAGGAATTTTTGATGAATATGAATTATAATCCAGACCTTTCCCCATCATCTTGATGATTTCTAATATTTTAATGGGGGGAGGAACAATATTTCTAATACTCTTATACCAGCGTTCTGATATTTAACAATCATTCATCATTTAAAAATCATTTCAGCACCTACTACATGCCAGGCACTATAGTACAAACTTTTCAAATAATTTAAAATGAGTTTATTCAAAAAGAGTTGAAGAAAAATAAACACCATGAACTAAGGTTTGCATTTTCAAATACCCTTTTGTCAAACCATTAAACTTATTTAATCCTCACAAGTAGCTGTATTCTGTGCTGGTTCAGAGTAACCTGAGGAAAGGGCATGTTAGTAATTGTTTTACCTGTCCTCATGACTTCCAGTACGAACATCCTTCATGGCAGCAAATCCACAAGGCACTCTAGCATACTTATTTAAATTTTCAATAAGTGTTTTCCCTACTTCAAGGTAGTAAGGATCTCCTGTAGCCTATTAAAAAGAATATACACACACATATATATATAGGTTATATATTACCACACATCTATTCATTTACTAAATATTTATTGAGTATTACTAGGTGCCAGCCACTGTGTCAGGCACTAGAATGCATGTTACATAGAACCTACCTACATCTGAAAATAAGCCCTGGATCTGCTTTGCAGAATTTCTTAAACCAACAACTGAAAAGTTGTTTAACTGTAAATTTTAGCAATTAGATTAGATTTCTAATGCCCCAAAAGGTTGCCTGATTAAAGAAAGGCAAGAGATATACTTTACAAAGCAGCTCTAGGATGAAAATTTCTCTTTAAAATGTGTTTACACAAATATTTTTGACAGGCATAAAATATATATGTCAAGTCTTGTATCTTTCTTTTTTTTTTTTTGGTACCAGGGTTCGAACTTGGGACCTTGCACTTGTGTGGCATGCGCCAGAACCACTGAGCTAAATCCCGGGCCCCCTTTTTTTTGTTTTTGGTACTGGGGATCGAACTTGGGACCTTGCGCTTGCGAGGCAGGCGGTGGAACCACTGAGCTAAATTCCCAGCCCAAGTCTTGTATCTTTCAATAACTCTATGGGCCAGATGAATATAAACTGTGATACATCCAACCATAACATTAAATACAAGTTTCTATTATAGAGGACTAAGAGATCCAACAGAGAATGAGGGCTAAAAACAAAGAAAGGTAAAGTATCTTACTTTATATAAGAAGTAGGTACTTTCAGCAAATTCTGGCCTTAAAGGATGCTGAGCCCAATGTACTCTGAAATCTGTAGTAAATGCCTGTAAAAAAAGTCATACAAAAAGGCATAAAATGTGATTTAAAAATAAACAAGTAGTTCTAGAATATATAGAAGTATATATTAAATTATACAGGGTAAAAGTAATTAACATATCAATCATGATATCTTTTCATCTATAAAACATCAATTTTCATTGCTAAAATCACAAAGCATTTTTGCAAGGTGAGTATGTGTAAAAGTTAGAATGATTAGGGCTGGGGTTGTAACTCAGTAGTAGAAAGCTTGCCTACCATGGTAAGGCCTTGGGTTTAATCTCCAATATCACAGAAATAAATAAAGGAGTGGGGGATTGCAATGTCATGAGTTAGAAAGGTTTGAGAGACACTAAGTGGGAGGGTTGTTTTAAAATAAAATTAATTACATTTTCCTAAATTACACTTCTCTTAACACATGAAGAAAAGCAAAACCATGTATAATTCTGTATAAACCAAAAATAACTAAATAACCACAAAAAATAAAGAACAAACATGACATTTTCTATCTTTAAATTAGCAATTTATACTATATATGTAAATGACAATTTAAAGGATTAATTGCTTACCTCTGGTAGAAAATTGTGTTTTTTAATCACCTGGTATAACATCTCATGAGTTTCAATAGCAGGTCTGATATCCCCCTTTAAAACCTGAAGTCAATGACAAAAATAAAATAATCTAATAAAATATAAGTTAATGTTATCTATAACATTATATATACAGAAATTTTCATATTAATACAACTTTGGAATGTGACTATATTTTGTCATTCAATTTTAGAGATAAGAAATGTACTTAATTAAAATAATTTTATTTTAATATTAAGAAGATAAAGTTCTTTATACCTGTAAACCTGGAAAAAAGGCAAGCAAAGCATCCATCCAAGTCCGAGCATTCAGCATTGGTTTGTGGATATGCACATCGAGTAGAAGAGGTGGCTGGCTAATGTACCTCATTATGGCATCATAGTGCTAAAAGATCACAACAATGTGTTCACGAAAGTAGATGAAGGAAGATGTACTACTCTAAACACATTAAATAGGACAGTGAAGAAATTAAGCTTGAATTTAATGCATTTACAAATAAATTTATTATTTGTCAATTAACTGTAAATATTTATTTTAGATGGAAATTTTTCTAAAGCATATATATTCACATATTGTTGAAGTCAAATGCAGAACATTAAAGACTATATTTAATATAGGATGCTCTGAAGGGAATAGATCTGAACATCCCTGTCTCCTATGAGATTGGCCCATGGTCAGTATAGCTTTGTATCCCAATCATGTTTTTAGGCCTCCTCGGAATACAGATAACAGAATTCTACAGTAAAGAATTAGTTTCCTCCTGGGTAGAGGAAATTAGATCTCTTCTCATAACAAAATATTCTGGTGCTCACCACTACTGAAACTAATGCATCTAATCGCTATTATCACTCTTACGGTCTGCTATTTCTGCCTTTTATGCTTTTAGAAACTTTTTCTTTCTTTTTTTCATCTTCTAGTTATTTCTCAGCATTAAACACAGGAAGAGTTGTGTTTCTAACTCAACAAAAATAGTTATCTGTCCTAATTTGCCTCAAGAACACCCTATTAATATCTAATAAACATGTGATAGTATTTAATTGATATATTAGAACTCTTAATAGGTTTTTGTTTTGCTACCATGTGTTATTTAATCACTATTACTATGTGCCTGCCACATACTGAGGCACTGTTCTAATCATTTCATACAGTAAGCTCATTTAATTTGTCCAATAACCCTATAAATAGTACTAGTACTCTCATTTTGTAGAGAAATACAGGCAAATAGGATTACTTACTTGCTAACTATAACATGTTTCAATAACTATCCTTCTTATATTAAAAAAAATACCTCATATAATAGATAATGTGAAATAGGAAGAAAAGGGGCAAAGGAGAAGGGGAAGTGGGAGGGGTAGGGGAAAGGAAAGAGGGGAATGGAATTAATACGAGAAAATGAAAAAAAGGAAACAAAGTCTTTGTAAATAAGGAGGGATGGAGGGGTTGAAGGGAGGGCATGGGAATGGGGAAAAATAAGAACCAAGAGAGATTATGTAAAGGTGCATATAGCCAATGATGAATGTCATTATATTGTACATCTAAAATGTACCAATAAAAGGATATACAAAAAAACCCCACCTCAAATCTACATATTTTTATCCCTAATGGCAGATCCAGAAATTTCAGATAAAAGATAAAAACCACCTACTTTATAAACTAATGTTTTGGAATTGAACGTAGCCCCCTCCCTCTCCAACACTGTCAGGGAATACTGACAAAATATTACGGCACATTTAAAAACCAACTGCTTTCAGACTGTCACTCAGGTAATTGAATTTCTATCAAAATCTGAACTTAAATAAAATTGGCTATAAAATTAACACAAGATTTTATAAACTTACTGTATTAAATCTTTCCAGAAAACTGTCATCTCCAAGCAAGACATAAGCTTTTAACAGATATTCATAATATGAATCAATTCCTGCTCCAACTCCACTATCTGTAGAAAATACAAATAAATATGATCCTTCATTAAGTCTTAAAAATTCTTAATAGAATATAAACAAGGGTACTAGTACACCAAGAATGAAAAACTAGTCTAAGCATGAAACTGTTTAAAGTAAAAATGACACATTGACAAAAATATTAACTTTACAATATGAATAATAATTAACTTGCTGATAATTTTTCTTTTTTAAATTGACTTTCCAGGCCAGGCATTTAGCTCAGTGGTACCATGTCTGCCTCACAAGCGTGAGGTCCTGAGTTCAATCCCTGGTACTGACAAAAAAAAAAAAAGATTGACTTTGCAAAATTGGCTACAAAGGTCTTATTTAAAAGCAAGCAATAGGGGGGCTGGGGATTTTAGCTCAGTGGTTTCGCCACCTGCTGCGCAAGCCCAAGGACCCGAGTTCGATCCCTGGTGCCAAAAAAAAAAAAAAAACAAGCAAGAGATATTAAAAAATGAAGATATATAGAGAATAAAAATAGAAATGATAGTGATTTCGCTAACAAAAGTTGTAAAAAGATACATAAAAATTTAAAAGATAAACTGTCTAAATAATAAAGATGAATTTTTAGCAATTAAAAACAAAGATTTTAAATGGAAAGGGCCCACACA
The DNA here is from genome assembly GCF_053883595.1 of Heterocephalus glaber. Lineage (NCBI taxonomy): Eukaryota > Metazoa > Chordata > Mammalia > Rodentia > Bathyergidae > Heterocephalus > Heterocephalus glaber. Next base: position 22,314,034 of record NW_028258372.1, read on the forward strand.
ATACCAAAGGAGAGACACAGGAAAATCTCCACCTACACTTGGGGATTGAACGTTTATTTCCAACCCTATTTTATTTTATTTTATTTTGAGACAGGACCTTGCTAAGGTGCCCAGGCTGGCCTTGAACTTGCAATCCTCTTGCCTCAGCCTCCTAGGTAGCTGGGATGACAGGCATGTGCAACTATCCCCAGCTAGAAATTTCTCTTTGATATCATAATCTTATACAGAGAAAGATAGAATACATATAACAATATAAAAATTAGAATATCACATTATTTACAGGATTTAAGAAGACAATAAAGTTGTATTTTTTAAAAAATTGAAGGAAAATAAACCATAAATTACAATCAAACTATCACTCAAATGTGAAAAAATTAAAACTACTGTTAAGCATAAAAGGCTGCAGCAGCAATTAAAAACTACTGAAGCTGGGTGTGGTAGCTCATGCCTGTAATCCCATCGGGAGGGAGGATGAGGCAGGAGGATTGCCATGAGTTCTAGGCCAGCCTGAGCTACATAGTCAGTTTAAGGCTAGCTTTAAGTATATAGCTATATAACTATATAGCAAGACCTTGCTTCAAAAAAACAAACAAAGACCCCTACTGAAAACAGTTTGGGATGAACTATAACTACCCCTCAGTATCTGTGGAAGATTGGTTTCAGGACTCTCTGAAATCCAAGGATGCTCAAACCACTTATAGAAAATGGTACAAAATTTGCATATCATCTATGTGCATTCTCATGTATTTTAAATCATCTCTAGATTACTTATAACATCTAATACAATATAAATGCTATATAAACAGTGGTTGTACTGTACTGTTTAGGGAATAATGAAAAGAAAAAAGAAGTTTGTACATATTCAGTACAAATTTTTTCTGAATATTTTCAATCCACAATTGGTTTAATCTGTGAAAACAGAACTACAGATAAGAAATGAACCTAGAAAATGTTATAAGCAATACTCCAAGTACAAATAACTAAATACCTTGAGAAAGTTAGTTACCTTCAAATAGATGGAAGGTAAGGAGAACACCAAGAACAAAAGAACAAGAGAAAAGGTAACAACTAAATACTGATTATCTTATTAGTTTAACAGAAGATAGAGATTGGGGAAGCAGGAGACAAAGAAATAGGAAAGCATAATAAAGTTTATGTTTTTAGGAGGTAAATATAGGTATCAATAAAAAAATAAAAAGAAATGGAAAAGATGGGATTTAATGAAATCAGATTCAAACAGTATAAAAAGTTCAAATATATTAAAAATATCAATAGCTGTAAATGTATTGAACTCACCAATTCAAAGACTGACAAAACAGATTTAAAGATGTGTAATTTTTCAAAAGACACACAGTATAAGCAATCTGTAAAGACTGAAAGTAAAAGGATGGAAGAAAATATATAAGGCAAGTACTGTGTAAGATAAAGCTGATATAGCTATATTACTATCAGATAAACTTCAAATAGAATATTATGAGAAACAGAGAGAGTCACTCCAAAATAACACAGTGTTTACTGCCAGGTGTGGCAACGCACGCCTGTAATCCCAGCACTCGGAGGCTGAGGCAGGAGTATCAGGGTGAGTTCGAGACTAGCCTGGGCTACATAGTGAGTCCAAGGCCACCCTGAACTACACAGTGAGGCTGCCCTATATCCAAAAGAAAAGAAAAAGAAAATGTTCAACTGAAAAAGAGATAGCCTTTCAAAACAAATGCACCCAGGCAGGGGGCATAGCTTTACAAGAGTGCTTGCATGCGTTATGTGCATGTGTGTATTTAAAATAACATAAAAGGACCCAACAAAATAGCCCAGTGCACTGAACAGATTATATACAGTGAGAAAAGAACTATAAAAGGATCACTGTTAGAAATTTCATCTACTTTTCTTATTCTTTTTTTTTTTTTGGTACTAGGGATTGAACTCAGGACCTTGCACTTGTGAGGCAGGCAGTAGAACCACTGAGCTCAATCCCCAGCCCTACTTTTCTTATTCTTGATAGATCAAGTAAACAGAAAAGTAGTAGGACCGAGATAACATTATTAATACCTGAGCAAAGCGACACATAGAATTCTATACCCAACAATTAGAAAAAAAATATATTTTCTTCTTAAGCACATATGGAATATTTACAAAAAACTGATGATGGCCTAGGCCAAAAAGAACATTTATTTCAAAGAATAGGTTTCATACAGGATATTAAGTGTCTCATATGTAACAGGTTTTTGAATTATAAATACTATTTAAAATTTTAATGTCCTTCCATGTTTGTAGTGAAAAACACTGCTAAAAATTCAAAGAAAGAAGAAATTTGTGGAAAGTTTTATCTTACATTACAAACACAAATCCACTCTAGATGGTTCAAGAACTTCAATAACAAAACTTTGAAACTGTTAATATCAAAGTGAATACCTAATTTTAGACCTCTGATTAAGAAAAATAGGTTTTTAAATAAGACACAGTTTTAATCATAAAAGACTGATGTTATTATATTAAAAATTAAATACTAAAAAGAATTTAAAGTGAAAATACAAGTTGTAAATTTGAAGAAGATCTGCAATACAATAAAGAATTAATATCAAGAATATATAGGGCCGGGGATTTAGCTCAGTGGTTCCTCTGCAAGGACCAGTTCGATCCCCAGTACCAAAAAAAAAAACAAAACAAAAGAATATATAGGGGCTGGGGATGTGGCTCAGGGCACAGCGTCTGCCTGGCAAGTGCAAGGCCCTGAGTTCAATTCCTGGTAACAAAAAAGAAAGAAAGAAAGAAAAAGACTATATAAAGAATTTTTACAATTTTTTTTTTCAAAACTACGAGTTAACCCAATAACAAATATGAAAAAAATTCAAGAGTATTCAAAATTTAGAAAACATACATGGCCAATAAATATGAAGAAGTGTTCCACATCATTAGTGATCAAACTAATGCAAATCAAACCATAATAGGATATAACTTGCACACCCATAAGGTGGCAAAAACTAAAAAACTTAGAAGTCTAAAACTACAGCGTTTAAGAGGATGTCAAGGGGCTGGGGATTTAGCTCAGTGGTGCTGCGCCCACCTTGCAGGCACAAGGTCCTGAGTTCAATCCCCAGTACAATAAAAAAGAGGATGTCAATCTATAGATCTTTTATATATTGCTAGAGAAAGTATAAAGGTGAAATAACTTTGGAAAACAATCTGATATTATCTTCTAAAGCCGAACATTAACTTATTCTATGACCTAAAAACTTCACTCATAGTTATACAGTCAAGAGAAATTCATATACACGTACAAGAGGAGCAACTACAAAAACATTCACAACACTACTCTTCACAATAAAAAATCCCACAAACAACCTTAAATCCCCGTAAACCATGGTTTATTAGACTAGTAAAATGACATACAGCAGAACAGTCAAAAAACAATCACAATTTCATGCAATAATATGCATGATTCTTAGGAATAAAATATTAAGAGAAAAGTCTCAAAAGGGTACATATAATGTGGTAGCCTTTAATAAAATTTAAAACAAAACAATATGCTTTTTAGGACTACCTATGAATGCAATACAGCTTGATTAAAGGGAAAGCAAAAGAATGATCAACATAACGATGGTTACTGCAGTTGGGAAGAGGCAGAGGTTTGGAATTACAAAGGAGGGGGAATTGAGGCCCATACATAGTACTAGTATGCTATCAAGTAAGTGACAATGAATGATTCACTGGTGGGTGTTTTTATGACTACAGCTGAAGAAAATGGGCCATGCACAGACTAATGATAAGAGTGTCATGTCATAAGTTAAAGAGTACAGTTAATTAAAATTAATTATGACTAATTAACTTACATCTGAGGTCCATAATGGGCTTTAAAAAATGGGGAAAAATGCAGAATCCTAAAGACAACATTCAGATCTCTTTCAGAAACCCCTTAGATAAAACTTACAAAAAAATTTATAATATTAAACAGAGACAATAACTTTAATATGTTCAACTTAATAGTTAAATAATTTTTACTTAACTATAGACAATTACTTTTTATTATCTATAAATAAGATAAGCCTTTTGGAAAATGGAAAAATGTGTAAGAAAGATAATCTTATCAGGAATATTTCAGGTATTTCCATTCAATGCTTGTTTTAAAAGAGCATTTTATAAACAAAATCATATTTATACAATACCATGTCCTATTTGTTCATATAACATTGTTGTATGTTTCTTTCTTTGTTTCTAATTCATTAAATTACTTAATATTCCAATACTGAGTAAAACAATTTTCTTAGCTATTAGTTCATTGATGGTCACTAAGACTGTCTCAGTTTTCCAATATTGCAATTATGTGATGAACATCTTTGGGTACAAAAATGGTTTTTATTATTTCCTTAGGCTAGATTCCCAAAAGTAAAATTATTAATCATAGAGACTAACTTCACAGTGCACACTCACTTTACAGTAAGTATAAAATATGCCAGCCAGTGTGCTAAAGTGTTTTATGTTAAACTCATTTAATCCTCATAATAATTCTATTTTACTGATATGGATAGAAAGGCAACAGAAGTTAAATAACTTCCCCAAGCTCACACAGCTTGAATTCCAACGATATGGCTCCAGAATCTATGCTCTTAACTACTAATAAAATAATCTACTTCGGGGGGCATAAAATTGCTAATAACATCATTAAATATATCCACTAAAATACATCGTAATGTGTAATGTAATGTCTGAGGTACTCTGATCCTCTAGTCTCAAAGAAATTAATTCTAGTGTTTCATCCATACCCTATACCAATAATGGTATAACCATTAAGGTATCAAACAGAATACTATTCCAAAGATTATTTTAACAAATAAAAATCCTTTATTTCTCGACCATTCTGGGGATGTGAAAGTTTGATTTTAGAAGCCCAATTTACATACCTTTTCGTACCCAATCTCCAGTATGAATATTGATAGTCACGCCCACTAAATTACTACTTCGCTGTCTTTTTTCCCAGAGAAAATCAAGAGCTTTTCTTGCATATTCCTACAATTAAAAAGAAAACACAGCGATATATGTGCACCTGTGTTTATAGCAGCAGTTTGTAATAGCTAAATCTTGGAAACAACCAAAATGTCCATCAACTGGTGACTGGATAAACATGGGTTTTAAAAAATAAAATGGAGTACTACTCAGCCATAAAGAATGAGAAACTAGAGACACTTATAGCTAAATGGATGCACATTGAGGCCATACTCTTAAGTGAAATAAATAGGACACACGTGTAAATACCAAATAGTTTCTCTGGTGTGAGAAACTGAACGTGTAAATAAGGATCAAAACGTATAATAATGTGAAATAGGAAGAAAAGGTCCAAAGGGGAAGGGGAAGTGGAAGGGGTAGGAGAAAGGAAACAAGGGAAAGGAATAAATATGAGAAAAGAAGGAAAAAATGGAAACAAAGCTTTTGTAAATGGAGAAGGGTGGAAGGGAGGAAAGGGGAATGGAAAAAACAAGAACTAAGATATAGCATGTACAGGTACAAATTTCCAATGATGAATGTGATCATAATGTATACCTAAAATGTACCAATAAAGTTAATTTTCAAAAGAAAAAGAAAAACGTACTTGAAGAAGCACACGTCTTGACAGGAAACAAAAAGGAAAGAAAACAAAGGCCCATAGGATATTTTAAGAATTAAGTAAAATTCCTAAGATAATCATTTGTAATATAAATTTCCTTAAAGTCATATCTTGATTCTTTTCAGCTGGTCTAGTTAAGAAGGGCTGAGCAAATACTATGTAACTGGCAGTGATCTCACTTTAAGACCATCCATGTTCATCAATCCTGAGGTTCAGTTGCACATTCTTACACATGTATTATTAAATTATATTAGCCACTGGCATAATTAAATGCATTTGTTAAAGTAATTTCCATAACTTAAATGGAAAGTGAAATTCTCCTTAAATACTCTTATTCAGAAAACTGAAAGAATTTCAAAGTTGGTATACTATCTTTGGAACAGTTCAGATTCTACATTTGATGATACGCAACTTTGTTAGTGGAAAGTTAGTATATCAACTAGGCTAATCAAAAACAAACTCAAAATCTTACGGTAATCTTTTCTTCATTTATTTTTATCCATTGGACACTAAATGAAAATCTAATTAAATTCTTGGTTTTAGATAAAAATGTTACAAAATGTAAAAGCAAAGGGCATGTATAAGGTAAGTTACTACATTAAATTTAGAACCTATTTAGCATTGTAGAAGTACTACTATAAAACAAAAGAATCATTAAACTAATTTGTTACTTTGTAGATTTAAAAATAGAGTATAAGATAGTTTTAATTGTTCTTTCAACCTACTTATGCTGAGTTTTTTTTAAACAAAGCAGATTACAATTTTAACTACGTGATAGAATTTCAGAGCCAGAAAGCTTGGTACAGACTATACTTTCCTATTCTTATTTTACAGTTAAAAACTGTGCCCAGTGAAATTAATGACTTAATTAAAACTTAAAACTGAATTATAAGATAAGTAATACAAAAAATCAAATCTCTTTATATATTACACCAAGCATCAGCAAACTTTCTTACAAAGGCCAGATAGTAAATATTTTAAGGATCACGGTCATATTGTCATTGGTCACAACTTCTCAACTCTGTCACTGTAACACAAAGTAACCACTGAGAAAAATAAATAACTCAGCATATCTGTGTTCCAATACAACTTTCTTTTTGAACAAAAATAGGGAGTGGCTAGATTTGGCTCACAGACTGTAGCCAAACCTTTCCAATCTTCTATTAGATCAATACTCTGTCAACTACATCGGTTTGCTTCTCTGAAAATAAAACACTGCAAATTCAAAAAGTTTAAAAAATTATGATTGTCAACAGATTTACTCATAAACAAAAAATAGCTAGTGGAAAGAACATGAGTTTTGAATTCAGAGAGACATGGATTCTTTTTTTTTTCAGTACTAGGGATGAAACCTAAGGCTGCACTATGCTATCAATTGTTCTACTACTGAGCTATATCCTCAACCATCCCCTCATCCATTGTTTTGTTTTGGTTTGGTTTTGAGAGACGTCTCACTTGATACTTCAGGCTGGCCTTGAACTCACTAGGTAGCCCAGGCTAGCCTTGAACTTGCAGCAATCCTTCTGCCTCAGCCTCCAAATTACTAAGATTACAGGTGCATGCCACCACACCTGGCCCCAACTCTTTATTTTGAGACAGGGTCTCTCTAAAATGCCAAGGCTGGCCTTGAATTTGTGATCCTCCTGCCTCAGTCTCCCAAGTAGCTGGGATTATAGGTGTGTGCCTCTGTGCCCAGCTCTCTTGTCCTCTTGGAGTCTGATTTTCTTCATCTGTAAATGGATCATTATCTTAGAGAACTTACAGCTCACACTTATAAGCATGCAAAATATCTAGATTCTTTAGTGAAAGGTAACATATATCAACTAGGTATAGAATAAAAATTTTAGTTTAAAAGATAAACCAATCAAGCACAAATCTGCCCTTCAAACATTTGTATACAAAAAACTACACAAAGATCATTCTACTTTTACTACATTCAGATCCAACATCTGAAATGCTGATATATATATATTCCCTTATTTCTATTCTGTATGTTGTTGAAATTTTAAAAATTCACCCAAGTCATATATTTTTAAAGAAGCTATTTATATAATTACTGCACTCCAATGACATGGTTAAATAGTTGTTTTTCTAAATGTGAGAAATGCCTGGACCAGAAAATCTATGTGGGGGATAGTAAGGGTTTTAGAAAACGAATGACATTTCAACTTGAGTAAACAAATTTACAGATTAGACTTTCAATCAAGATTTAAATGCAAAAATTTCACTGTTTTAGATTAGTGAAGGTTTCAGAAATTCAATCAACTATTTGGATTTCTAATAAATGAAACAGATATAGTACTTCATATTAGACAACGATGATATCAAGGAGCTACCAAATTTATATGATATACATAATCTTCTAAGAATGAACTAAAATTTTACTTCATAGTTTGTGAACAAATGCAAAGTTGTATTAACAGTGGCTGCCTCACAATGACTTTTATGTTTCTGACAATCAAAAACTACGTAATGGAATTCAGATAAAAAGTTCATTAAAAAACAGTAATCCTCCAATGGATCATCCTAATGCCTAACCAATGGGAATCAAATATATAGTTACTTATGCCCAATACCCAGAAGATCAAAGACCATGAAAAGCAAACCTCAAATATTGTTGCTCCAGTGAATCGACTTAAAGCAGCAAACTCAAGGATCAAGGTACCTGCACAAGCTGTACAGGTATCTGTCTCAGTCCCTGTCCGAGCCTCTGGTTTTCTGATGCCAAACTTTAAATTAATCTAAATACAACCAAAAGATTATCATTAGTAACTATCAAGAGATAACATATTTCTGATAAAATTATTTAGCAAGACTTTTTATCAAGTCATGAAAATAATTCATGAAGTTATTGAACACTGAAGCTCAATCTGATGACCTTTGTGACCTTCCAATTAACATCTAAGGAAATATATTGTAAGCACATAATATTAACAGAGTAAGTAAGTCTTTATTTAGTTCATTCCTCAATGATATCAAAATGCAACATCATTATAACAATTACACAGAAAAACACCTTCCATAACAATTTTGTTTTCTGGACAGTTTGAACTAGTTAGTTCAAGAACAGAAGGGTAGACCATCTTTAAAAGAAATTAGGTTTAGGGCCGGGGATTTAGCTCAGTGGTTTCACCGCCTGCTGCAGAAGCGCAAGGACTTGAGTTCGATCTCCGGTACCAAAAAAAAAAAAAAAAGAAATTAGGTTTAATTGAGAGTTCTTTATAGAGAAAAAACTGATTATAATGGTATGCATTTGAAGAGATTAAATTTTTGGTTAAAGGTTTCAGAAGTTGAAATGTAGAATATACTGCCTTGCTGGCAGGCTAGCTAAATAAGTACACTTTTTACCAAGGGGTAAGATAATCACTGTATGTCTTCAGTACTGCCATTTATCTCTCTTCCCAGAATGCCACTTAAGGTAGTTCCACATGCTGTTAGCCTAGTAATATCATTCCATCTCCACCCAAATTCATAATTATCTTTACCATTTGTATTTCAAGAGATTAACTAGTTTTAGGTATTCTTCATGATGAATAGGAATGGAAAGTATGTCCTACTACCTTATGCTGTCCATGTCCCTATCTACAGATCTAAAATCGAAAATTTATATTAAGAATAATAAAGAGAAGTAATCCTCAATAATCAAATAAAAATTTAATATTACACTAAGATAAAGTATAGAAATTTTATACATATTTGTACTAAGAATAACAAGTGAGAAATATTATCTGGTTAGTTCTATTAATTACCGCAATCAATTGATTGATATTTATTACTTAGCTGTGTGATAGATACTATAAGATACAAAGAAATAGATCTTTCCTTAAAGGATCTTAACAGACAGAGCAAGTAAGAGATATGTATATAGACGAGATAGCTAATAATTAAATGTCATAAGTAAGTATCAAACAAAAGGACTGATCAAAAACTATCAAAATTCAGAAGAAGAACTACCACTAGACTGGTAGTAGCAGTGAGCTAAGCATGGTAAAATTCAGGGAGTAGTCATGAGAAGGCAATAACAAAACAAAAAAGAATAAACGTTTATATTTCACTTTTAATGTCTTTTCCCATAAGAAAAAAAGAAATACTTGGAATCAAAGTCTTAGTATACTAAAAATATTTCACGTGTTAACATTTTGTATATTGTTTACATACTAAATTACAGCCCTTACTATCCCAAGACAATTGCTACAAAATTATGTAAAAGGATATTTCTTAAAATATCTAACTACATCAGATCATTTAAATCTTGCACCCTCTTAAATGCAAACCTAAAGATAATTTAACTTCTTCCTTTATGTGTATCCTTTTATTTTTCTCTTGCCTAATTGCTCTAAAATATCAAGTACAGTATTTATTGAACAGGAGTGGTAAAAATAGATCCCCTTGTCTCATTCCTGATTTTAGAGGAAATGTTATCAGTTTTTCCCATTCAGTATGATTCTGGCTATGGATCTGTCATATATAGTCTTTATTACGTTGAGGTATAATGGTTTTGTAGCTAGTTTCTTTAGTGCTTTTGTCGTGAATGGATGTTGAATTTTATCAAAGGCTTTTCTGCATCAACTGAAATGATGTGATTTTTACCTTGATTTTACCTTAATTCTGTTTATTGATTTGTATACGCTGAACCATACTAGAATGAAACCAATCTGATCATGGTGTATGATCCTTTTAATGTACTGCTGAATTCAGTTTGCAAGTATTTTGCATGGATTTTTACATCTATATTCATTAAAGATATTGGTCTATAATATTCTTTTTTTGTTGTGTCCTTATCTGGTTTTGGTATCAGTATGATACAGGACTCAAGAGTGAATTTGGAAAGCATTCCTCCCCTTTTTATTTACGTAATAGTCTGAGGACTATTAGTGTTAGTTCTTTAAAAGTCTGGGGGCTGGGGATTTAGCTTCGGGCTGGGGATTTAGCTTAGTGGTTCCACCGCCTGCCTCAGAAGCACAAGGTCCTGAGTTCAATCCCCGGTACCAAAAAAAAAAAGTGTGATAAAATTCAGCAGTAAACACATCTAGTCCTGTTACTTGTTAGTAGTCTTTTTATTACTGCTTCAATCTCATAGCTTCTTATTGATCTGTTGAGGATTTTTATATCCTGTTGGTTTATATGTGTCTAAACATTTATCCAATTCTTCCTGCTTCTCCAGTTTATTGGAGTATCAGGCTTTAAAATAGCCCCTAATGATCCTCTAGATTTCAGTGCTGTCTGTTGTACCATTTCCTTTTTCATCTCTAATTTTATTGATTTGGTTCTCTTTTTCTTTTGACTAGTTTGGCTAAGGGTTTATCAATCTTCCTCACCTTTTCAAAGAATCAACTGTTTCATCGATCTTTTGCATTGTTCTTATAGAAACTATTTCATTAATTTTACCTTGATTTTTACTATTTCTTCCTTCCATTGCATTTGGTTTGGTTTTTCTAAGACCCAGTGATGAATCACTACATTATTTATTTGATATCTGTCTTATGTTTTTAATAGCACTCACAGGTATAAACTTCCCTCTTAGAATGACCTTCACTGTATCCCAAAGATTCTGGTATGTTATATTTCCATTTTCATTTGATTCTAGGGATTTTTAAAATTTCCTCCTTGATTTCTTGAATGACCCATTGATTATTCAAAAGTAAACTGTTCAATCTCCATGTATTTACATGGTTTCTCTCACTGTTGATTTCTAGTTCTATTCCATTGTGGTCTGGTAAGATATAAGAAATTATTTCAATTTTTTATTGAACTTAATTTGCTTTATGATGTAAAATATCTATTTTGAAGAAAGTTCCATGAGCTGCTGAAAATAATTCATACACTACAGCTGTTGAATGGAATGTTTTATAGATGTCTGCAAAGTCTACTTGATCTTCAGTGTTGTGTAATTCTGTTGTTGCACTGTTGGATTTTTTTTTTTTTTTTTTTTGGTCTGGGCAACAACCTAACTGTTAATAACTGTTCAGTGTGGAACACTGAAGTCATCCACTTGTTACTGTATTGAGGCCTGTTGAATACTGCTTATTTTATGAAACTAAGAACACTAATGTTCCGTGAAGATAAATTTTACAATTGTAAACCTTCTTGGCAGATTGTTCCCTTTACTGATGTAGTAGCCTTTGTTCCTTTTGACTAATTTTGTATATAAGCCTGCCTTGTCAGATATGAGTATAGATGTTTATGTTTGCTTTTGGATGCCATTTGCATGGAATATTTTTTCCATCCTTTCACTAAAAAGCACACTTTTTTTACTAAGAAGTTTTTACTAAAAGGTTTTTACCTTTTAGTAAAGTATAAATTACAAGGTACAAATTTAGTAAAGTATAAATTGCCTATATTGCCTATTAGCCATCCTGAAAATTCTTATATATATTTATATAATGTATATATGAGTAGGATTCCTAATAACCCTGTATGTTATAGATATCATTTACTCAATCTTAGCAATAAGATTTATTTAAAAAGGTGACAAATTGCTTTTAATAACTTTAAAGAAATGGCATTCCAAAATATAGACAAAGTTTATATATAAGGTGAAAAATGCCCATTAACTCTTACAACATCATTTCTGTCTAGTGAATTCCTCAATTTATGCAAATTATATCAATTTATAATAGCTGAGAGACCACAAATTTTCATGAGCAAAAGCAGTCACTAAGTGTGTATAAAGAAAGAAGGGGAAGCAATTATTTTCTTCTGTAATCACCTTTCAAAATGTTTAAATTTTTTATTGATACTTCAGAGGTAAGAAACTAATAATGTTTCTTTGTTCATTATAATATTCAGTTTCTTCTGTATCAATTCCATATTTGTTTCTCATATAATTGTAAAAGTAAAGATATGCTTGATGCCTCAAAATCTAGCATCTCTGTTTACAACAAAAACTAAAAATATTTACTAAAAGTAAATTCAATTATGTAAATGTCTATACATTGCTTAAAGTAACTTTGTTTCTAATTTTAATAAGCTATAGGAAAAAAGGTCAAATTTAATTTTACTAATAAAGAAATTCACATTAAAACAATTTCATTTTTTTCTTATTGACAAAAGAATGATGATATATGGTGTTGGCAACAGTACAATCGTTACGTACACTTCTATGTAACACTGGTAAGGGGCTGGGGATTTAGCTCAGTGGTTCTACTGCCTGCTTCGCAAGTGCAAGGACCCGAGTTCGATCCCCGGTACCAAAAAAAAAAAGCATCGTTAACTATGTAACACTGGTAAAGTATAAAAGAATCTTTTTGGAGAGCAACTGGACAGTAGTTACCTAAAGTGTGAAAAAGCATCCCCTGCTCTATGACTCCCTCTTATAGAAATCCATCTTAAAGAAGAAATAAGAAGTATATATAAAAAGATGTATATAGGAATGTTCACAGGAAAGCTATTTAAAATACCAAAAACTAGAAATTTAAATAATTAGACATTTAAATCTAGTCCTTTCCATTGAAGTTAAAGTGCTGGTGATAACCAACTAAATTGGTGCGTAAATGAATGGGATGGGACCTTCAATTTGTACAACACCATCCTCTATCATGCTGTATTGTCTACCTATTCAAGGTGACTTCTTGAGGAGGAAATGAGCCTTATTTGATTTGTATTGGTAGAGAAGTTATGCCAAGAAATAGAGCCTAAAAGCATGGAATGGACAAAAAACCTTAGTTTTTGGGGAACACTATAGAATGTTTTGGTTGGGACAGAAAACAGATTTCACTGGAGTATAGAGTATGGGAAAAAGAAAGTCTGCTTCCAAACTACAAAGAATTCTGAACGTTAAAGGAAACTCAATACAACAGTCAATAAAATTTTTATTTTCAACAAAAATTGTTTTAGTAATATTAATTTTCCAAATGACCTGAATCATAAACCAGAAAGAAAAGAATTAGGCATTTATAGTAGTGTAGAAATAAATATAATACAAAGTTATATTGACTTCAATATAGAAAAAATAAGAAAAGAAAAACATGATAAAGTTTGGTAATCTTGGCTAAGAGGGAAATAGTAATAGTGTTAATAAACAATGAAATAAGTCAGAAGAGCTCTTTTTATCTGCAATGGCTTCTTTCCCTCTGCTTTAAATATAAAATTGTCTTTTTGGAAAAATAAAAAATATTCAACTGACTCTGCTGCCAAGTCTCCTTTAACTACTAACATTGAAAACATCCCACAACAAGTAAGTGGTCCATTCCTACTTTTCACTTACTTTGAATCTTTTCCCCCTCTTTAATCTACCACATTATAACATTCAAGGCTCTGTTCGTACCCAAATCTGTTCCAGTTTTCTAGAATATCTCTGCCTGTTGAAGTTCCTCTGTTTGGATGTTATAATACTATCCACTACATCATGGTTTGTTTCCTGGATCTCTGAATGCTCTCCTCAACAGCTCTACTTCCTTCTCATGGCCTGCTCAGTCCTGTTTTCTCTTTGTATCCTCTCCTTCAGAGAGTAAGGCCTACCTGCTCTCACTGCTTCAACTGTAACTTCAGCACAAACAATTCTGGCCAAAGTTCCAGTATAGCACCTGTTTCTCCCTTTTGCGGCATAATCTCTTAAGCTGAGACATAGTAAAACTTAAATTAATTTAATTCTCACATCTTCTAAATATAATTTGATTAAAATGTCAATATAAATTTGTTATATAGCTTTGAAACATTTTTTTCCAGCCTCAAACAAGTAAGGAACAATGGTTTTGTTCACAAAAAGTCACTTTAAAACAGCAAAGGAAGTATGTAAAGACTATTGTACTTTTTCAGAATTACTTACTCTTGGATAAGGAAGGCCACTGGTAGTATTGAAAGCTGGCAGAAGTTTGTAACCCAACTGCTTTGCCATTTGGAGAAGTTCATCCTTGTACCACTGCATGTATTCGCCTTTTTCTTTCAGCATAATTGCCAGTGAGTGTCCACCCAAAAGACCTCTATAATCACAGAGACAACACATTATCCATATCTTCCAGATAATTAAAAGTCACTATCTAAAAAGGTGTGAGTATTTTGCTATGAACAATTTACCATACGTAAGGGAAGACTACGGAAGACCTTAGTTCTTTGCTGGCTACTCATTTATGGCAAACTATCATAATTACACAGTCAACATACTTTAAAAATCAGATGCTCTATGTTGTAAAGTGTCTGGCATTCATAAACACCTTAAACTTGCTTAAAACAAAGAATATCACAGGCATCATTTATTTTAACAAATGTGATAAATCAATTTTAACGAATTTTAAATTTAAAAATTTAATTGTATCGCCATGAACTATTTAACCCGCTTAGTTTAACAAAAAAAAGTCTTACTCTATTAAAAGTAATGGATTAGGGCCGGGGATTTAGCTCAGTGGTTTCGCTGCCTGCTGAGCAAGCTCAAGGACCCGAGTTCGATCCCCAGTACCAAAAAAAAAGTAATGGATTAATAAACTCTGAAAAGCTAAGTAACTTTTTATATTTAACCAAAGTGAAGACTTACTTTGATAAAATGAGATGAGTATATCACAAAAGTAATCATTAATATAAAAAATTACCAATATTGAAATGAGGTAATAAATCCTTTAACTTCACATTTTTAAATATCTCAAGGAGTATTTCAAGTTGTTTAGTTGAGAGGCAATCCTATAAATTCAGTTTCATTTGGCTTCTCTGCAGAGATACTTTCATGTTAAAGCTCATGAAAAAGCTGTGATGAGCTAATGTAACAAATGTTCAACCTTACACGGGCATTTTCTTGGTTTGTGTCTACAACTACAAGATGTGATCTAAAAATACAGTGAATGTTTAAACTTAAAAAATGTATTACAGGGCTGGGGATTTAGCTCAGTAGTTCCGGCACCTGTCTTGCAAGCATAAGGTCCCGAGTTGGATCCCCGGTACCAAAAAAAAAAAAAAAAGTATTACAGTAAAAGATAGATTGCCATTAATCCCCTGAAAAATATTCCCCTTTTGTTTTGAACAGATTTATCCCATTGTCCTTGCCATTTTCTGAAGCAGTTCTGGAAGTTCTCTTTCGTGAGTGTCTTTAGTTGCACTGCTGTGGCTGCCTTGATGTCCTGAATCAATGCAAAAGGTTTACTTTTCATGGTCATTTTGACCTTGGGGAAGAGCCAGGAATCACATAGTGCCAGATCTAGTGAATAAGGTGGATGAGAACACACCATAATGTTTTTACCAGCCTCCCTTCTTTCTACTGGATGGTATTTGGTAACAGCAGTCACAGTACTTTTTATCACAACTTGTAAAGACACTTGTATTTCCACAGCCTTTTGCAATCTGTGACTAATAGCATGTAGGGTTAACCTACAGCTTCAGAATACCCCAAATTTTATCTTTTAAATATAAGAAACTTACTGCTTTCAAGAACTAAATAATATACCCTAAGCTTTTCTGTTATTAAAATTATAGGTATAGTGTCTTACTTACATACTTACCCAAGAACTCTGATGTTTGTTTCAAAGACAGATACAACTACATCATTATCTAAATTAACATCTCTTAAAACTTTTCTCACTGCATCTTCAAATTCTTTAGTTTTATTTAATACCTAGGAGAAGAAAATTATGAAATAAAACTCTTTTCTACCAAGTCAAAAAGAAAGATCATCAGAATGAGCTACTAAAAACAACTTATTTATATTTCAAGGCTCAAAAAAGTAACCCATATAAAATAATGTATCCTTTAAGCATAAAGATGTAATGTTATCTAAAACTAAAAAAAAGTGCATCTTTCTACATTTTATGTAGCCCTTTACACACTTAGATATAATAAAGTATCTTCAGTACTTTAAAACAATCGTCAAAAGAACTGACACACATGGTTTCTCTTACATGAGAAACAAAGTAAAAATGAAGAGCAAAATAAAAGAGAGATAATAGGAAGCAGGGAGATAGCTTTTTCTCAAAGAGGAAGATCAAGCGATGGAGGAAGGTGGGAAGGAAGAAAGGGAAAGGGGATGAAAAAAGGAATGAAAATGTTTTACGTACATGTGCCAACTCCACACAAGAAATGTAAACATTATGTACTGCCCACATGTACTAATACAATAAAATTTAAAAACTGAATTGATACAGACTTGAGCTTCTCTAAGCCAAAAATACAAAATGCAATCTGCTCTAAAAGCTGAAATGCTCTGAAATGTTCTGAAATCCAAATGCCCCAAAACATGAAATTATGGGGTTTTGACTGTCATGTTGATACCACTCAAAATGTTTCAGATTTTGGAGCATTTCAGATTTGTGGATTAAGGATGCTCAACCTCTAGAGTCTATGTCAATATGACAACATTTCAGAATATTAAAAAAACTTTGAAATCTTGGGACTTCTAGTCCTAAGCATTGTGGATAAAGATAAAACAAAAAAACCCATGACACAGAGCTATTTGAACTGAGCTCTCCTAGGATCTGATTTACAAGCCAAAACAAAACAATCATCCTATTCATCAAGCACTGTGTTAGAAATGTTTAGTCTCAGAAGAAAGTTCTTTCTGCAGCTGATTGATCTATACAGCTACCATCTTTCCCCCTGGGATGTCTTATTCACTAAAGAGGGAGTGAAATGTTATTAGGGTTAAGAGAACAGCGTATGTGAGGACCTGTGCTTGATCCTCAGCACTGCAAAAAAAGTAAGTTCTGGTTTGAATTCTGGTTCTCTCACTTACTGCCTGTTTTATCCAAGTGATCTAAAACAAGTTATTTCAATCTCTGAGCCTGAGCCCGTTCCTTTATTTAAAAAAAATACTCTTACAAGATTGTTTTCTTAAATGAGATAATACACATAAAATACTTGTATCAGAATGTCTAAATAAGTGCTTATTATCAAGTGTTTAATATCATGCAGGTCTAGAATCCTGACTAAACTAAAAACTGGATTCTTAAAATGAACTCATGAAGGGGTCACTATCATTACATAGGTTGCTTTGATTTTCCAGTCTAAATGAAGGCTGTATTATTAGATGTTATGTAAGAGACTAGATGCATTAAAAGAAATTTACCTTTATTTGACTAATATTTTTGTCTGATAATATTTTGTAGTACTTTTTTTACTTTATCTGATATTTTCACTAAGACTTCTAATACAGTTACAAAACATTCCATAATATAGTTTTTCAAGAAAAACTAAAAGTTAAGGTAGGCCCTGAGTAATAGATAGTAGGAAACCTGATTTTAAATTCACTACTTTGTCTTCTCTCTTAAATTCCATGCAAATTCTGCAGCACCAAATGCAGACACATATGGTCCTCATACTACATTTGTGTAAATTTTCTACTCTTCTGACCCTACTCTTCTGAACTAGTACAGGGGGGTGGGAGGGAAAGAAGAGAAAGGAAAAATATCACTTTGCTAATTTTGTTTTTCCCTAGTCTATCTCTTGAGAATTTTTCCCTCTTGAACATATATTTAAACTTCCTTCCATATGTATTCTTTAAGGTCTAAGCTGCTTCATAAACTGAAAAAAACAAAAGGCCTTTTTCCCAAAATCAACACAATCAAGAATAGTACCAATATCATTTGTTCCTAAAAAGAGCAAAAGTAGGCAGTTACCTTTGTCCAAAATTAGCCAGAAAATTCATTCTAACAGCTCCATTATTTAAAGAGTTTCTTAGAATTCTAGCTAAAAAAGGATAAATCCAGGTCTCATTTTTTCCTCTATTATATCTAATTTGTTTGAATTTTTTCCCCTAGATTTCATGGTAATTCAAAAGTATACTGAACATTTTAGTGCATTACTCCATAACAATCAATAGAAACTAGACAGCTGTCTTTTGGAACTGTTTAAGATTGAAGATCAAAATACAGGAATAGAAATTCTACTTAATACATCATGGTGTAACCAAAATAAAAATGGTAAGATTATGTGCACTGTTATAAGTGATATGTCTTATTAATATTCTACAATTGCTAAATCACAAAATGAAAAAATAATCACAAAGATAAAGTTAATTCAAAATATTGTTTATACTGACAAAATATAAAAAATAGCATTCATTCCCAATATCAAAAAAACTTTCAAAGTATTTTAATTTTCCTCTAATTCTTCTGTTGAAATTTAAAATAAAATGTTTAAGATAATGATTGAAAATTCAAAATAAATTTGTACATTTCAAAGCTATGATGACATACAAGTTGCTCTGGTTATTCCCACTTACTAAGATTGAAACTTAAAGATTTTATAAAGTATTTAAAAATATTTGTATAAGTTTACTGATCTTTACTCTTGGCTCCTCTTAAAGACAGCTTCAATAAATAGGTATTACTTATCTGAGTCAGAACCAGAGATTAGTAGGAAATAATATAGTTAGCAGGGACATGTGTCCATTGCAGGCCCTTCTGAAGTGAAAACAGGCCCAGGAAAGTTAAATAATTCGGTCAAGGTCACACATATCAGTATCATGTGATCACCTCTTGTTCTGTTCCTCTCTGCTGTAAGGAGTAACACAGATTACCAGACTCAATACTCATAGTGTGGTCTGCTCAGAACCACCAGGCATCTTAGCAGAAATGCAGGCTCTTAGGCCCCATCTTGGATCTACTGGATTAGAATACATTTTAGCAGGTTTCCCAGTGACTTAGGTATACTGGTTTTAAAAGTTCTTCATCAGATTCTCTCCCAATCCTTGGGTTGAGGCCTCATGTTTGGCACTTTAACAAGCTCCCAGGGTAGCTGATGATCTGGCCTATGCATCACACTTGAAAAGAGGATACGGCTTCATAAACAGAAGGCCCTACCCCCAATTCTCAATGGGAAGCTGGTGACACAAATAAGCAGGAAGCCTGCAGAGGTCATTAGAGACTATAGCAATCATAGCAGTAGACACAGGAGGGCCCAGAGTGCCATGACACTGGGGAGGAGAGGGCAAGTCTCAGTAGAAGCTCACTGGCAGGGACTGTAATCATGTGCTCCTGAACCCTGCACAAGCTTGGCCATGCAAACTTCTGAAGAGTCTATGATGTCCTCTAGAGCCCTTGAATAAATTCTGTTCCATTTTTTAAAACAGAAAAAGAAAAAACAAAATTATTTTCTCACATTAGCTTCTGAGATAACTGATTTTAAAATAATAAAAAGTATATATCAAAAAATACTGCATCATTATGCAGCAGTTCCAAAAATTAGCATATTATCAGAATCACCTAGGAGCTTATTCGCAATGAGGTTGCTAGGCCTGAGTTTCTGATCCAGTATGTCTGGAATAAAGCTGAATATCCTGTACTTCTCAACAGATCCTAAGCAATACTGATGCTATTGGCCCAGAAACCTTATTTTAGAATCAGTGCCGAAGTGTTTAATAGGAATAGCCTGAAGGATATAATCTTCAAAATAACTAATGGCTGCCCAATCAGACAGAACAACAGATTTCTAAACATAGGAAATTTATGCAACCTGGAACCACTTTTTCTCCTTCACTTCTGATCATCTTTTACAAAACACATAGGATTTCTGAGGTCCAAGTTCATGAAAATCAATTAGGAATTTATAGAGAAATGATGGGGAAACATGATGTGGAAGAACACATCTAAGATAACAATGAGAAAGAGAGGTAAGTGTACCTATGGTCTATCCAAGCACTGTTTCTGCTCCTCCTCTGCTCCCTCAGACCAAAGTAGACCTGATGTGAATTACCCAGCAACCACACCACTTAGCTTCTCCCAGGTGATCACTTGTGTCTTCCAGGATATTTTGTCTTTTTTTCTTCCCCTGTGATCTACAGAAAACTTAGAACCACTAAACCAAAAGTAAAACATACAAGCTGGGTGTGGTAGTGCACACCTGTAATCCTAGCACTTGGGAGACTGGGGCAGGAGGATTCCAGTTCTAGGCTAGCTTGGTCTACATAGTGAATTCAAGGACAGCCTGCTGAACTACATAGTGAGACCCTGTCTCAAAACAAAACAAACAAAAAAAACATACAATATTTTTTCATAGTTATTACAATGTAGCTTACACATTCCATTAATCTCTGAGAAATGAAGCTGTGGCTTTCAAAACTGTGACCCAGCTAAAAAGATCTAAATGGCCAGGCGTGGTGGTAGCTCACACCTGTAATCCCAGCACTCAGGAGGCTAAGGCAGGAGGCTTGCCTGGGCTACATAGTGAGTTCAAGGCCAGGGTGAACTATATAGCAAGATCTTGGCTTAAAAAAAAAAGTCTAAACAACCAAAGTTTTCTCATTTATGGCTTCATTTTAAAACTAAAGAGAAACTTTAGAAGAGTAAATAATAATACTGAGCCTCACCCAGAACAGTTAAATTGAATAATTTGGGCAGGAATTTTTTTTTTAAACATCACAGGTGATCTTCCTAAGAGGCTATTAAGATTTGAGAATCTCTGTTCTAAAATTGGCCCAGAGAAAAAAGAATATAGAAACAGTATCAGGAAGTAAAACCTGGCACTGAAAATTTTCTAGATGTTTTTTCTTAAATATTAATCAGCACACAGATGTTTTTTTCTTAAATATTAATCAGCACACAGGGCATTAATTCAAAGTTAAGAATTATGGCTTAGGGAAAATCCTTAAACAAGCCTACTTTTATATTCTAAATATCTAAAAGTAAAATACTAAAGACATAGTATATTTAGAAATCATGACATCTGGAACTCAACCTATCCCTGTGTCATTATGAACAATTCTGAAACAGAATACATCAAAATTAATTGCTTCATCATATGAGATTGACAAAGCCAAGAAGTCATTAATTTGTTGCTAAAAATCACTGCTGGGAAAAATAAGTTTTCATTTATCAACACTTTCAAAAGATTCTAGTTTAACAATTTCAGTATTATTGCAGCATATCACTATGGCACAAGAATCACAATGGCATTTTCCAAAATTACTTTCTTCTGATTTCAACCATCCTTTTAAAAAAGTGGGAGGGACCTTCCTGAATATCATTAGAGAAGCTGATATCCCCATAAATTATTTGGGTATTACCATTAATGAACAAAATTACACTTGATATTCACTTGGCATCATGACCTCAACCATGTGAAATATTTATTTAGAAGCAAATAAACATTTTAAATTCTGAAGTCTTCCATTTCATACTTATTGTGTTGATTAAATTTATAATACTTGAGTGTGCATAATATGATACTTATAAAATAAGTAAATCCAAGAAGAATCAAACCTACCACAAGAGTATCCAAAGAATCAATCAGTGTCAGGGAAAATCTAAGAAAAAAGTATAACAAGACACAAAATTTAAAATTCTAAATATTTTATCCATGAATGTTTAAGCTGACTTATCTACATCCAATTGTCTGGTACTTTCTATTAACTAGTAGTTACTTGTATGCAATGTACAATGTAACCTATAAAATACTGAAGGAATCTGAAAAGCCTTAACAAATTCTACATCTTTGAAGATGCATAGAAACATTCATTAGCTCTTTAAAAAATAATATTAAAGTAGTAAAACTTCATCATGTGTTAATGACTTCGCATACCTTTTTAAATTTACACATATTTTAAAAGTTACATCCAGATTAACTAACTTTTCTCTGACCTAATGGGTAAACTGTTTAAATTTTTGCAAAAGATAATAAAAAGGAATAAAGAAGCTTAATGCAGTGCTTAAAGCAGTCTTTAAAATTTAGCCAGTGCCCAGAAATATGACTGTAAATTGCCTCCAAAATGTCTACCAGTATTTTGAAATGCCACCCCATGCTCATACTCACTTTCCCAGGGCATCATCAACATCACCTCGACTTGGCTCCTGGCCTCTAACACGACCTCTACAGGTTAAAGGCATGAGTTCATCTGCTGGGTAAGCATGTTCCTACAAAGAAAACCTTAATAAGTTACTAAGGAAAATGAGCAAAAGTATACATCATGTAGAGAGTATGACCTTTTCATAGTTTAAAAATAACATAAAAAGAAGGTCAGTCAAAAGTTATATTACATAGTCTGTGGAAAATTAAAAAAATTAAACACAAATACAGTACATGCTTGAAGAAATTTGAACAGTACCCAAAAATCCTTTTAAAAATTGATAATTTGATATCCCTCCCCTAATCTCACTCCCCAGAGGTTACTACATTTATTCATATACATTCAAATATATGCACATATGCTCAAATATCATTTAAAATTTTTATTTACAAAAATATACTTATGCTACTTATGCTATAGGGACATATTGCTCTAAAATTCATTTACTGAAATCATGAGTCTTTCCATGATAGAATGTTATAGGTCTACTTTATAACTGCAAAGTGATAACTTGACATTAGGTAATATTGAGTATTTATATTCTAAGCACAATTCTATACACTTTATAATTTAATTATTGCAACAACCCTCTGAATTACATTCAATTATCTTCATTTCACAGATGAGAAAACTGAGGCCCAGAGAAATTATGTAACCCTAAGTCATACATCTAGTAAACAATGGATTTAGAATTCTAAGCCAGATAACCTAACACCACAGCCTATATCCTTAAAAGTACCTGCTCCTCACAGTATTCCACAGTATGAATATGCTAAAATTTATTTATTTCTGTATTGATACATTTGGAGGTTGATTTCAATTTTTCACCATATAAATAATGCTGCAATAAACATCCATGTGCACATATATATAATCTTTTGTACAACTGTGTGCCTAGCAGACATTCTGTTTAACAACCAAGTTATGTCCCTGTGACTAGGTCGTTAATTGAATTGGTCACTAAATGAGGAATTATATTACAATATTCAGAACAAAGAAATGGTCGAAGGAAACTCCAACTTGATGACTTTGCTTTTATTTGCATAACTCTTAATAACTCTTGTATAACAGAACATTAAAAATACAGTATTGTACTGCACAATACAATCAGTAAAAATTACAGTACTGTATAAACAACATGGACCATACAAAAAAGACATTGAGGCTCTATAAACAAGATGTACAGAACTGTACAAAAAAAAAGGAAAGATAGGCTGAAAGTCCGAACAGTGTGCCTCGACTGTAAGTCCTAATAGCAGTTAAACAGGTAGGTCATTAAATGTGAAATATCTGTATACATCTTTCATACATATGCTAGTATTTCTGTGGATTACTTAAAAACAGATCTGTAAATCAAGGGGATGGATAATTTTTGATAGATACTACCAAACTTAGTTTATTATATTCTTACTAACACAGGAGATGATTGACGTTTTCAATTTTGCAAGTCTCCTGGATTTTAATAGAAAATATTAACTCAAGTTGCAGAATTAATAAGGACAAGCATCTTTTTGTATTTGCCATTGCTATTACTTTTTATGTCTGTTTATGCCCTTTGTCCATTTTTCTATTGTTTATTTTTTGCTGTTGTTTTACCAAAAGAGACTTACACATTTTGTTACATATGGTAAATATTCCTCTCCTGTCTTTTGTTTGGCTTTTGATTTTGTTTATGGTGTGTTCACCTTAAGCTTTAAATGTGTAGTTAAATCTGTGAGTCTCTTTCTTATGGTTTCTGGATTTCAGGCACACTTTTCAAAGCTACCCCAGGCCTCTGAAACTTTTATATATATATATATATATATAATATTATATTATATTTAGAGATTTAGTCTACCTGGAATTTATTTTTGTTTGTAATGTGAAATAGGGATTTAATGTCAATTGTTTCCCCAAAATAGTCAATTTCCCAAACGCCACTTTTTTGTCTTTTTTTGGTACCGGGGATCGAACTCAGGTCCTCGCGCTTGCGCAGCAGGCAGCGAAACCACTGAGCTAAATCCCTGGCCCCAAATGCCACTTTTTAAAGAATCTATTCTTTCCCTAATTGCTTGAAATACCAGATTTCTTTGTTCAAAATTATCACAAACACATTTTTCTGTAGTTTCTATTCTATTCTACAGTCCTAGCTACTCATTCCTAGCCAGAACCATTACCGTAATTACTCTATCTCTCCAACGTGCTTTTCAACATTTATTCTGTGTAACTTTTACATTTCCCCCAAATGCCACTGAAGTTTTAATTGCAAGAACATAACTTGGGGAAAACTGTAATCTTTGCAAACTGACTCTTCCCATCTAGGAATATAGTTCATCACTATATTAATTCAAATCTTCTTTTATGAATTCAGTTTCTTCTTATAGGTCTCTCATGTCTCAATATTTATTAATAGGTACTTTATAGTTCAGATTACTGGGATTTTTTTGTTTAAAGAATGACCATGACAGTTAATAGTCAGTCAAGATGGTAATAAAATACATGTACAAATCTTCTTTCCTACTCATATAAACACAATAAAATGCTGAATTATTTTAAAATTGTATTTAATAATAACTGAGTTTGAAAAGAAAGAAATTTTAAAGTACCACAAGTGAAAAGATAAAGCTGCACTAGCCACAACAGAGATATTAGAAATAAAGACAGGCTGCAGTGAGAGTTATGGTGATGCCCAAAAGATACGGGAGTTGATACTCTGACCGTACATACATGGCCATAAGCCAGAACTGGGTTCTTTAAATTGGGTAACTGCTTCTATGAAACTGGACTAGAATATTCCCACCTTAATACGAAGGACAGAAAGAAGAAAGACCTGCTGAATTGTTTCTATACCAAGAAGGGGTCTCTGAAAGCTTAGTAAGATATGATTATAAGAAGCATTCAGAGGTTAGAATCATAACTATATGTTTCAATTTTAGGTAACATTAACTGTCTGACAAGCATAGAATTAACATACTTATACTTTTTCCCATTCAATTTAGGACTTTTGTCAGTTATGTTATTTTGGTTTTCTCTCTGCCTGGTCTCACTATGCACAGGTTTCAATTACTATAGCTTAGTTAAATAAACACTCAACAACATGGTTCGAATGTCAGTTATCCTGGTATACTGACTATGAGATATTGCATAAACAACATAATACAGTGCTAGTTCTTCAGTCCACAAATCACTATATAAATAACAGATGCTCACCATGATCAGCAATCAATCATATTACTTCTTTCAAAGTCTGTCAATGATTGATCACTCTACATACATGAATATATTCATGCCACATGAATATCACCATACACGTGTTCTTCAATTCACACATCGACAGCAAGTGTGTCATGTGCCTTGTCACTCAGCAAGAATCAGCTTACATGACAGTTGTCCTGGCTTGTGTCTTGATCTCCCCCCAATGCTTCATGCAGTCTTTTTCAGAGGTGGGTGAATCTAGAGTGTGTGATACTAGGATTAAGGGTGTGTGATTACTAAACCACTCTATGTGAGTGATTGGTTTGGCACCGCCCAAATCCCAGTAGTCCGAATAAGATCAAAGGGGCAGAAAGACACTGTTAAGGTCTCTTGTTGCTTTTGCTGCTTCTGTTGCCATGGACTATTGACCCTCTACAGCCCTGCCTTAGAGCAGATTATGGACTGAAACCTCTAGTACTATAAGCCAAATAAACGCTTTCCCCTTTCCCTCAGCAACAAGAGAAATAACTAACACAACAGTTTATAAAAATGGAGAGCAAAAAGGGAATTAGCCAACAAAGATGAAAGTTAAGCAAAAAACCAAAGAAAAAAGAAAAATAAGAATACTGGAAGTGAAATTCAAATTAAATATTGTATTAATCAACTTTTCCTGTTGTTGGCTACAATACCCTACACTCACAACTTAAAGGAGGAGGTTTGATTTGAGTGTGTTTTAAGAGAATTTAGTCCATGGTATGCTGGCACTAAGGTAGGAACATAATAGTGAAAGGGCATGGTGGAGCAAAGCTGCTTAGTACATGGTAGCAGGGAAGCAAAGAAAGGGGAACTGTGCCAGCAAGGAAGGGGCCAGAGACTATGTACAATACCCAAAGACATGAGTCCAGGACCCACCCAGACACAGCAAAGTGCACTCCACCAAACTCCCATGCAGATCCCAAAGCAAATCAAGTTGACACCCCACCTAACCGCCACAAACACAAATGGGGTTATAGAAGAAATGGCTTACCTGGGAATGTTACCACTGCCATCATTCAAAAATCTCTACAGATATGTAGGCAGGGAAACAGTGAAGGCCAAATTACTGACATAAATTTAGGAAATAGTTGTGACATAAAAAAATGAAGATGCCACAGAGGAAGTAATGTCTGAATAAAACCTATTAAAAGAACTTCTAGAGATATTTCATGACACTAAAAGAGTGAAGTATAAAATGTTTGAAGTTAATCCAAATTTGGAAATAAGTATGACAATTCAAGTATAGAAAAGATGCTTGCTCCATATTTTAAGTAATACAATGACAAAGTCAGCAAGGCAAGAACATTGTTCAAACTACTTTCAATGAGTTTTTTTTTCTTTTGCAAAAAAAATCACTATTTTTCCATTTTAAAATATATTGATAGTATAGTTTTGCTATTTTTCCATTTCTCCCTATATCAGAAAAATAATGATTTGACAAATATTTTTATTTTTGAAGGTTTATAACATTTGCATTCTGGCCTGGAACCATATTTCCCACAGTTGCTAGTGTTCGTACTCTGCTTAAGGAGGTTGATACACACCATTGTTCCGTGGCTTCTCCCTTCCTATTTTTGTTTTTGCTTTCCTCCAGTACTGAGGATTGAACACAGGGCCTTCACACTGAGCTATATCCCCAGCCCCTCCATTTTTTTAACCTTTTTTTGAGACAAGATCTTCCTAAGTCACTAAGTTGACCAAGCTGGCTCAAATTTGCAATCCTCCTGCTTCATATCCCTGAGTGCTGGGAGTGTAATACCACATCTGGCTCTGAGTTTCTAATCTGATTCTTCTCTTAGTTGCCTGGTATCTTCAAGTAGTTTATTCTTATTTGTTTTAAATATAGGTATTTTTCTTTCTCTGATATCTCTGGGTTAGGCTGCCTGTCGCCTTACGCATACAGTACTTCAGGAATAATCTGGTTATGAAATGCTTAAGACATATTTTCTTTCCTTCAGAAATTTAAAGATATAATTCTACATGCTTACTGCATTCACTGAGTATTGCTATGGCAAAGTTCTAAGACTGGTCTGATCGTTTATACATGTATGAATTGTTTTTATTATTCAAATGCTCATGTAATTCTTAATTCTTGAAGTTTAGCAAAAGTAAGCCCAGATACATGTCTAACTTTAGAACTACTCAATTATCTAGATTACAAACTCAGTACATTAGCTAGTACATTAGCTAAAGAAAAAGCTAGGGCTGAAAGATTGAAATTCAGGTCAGCTGGGCAACTTAGTGAGCCTCTGCTTCAAAAACAAAAAAAAATGTAAAGGTCCTGGGTTCAGTGCCCACTATCCCCTCTGCCCTCCACAAAAAGAAGAAATAAAGAAAATGTTATCAGAAACACTAAACACATGGTCAACAGAAAAGAAAGACAAAAAGAAAAACAACCAAAATTTTTAAAGCAGGCTGAAGAACACAAAAACCACTGAAGCCCGCAACCCTTCCGTACTTAGAAAAACTGAGTGCTCTCCACAGTGATTCATTCCCTGAGGAGAAGATTCCAGGCAACCAATGTTTTGATATAATTAGAATCCACACACAGCTACCAAATTGTGAATTCAATACAGTTTATTGTTATTTTAATAATATATATAATTTTCAGCATAAATTCTGAATTAGTTTTACATGTATCATTTCAGCATTAAAGTCCTAAATATTTTATGTCAATTCCAGTAGAACTGACTTATCAGAACATAATTTTTTTTCCTTTATAGCTTCATATTTAACACATATAAGTAACACCTAGAAATGAAGAAAGGAAAATTTGTTGAAGTTGCTAATGTATTTTGTAAAAAGATCATTCAAATGTTATTTTATTTTATTTTATTTTTTGATACCGGGGATCGAACTCAGGTCCTTTCGCTTGCGAGGCAGGCAGCATCAAAGGTTAATTTGTTTGCAATGTTTCTTTTTTCTTTTTTTTTTTGGTACTGGGGATCAAACTCAGGTCCTTGCGCTTGCACAGCAGGCAGCAAAACCACTGAGCTAAATCCCCGGTCCCCTGTTTGTAATGTTTCTTACTATTTTAAACCACTGCTTTAAAAAGCCTCATAATGCTATTTTACTGTTTCATAAAACAAATACATATCTATCTGAAATTAAATATGAATTCAAACTCCAAATTAAATAAGAAAACTCAAATCCTGAACTTATCTAGATAATAAAAATACTGGTAGCAATTGCAAAGCAGAATAATTATTTAATTAAAGGAGCTTTGAACCAGGTGTAAATATACTTTATGTTCCTTTGTTTCAAGACTAAGGATAAAAATAAAAACACAGCCTTTTCTGGGGGTTAACCACAAAGCAAACTGAGAAGGTTTGCATAAATGCAGAGGAATGCATACGTGTCAAATAGCCTGAGTAAACTTCAAACATCTTGGCTAACTAACGTGGCAAGCCAACAGCCTTATTAGGCTTCAAACTTCCTGGCTATGTGAAGAATAGATGTATTTCTTCGCAATGTGTTGCGAGAATGAGAGGCAACTAATTCATACTGACACAACTTGGAGTTATGAAAATCAGAAAGAAAGCTCAGGTGATAAAAGCGTCCTGTGAAAATTAAGTAGAATATGTGCTTAGCTAAAAACAAAGGTGCAAAAATAAAAATGTAGATCAGACTGTAAATTTACTAGACCCTTGAAATAACAAAATAATCTCCCCTAAAACCTTCAGGTCAAAGCAGCATCAAAAATTTACTTTTTAGTAAAACCCATTTGAAAACTAGATTTTAGGAAGAGATTTTATGCTACTAAAAATAATAATTTTAAAAATCATTAATTATAAGTTATTGGAAATATCAAATGTAGTTAATTTTCAATAAAGTTGTATATATTTTAAATATTTTATTCCAGAACCTCATATTAAACATCTTCCTCCTGCAGTAAAAGAAACAGCAGACTTATAGTTAATCTCCATGAGCAGGCAGGTCTGGGAACCAGCTGATTACAATCCTTAATCCAATTCCTTAAGAACCATATCCATCCTGCTGCACAAGAGCAAGGACCCAAGTTCAATCCCCAGTACCAAAAAAAAAAAAGAACCATGTCCAGGGTTGGGGATTTAGCTCTGTGGTTCACTGCTTGCCTTACAAGCACAAGGACCCGAGTTCGATCCCTGGTACCAAAAAAATAAAGAAAGAAAGAACCATGTCTGGACGTGGTTCCTCCCCTAGTCTGTCTTTTCATTCTAGTTCTTATGTTTGGGCTGTGCATACTTAATCCCTTGGTAAAATTTGTTTTTTCTCATCTAGAGGTTGTTAAATTCCAAACAGTCATGCAGATGGAACCAAGGATGAATGTGCCAAACACCTTTTACTGTGGTCCACTAGACTGACCCTCTGAAGAGAGTTTGTAATGGCTAAACCCAATATGACTTGAGGGGCCCTAAACCTTTCAAGGCCCCTGAGATAAGCTCTCTGGAGAAAATCCCTGACTGCTTCTCCCCTACACTGACCCTTCCCAGTTTAAAGCAGCCAGATTCCATTTTCAACCCTTCTCCCCTAACCACAGTTAGGGATTCTTCCGGGGGGCAGGAGATGTAGAAGATAGTTTAGTTAGTTTATAAGTAAGGTAGCTGGCCAGGGGAAGGGCCTGAGATAGAATTGGGTGATCAGCCATATTGCTAAGAATTAATGTAAGAATAGACAGTGAACTAGGACTTCAGACAAAGAAGAACTCAGGCAACATGGAATACAGCCCTCTCCCAAGTTCTGAGGAAATTTTAAAATACATAATAATCAGTTTTTTTCTCTAAAATTCCAGTTTCTTTTAGACCCTGTATGTTGAAGAACTGGGTTAGAGAGCCTGGGTTCCCACGGGTCATTTTAAAAGCATAAAGCCACCTGTGATAGGTGGTCACTAAACAACTGAGAAATTCTTGTGCTGTTCTTATCTGTAATTAACTGAGTCAAGGGGCCATGGGGCCACAGATTCAGGATGCCTCCTGGATTTTATTTCCAATAAAAACTCTCCTAAATTCAAAAAACAATCTTTCTTCTTGTTCTTAACATAAAAACATATTTAGTAAGCCACCTATCATATAATGGTAACATATGCTAGCTACTTATTCCACTTGTACAATTTACCAGTTGTCTTTTCACTCCCCACACCAAATCTTCCTACTCTCTTTTCTTCTTCATCTATTAAACTATTTTTCAAATGTTAGATGTCCACTTATTTTAATTATTAAATTATCAGGCTCACTTCCCACAATGAACATTTCCTGTCCTTTTAGGTATTATATTTCATGAAATGTTTCTTGGCAATGAAGAGAAACAAGTAGTAAAGGGCCGGGGATTTAGCTCAGTGGTTCCGGTGCCTGCCTCGCAAGCACAAGGTCCCGAGTTCGATCCCTGGTACCAAAAAAAAAAAAAACACACACAAGCAGTAAAAATGGAGTCATCTCATATGACTGTAAATTAATCACTACAGAGTAAAGAACAGTGTATTTTAAGTTTATACTCAAAAATTACATGAGAAAAAAATTTTTCAAATTTTTCAATGTATCTTGGTCAATCTAATTTTGGTTAACAAAATAAAATTGATCCAATAACATTATATGAGATAAATAATGATGATATGTTATAAAATAAAGTCTTGCTACTGATTTTTAAAGACTATAGCAATAGATGCAGAAAAAGCATCTGACAAAATTCAATACCTTTTCATGATAAAAAAAAATATGCTCAGCAAACTAGGAACAGAAGGGAATTTAACTTGGTTAAAAAACAACAGCTAACCTCAGACTCAGTAGTGAAAGACTAAAAGCTTTCTCCTTACAGTTAGGAACAAGGCAAGGATCTCACCACTTCTTTTCAACACAATATTGGAAACCCTAACCACTCCCATAAGGCAAGAAAAGTACATTGTATAAAAGACATACAGATTTGAAAAGAAGTTAAAGTCTCTGTCTGCAGATGACATAACAGCCATGTGAAAAATCCTAAGGAATCTTTTTTAAAAAAGGCTACTAGAAATAACAAGTGATTCTAAGTTATTGATAATTTGTTAGTTACTTTTCTCTTGTTGCTGAGACAAAATACCCAACACTCAAAGTTAGAAGGGACAGGTTTATTAGGCTTAGAGTTCATAGAAGTTTCAGTCCATATGCCTGGCTCTGAGGCAGGCTATTTCAGGGCACTGCAGAGAAGAAACATGGCATGGACAAAGTAGCAAAAGCAACAAGAGAGAGCTTCACTATGTCTTTCTGCCTATTTTATCTCATCCAGACTACCAGGATTAGGGCGGTGCTAAACCAATCACTCATGTGTAGCGGTTTGGTAATCACATGCTGTTCAATTCCAGCATCACACATTCCAGATTCAGCTCCCTCTAACCAAATGAGGCTTTGGGGGGACATCTAGACCCAAAACATAACATTTGCATTTAATCACAATTTTAAAACCTCTGTGCTTCAAAAGTAACTGTTAAGAAAAATTAAAAGGCACAGCAAAGAATGGGAGGATGTATCTGCCAAACATATGTGTTAAAGAACTAACGTCTAGGGGCCGGGGATTTAGCTCAGTGGTTTCACTGCCTGCTGTGCAGGAGCAAGGACCCGAGTTCGATCCCCGGTACCAAAAAAAAAAAAAAGAACTAATGTCTAAAATATATAGTAATGGGCCAGGGCTTTAGCTCAGTGGCACTGTGCCTGCCTCAAAAGCGCAAGGTCCTGAGTTCAATCCCCAGTACAAAAAAAAAATATATATATATATATATATATATATATATATAAAATAACTTTTATAGCTTAGCAATAACAGGACGAATGACTTGATACTAAAATGGAAAAAATTTTGAACAGATGCTTCATCCAAAAAGTTATACGAATAGCAAATAAGCACATGGGAAGATTTTCAACATCATTAGTCATCAGTAAAAATCGAATTAAAGCCACAATGAAATACCACTACACACCCACTAGCATGGCTAAAATTAAAGACTGAAAATATCAACTGAGAGGATGTGTAGTAACTAAAACTCATATTGCTGGTGGAGAGCACAAAATGTTGCAAACACTTTAGAAATGTTTGGCAGTTTCGTATAGAGTTAAACTTACATTTACCATATGATATAGTAATCCGAGTCTTAGGTGAAAAACATATGAAAATGTATATCCACATGAAAACTAGCACTCACAAGTTCATAGCAGCTTTAATAATAACCAAGGACAAGCAACAAGTCAAATATTCATCTATTAGTAAATGAATAAATTGTATTCTATCAAATCAATTAAACATTATTAAGCAATAAATAGAAGCTCTACACATCTCCAATGTGTATAAATACAAAAGCATCATGCTGAATGAAAGAACTAAATCAAAAGACTATATGCCTTATATGCCATTTATATTAAACCCTACAAAATGGAAAACTGTAATGACAAAAAGAACCAGATCAACAGTTCTAAGGGTCAGATGAAAAAGAATCTACTGGCCCAGGGATTTAGCTCAGTGGTTTCGCCGCCGGCTGCGCAAGCAGCAAGGACGCGAGTTCGATCCCCGGTACGAGAAAATAAAAATCTAAAACTAGTTTTTGGGCCGGGGATTTGGCTCAGTGGTACCACCGCTTTCCTTGCAAGCACAAGGTCCCAAGTTCAATCCCCAGTACCAACAAAACAAAACAAAAAAGAGTACAATACTGTGATTCCAGTAATACAATATCTTTTTTTTTTTTTTTGGTACCAGGGATTGAAGTCGGGTCCTTGCGCTTGCGCAGCAGGCGGCGAAACCACTGAGCTAAATCCCTCGCCCAGTAATACAATATTCTTTCTTTTGGGGCCGGGGATTTAGCTCAGTGGTTTCGCCGCCTGCTACTCAAGCGCAAAGACCCAAGTTCAGTCCCCGGTACCGAAAAAAGAAAAAGAATCTACTGCAAAAGAGCATGAAGAAAATTTGGGGGTGATGGAAAATTTGCAGGGTTTTATATTGTGCTGGTGGTTAAATAATTGCATATAATTTTCCAACCATAGACTTGTACACTTAAAATTGGGATTTTATTGCTTAGAAATTATATCTCAGAAACCTTAATTAAACAAAAAGCCTTGTTCTATTGTTCTACTGAGATAAAATCTTATCTGGTGTAACAGTGTGATTATAAAACATTACAAGAAGATATCACAGAATTTCTTGTGTAAGTTTGGTAGAGTTCTGGGATGTTCTAAAAGTAGAAGTCAAGGAACAATGACTAACAGGCCCACAATGGCCTACATAAAAAGAGATAATACAAATTTTTATTTCCCCCATTAGTATCACTTCTTTGTTTACAGATTACCCTTTTGGATGAACAAACAATTAAAAAGAAACGAGGTACAGAGTTTCAGTTGAAAAAGTTCAGATGAAAAAGTTCTACAGATGAATATAAAAAAATGCAAATGTACTTAATGCCACAGAACAGAACACTCAAAAGTGGTTAAAATGGTAAATTTTATATTATGTATATTTTATCAAATAAAAAAATTTTTAATGGGAAAAAAGAAGCATTAGTAAGAAAATGTACGTAGGGCCGGGGATTTAGCTCAGTGGTGCCGCTGCCTGCCTCACAAGTGCAAGGTTCTGAGTTTCATCCCAGGTACCAGAAAAAAAGAAAATGTATGTAAATCTGGAAATCCATGGGAAGTTACAATTCAAAATAGTTCCTTTGGGCTGGGGATTTAGCTCAGTGGTTCCGGCACCTGCCTCGCAAGCGCAAGGTCCTGAGTTCAATCCCCCATACCAAAAAAAAAAAAAGTTCCTTTGGTTCCTAATCTATTGCATGAAATCAAGGTTAAAAGTGGTTACAGTATTAGGTATGATTTTACTAGTTAAAGGAAATTGTGCTTGCCAATTCTTAAGTCTATTTGTAATGTTTAGGACTCTACCAAAGGTCAGTTTTTGCTTAAAGCAGTTTAACTGAATTGTCTCTAGTAGTCAGGAAAAACATTGGGAGACAAATTCATGAGCAAGCCTGGGTCCAAGAAAGTTCTACATTTGGCCCAAACACAATTCATTTTGCCATCTAAATTAATCTGCAAACTGAACTCTGCATAAATATTCAAAACATGTTACTAGAAGTCCCTGAGTACTCCAGAGTTAAGTGAGGTTACAAGAACTCCCAAAATAAACATCAAATTTCGTGTTATTTGGGCAATTCATTATCTTGTTGTTGTTTGTTTTTTAATTTTCTTAAATTTATATGGAAAACTTTTTTTCCAGTACCAGGAATCAAACTCAGGACCTTGTGCTTGCCAGGCAGGCACGGCAATGCTGAGCTACATCCCTGACCCTGAAAAACTCTTTTAGACTAAAATATGTTTTCTATTTCACATAGATTGTTGTACAGTAGATCTCCCAAACATCTTATCTCATAAAACTGAAACTGCTATTTCATCAGAAGGGAGCTCTAAAACATGTAAAAACAGAGGATAGGTGATGGTTTCTCTTTTTTAAGCAAAGAATTTCTTTATAGAGTGTACAAAGTAACATTACAGTTTCTTTTAAAGTAAAGGAATTTCTCTTAGCACCAAAAATAACATCTTATTCATTTTTATGTTCACAATATCTAGCTATATAAAGCACTCAATGAATGCTGTTAACAGTGCCCGAGGAAACTTTACAATATTTCATAATCTAATTTCAATTTATTCTTACCTACTCAATAATATAGCTCCTTGAAAACCACCACCATGAATACACTGTTAGCTTATGTTTGCCCTGCTTTTTATTTTTTGACAGACATTTGTTTTTTTTCAAATTAATTTTATTGGTACATTTTAGATATACATAATAATCACATTCATCATAGGGAATTTGTACCTATACATATCTTGATTCTTCTTTTTTCCCCAAACCCCTTCCATCCCTTTAATTTCTCTTCTCTTCCTTATTTACAAAAGCTTTGTTTCCATTTGCCCTGCTTTTTAAAAACTTTCTTTAAAAAAAAATGTGCAGGCAATTCAGGTTTCAAATTTCCCAGCTGACCCTACTCACATAATAATCAATTCATATAAATGGTACATAAACATAAGCTTTCTACTTACCATGTAGTTACCATAAGCATGATCAAACATTTCCAGTACTTGATTCCTATTTTGAAAAAAACAGAAATGGAGAAAATTATATCTTACTTATTGTTTCAAAAAGCTAATTCTTCCTCATAAAAACACACCAAGAAAAAAAAGGTAATATTTAGTTAGAAGGGGACACAAAGTCAGGAAATACACCAGTTATTAGACAAGTTCAAGAACTCATACAAAGAGCTAGGCCAAACTTTTACAATTCCTAGCAAATTATGTGAAACTCACTTCACATTTTCCTAAAAAATCTATTGAATGATACCTGCTACAATCAAGGCAAAGGTAAACTGATGCTGAAAAACAATTACTGTACCTTTCAACATAATTATTTAACATGTGTCTTAAAGGGGAAATACTGCTAGAGAGCTCCCAAAGGAAATAATTATTAGTACCATTTACTGATTATCCTGTATGTTCTACTAAAAGAGAGGGGTGGGATGATAACTAGGAAACAGGAAACAGTATTTTATCAAGCCTCTGCCTTTCCTATTAATCTGAATAAAAACACCAATGCCTAGTTTAAGTACCTATTTATTAATGTTTGCCATATTTTAAAAAGATATTTTATGATATATAGTCTACTCCCTTAAAAAACAGAAAAAATAGTAGTCAGCTCTATAATGAGAAATCTAAGGTTCAAAACGAAATTTGTGTGGTTTGGCTTACCTATTTCAAGATGGTTGTTTAAAATGGGTATTTCATATCCCCATACTGGACTAAAAATCCTGTAAATTTGGAACTAAGGAATCAGTCTGTGAAACATTCTCATATTCAGGGGCTTGAGTGCTACAGGAAAACCAGATATCCAATTTTTAAAAATATGTCTTTCTTCATTTTTAATAATTTCTATAAGTCAGCTTTTTCTAAAGTTAGATTGCTTGCCAACTCTAGAGTAAATGGATTGTTTTATACTCATTTTTAAATAAAAAGATAACAAAACCCATATATCTATGAAGGATAAGAGTAAATGTGATTACATAGATAATCCACAGCTTACAAATAGCAAATAATTGAGCAACTGCTTGCCATTAACAATTCCAATTCTTTTTTTTTTTTTTAAATCTGTTTGGTTTAGGGGTGTAGAGAAAGGGTTGTGACATTTTCTGTGTTTTATCATAAATCATTATTTGAGCTTTCTTTAAAATCACTCAATTAAACCTAGTGAATCAGAGTTCAGTTTTCTGAAAATTCCCAAAGGGGAAAGCCGTCAGGTATTTGTGGTTTGTGTTGAGACTCTTTACCCTTACCCTATAGTAGGGCAATCTAAATTAACAAACCTAAATATTTGTGATTTCTCTTTTGCAAACTGATGTCAAAATGTAATTTCAGGTCAATTTGGTTGCATTTTTCCAGTTAAAAATTAAATTCTTTAGTGGGCATGGTGGTCATGCCTATAATCCCAGGGCTCTGGAAAGCTAATATTTCTCTTCTAAACCTTAAGAAATGCAGCACAGTGGACAGAGTATGGGCTCTGTGGTTAGACAGTCCTAAGTTTGAAAAAAGGCTCTATCAATTACTAACTTTGCAATTCCCAACAAGTTAACCTTGAATCTTTTATTTTAGCAAAATGGATATCCCACCCATCTTATGAATAGCGAGGATTACAGGGATAATAAAATACTATTTTACATATTTTTAAAGTACTCAAAGAATGGGGTATTCGGTAAAAAATTATCAGTGATACACTGAATTCATAAGAGAATATTTAGGATGTTTATTAGAGCTTATTGGTAATTGTTTTGATAGTCAATACTTCATCTTCCACTAAGGATCCCTTTTTACAATTTTATTTAAAAATTAATACAAAGATTCTTGTAATGATTTAAAGAAGTATATAAACCAGGCATGGTGGCACACATCTGTAATCCCAGCCTTCTGAAGGCTGAGGATTGCTGTGAGTTTGAAGCCACCCTGGGCTACACAGTGAGTTCAAGGCCAGCCTGAACTACATAGTGAGACCCTGTCTCAAAAAAAAGGGGGGGGGGGAAGAAGAATATAAATTAAAACCTGGGCCAGGGATTTAGCTCAGTGGCACCGTGCCTGCCTCGAAAGCATAAGGTCCTGAGTTCAATCCCCAGTATGAAAAACACACACACACACACACACACACACACACACACACACAAACCTGATGGTTCCACCTTCTTTTCATCCTAACACTATGACATACATTATCTTCCTACTTTTTTCCAAGCTTATTTTTTCTTTACAAAAACACAAGGTATCAAATATATATATATAAATATATATATATATTTATATATATATATGTATGTATATAACTCCTCAACTTGCTTTTTTGGGGGGGCTCTTGGGAATAAATCCTAGGTAGCCTTCTAAAAGCATACTTCTGCCGGGGGTTTGGCTCAGTGGTTCTGCTGCCTGCCTTGCAAGTGCAGGGTCCTGAGTTTGATCCCCAGTACCAAAAAACAAAAAAATAAAAGCATACTTTTGTCTTCTTAATGCACATTAGTCCATGAAAACGATGCAAAATATTCAACCATTTCTCTCATAGGAACAGTTCTGTTCTTTCAACATGCACACCTTTGTACATCTATCTGTACATTAACAGTGCTTGTATTTCTGTTGGGTAGATTCCAGAGATAGGGATTGATTAATGAATCAAAAAGTGTGCAAGATTTAAATTTTAGGACACTGGCAAAAAGTTACATTAACTTACATTCGCAGTAAGGTTTTCTTTTTTCATGCCTTAAATAGCCAAGACTGTATCCCCAAGTTTTGTATTTACTAATCTGACGAGCAAAAACAGCTATCTCGTTTTAATTTGGATTTCTCACATTGATGAGGTTGAGTAACTTTTCATGTTTATCTCATTTCCTCTTCTCTGACTTAAACTGCTCATGCTTTTGCCCACTTGCTATTGATTCTCAGCTTTTATTCTTTTCTGGGGCCCCGTGCATATTAGTATTACTGACTCTGAACTAAACGCTGTAAATATAACTGAGTTTTATGACACTCTGAAGACTGTGAGTAAAGTAATAAGGTACACTTAATTATGGCTTTTGAATAATACCAACAAATAGCCTCTTCTACTATGAAAAGGCAATACAGGAAAACATTGCAAGGAACGGGTAAAATTTGTGAAGTTCAAGTTCCAATGAACGCCCCTCTTTACAAATGTAAACACCATTTCCTTAATTATGTCAAGCCAGCAACATTTTTCCATCTGGGAGCTCACTTGTGCGAGAAACCCAACCATGCCTCCGTCGGAAAGGCAGCCGCTGGACTTTCGCGCGCAGCCACACAGGATGTAGCCCCCTTCACGGGCCACTGACCTGACAGCCGCGTGGACATACCAGCTGGCCTCAAGGAACTCGCACCTGTCACCGACCTCCAGGGCGACACGGTGACTGACCCCCATCTTCCCGGACCCTGCCCACCCGCCAAGATCCTCGCTCAGTAGCAGCTGTTCCAATCGCGAGTGGAGACGCCACTGCGCGCCTGGGTTGCAATGACAGGCACCTCGCCCTTGGTCAGCTCTACCAGGAAACCCACCCAGACAGCCAAACACCCTTACCCAAGCTTCTGTTTCTCCTCCCTGTTCATGGGTGTGGCCCCCGCCGTCCACACAG
Organism: Heterocephalus glaber; assembly: GCF_053883595.1. Classification (NCBI taxonomy): domain Eukaryota; kingdom Metazoa; phylum Chordata; class Mammalia; order Rodentia; family Bathyergidae; genus Heterocephalus; species Heterocephalus glaber. The sequence continues at coordinate 22,353,193 of NW_028258372.1, forward strand.
ACGTGGCCGACACCAGGTAGAGGGCGGTCGCTGCGGCCACCAGGTTCCATGGCGCTCGCTGGGGAACCGGGGACCCACAGCCCAGGGCGCCGCCGGCTTCGCTCATGGCCCCGCGGTTCCACGCACGCGCAGCTGCTACGCCCGGTCGGTGGGACACATCGCCGGACGCCGGTGGCGAGGGTGCTGCAAGCCGTGACGGGGACTGGGTGTGGAACGAGGCGGGCAGTTGCCGGCGTCAGTGTTTGCCGAAGCCACCAAGCTGGTCCCCACCACCAGCGCTGCCGCTGCCACCGCCCTCCGCCCTCTGCCCTCAGCAACCCGGAGCGCCTCCCCCAGCTTTCCGGTGTCGTAGTCTAGGAAACCGCCTCCCCCAATGCTACTTCCGGGCAAGGCCAGAGTCGTGGAGCCTGGGGACCAACGGAGGCCGCATCGGAGAGAGGCTAGCCCCGCCACAGGCGACGTCACTGGCCAGGAGAAGCGCGACGTGGTCAGAAGGCGGGACGAGGGAGGACCCGTCGGTTCCAAGCTCCTGAGAACCGCGGAGTTGCCACCGAGGACTACCAGTCCCAGCGTGCCCTGCGGGCTCCCGGCGTGCCTGCCGGCGCTCGCAGCCTCTGCGAGGGAGTTCCGCCCTGGGTGGCGCGCCGCATCCTGGACCCCGGGGTCGCTTGTGGCTTCCGGGGCGCCCGTTTCCTGGCCCCCTGCAGCTCTCTGCCGCCTGTGAGCTGCAGTCAACTGCTGGTCTCTTCCTGAGAATGAGGTTTCCCTGCCGGCCGTCTGGGTGAGAGCGTTGTCTCCGCAGGTACAGCATGCCTTAGTCACTGGTGTTGGAGTAGTCCTCTCCTTTCTGTGAAGTTAGGATACACGAAAACCTTTGCTGTTATCGTGCTGAGAGTTTCATTTGCATTATTATCTCAACTGGACGTCTAAAAGGTAAGTTACAGGTAAGTGTCCCCTTTGGCACGTGTGGAAACCACGGCTTAGCGAAGTTGGTTAACAAACCCGCGTCCACACTGCAGCAGGCTTGGGTTCCAGCCAGCCTCTGATTCGGCCGTCCTGAATGGAATCACTGAGCCGCAAAGCTAAGGCTGTACGCAAGATCTAGGGCATTGAGTAACAGTTATGTAAAAAGCTCAGGAGCCGTGCGGGCTCCAAAACAAAATAAAATGTTAGGGAAGAGATTGGAGCTTGCAGTTTGTGATGACTGATTCCCAGGTTGCCCGTTAGTAAAACGATCAATAGTTACCTTTTGGAAAAGCAGATTTGCTTTCTGTTGTAGTAATTCAGTAGGTAGGTAGGGATTGGATGTGATCTCTGTAAGTATAATAAACTGCGTACGCATTCCCTTGCCCAACATCCAGCTCTAGACATTTTCTTTCTTGGCTTCTGTCACCTCATTTCTTACCTTTCTGACTGATCATTCAGGCAACATCAGTGACTGTTCCTTCATTTCCTACTTTCTTAAAATACAGATGTTCCCTTAAAGTTTGTTTTTTTTTTATCCTTTTTTTCTCTTTGTATTCTACTTATTCCTTGTGTCCTGTTTATATTACTTAAGAGTATCGCGTCAATGTGCATCCATTTAGCTATAAATGTCTCTAATTTCTCATTTTTTAAGCCTGAGTAGAACTCCATTTTATAAAAAAAACCACATTTTCTTTATCCATTCTCCAGTTGATGGGCAACTGGGCTGCTTCCAAGTTTTAGCTATTACAAATTGTCCTGCTATGAACATGGGTGCACATATATCACTGTGGTATGATTCTTTTAATTCTTTGGGGAAGATCCCCAGCAGGGGAAGATCCCCAGCAGGGGAATAGCGGGTCAAATGGGACTTCCAGTCCTAGTTCTTGGAGGTATCTCCGTACTGATTTCCACAGTGGTTGCACCAGTCTACACTCCCACCAGCAGTGGAGCAGGGTTCCTCTTTCCCCACAGCCCCTCTAGCATTTGTTATTGGTTGATTTCATGATAACAGCCATTCTTTCTGGGATGAGGTGGAATCTCAGCTTGTTTGCATTTGCATCTCTCGAATGAAATGTTGAACATTTTTTCATATGTTTATTTGCTATTTCTAATTCTTTGAGAAATGTCTGTTCATTTCAGATGCCCATTTTTGGACTGGGTCTTTAAATTGGGGAGGTCTGATCTTTTTAAGTTCTTTATAGATTCTAGATAGTAGAATTTTGTCTGAGGAACAGCAGGTGAAAATTTTTTCCCACATTGTGGATTGTCTCTTCACACTGTTGGTGGTTTCTCTTGCTGTGCAGAAGCTTTTTAATAATAAGAGATCCCACTTGTTGATTGTTTGTGCTAGTTCATGGGCAACTGAGGTTTTGTTCATAAAATCTTTTCCTACACCAATGTCTTCAAGAATTCTACCAACCCTCTGTTCCAGGCGGTTCAGTGTTTCTATTTTAATATTTAGATCTTTCATCCATTTTGATTTTAGATTAGTGCATGGTGATACAGGTTTAGTTTTAATCTTTCACAAGTTGAAACCCATTATTTCCAGCACCATTTATTTAAAGAGGCCATCTTTCTTCCAGTGAGGAAAGGCTCCTTTGTCAAAGATAAGGTGGCTGAGTGTGTCTGGAGTTATTTCTGCATCTTCTAATCTGTTCCACTTGTCCTCAGGTCTCTTTCTTTACCAGTACCACGCTATTTTTATCACAGCAGCTTTGTAGTATAGTTTCAAGTTGGGGGTTGTAATACCCCCTGCCATGTCTCTGTTGCCTAGAATTGCTTTTGCTATTCTAGGTCTCTTCTTGTTCCAAATGAATTTTTGGATTGTTTTCTCACAGTCCATGAAATATGTTTCTGGAATTTCAATTGGGATTGCATTGAATCTATAAAGCAGTTTTGGAAGTATGGCCATTTTCACTATGTTGATTCTTCCTACCCAGGAGCAAGGGATTTCTTTCCATTTTCTGACATTGTCTTCAATCTCTCTTTTCAGAGTGCTATAGAGAAGAGGTCTTTGATTTCTTTTGTTAGGCTGATTCCTATGTATTTCAGTTTTTTGGATGCAAGTGTGAAAGGAATTGTTTGCCCTATTTCTCACTCAGTCTGTTGTTTCTGTAGAGGAAAGCTATTGATTTTTGTGTGTTGACCTTGTATCCAGCTACTTTACTGAATTTGGTTATTAAGTCTAGAAGACTTTTGGTGGAGTTCTTGAGGTCTTCTAAGAGTATCTTTGTCATCTGCAAATAATGACAATTTGACTTCTTCATTTTCTGTCTTTATTCCTTTTATTTCTTTCTCTTGTCTAATTGCTGTGGTTAATGTTTCCAAGACTATATATATTGAACAGGAGTGGTGATACTGGACATCCTTGTCTTGTTCCTGATTTTAGTGTGAAGAATTTCAGGTTTTGACCATTTAGTGTGATATTGGCTGTTGGTTTTTCATAGATGGCTGTTTTCAGATTGAGGTAGAGACTGTCTATTCCAATTTTTTTTAAGGTTTTTATCGTAAATGCATGTTGAATTTTGTCAAATGCTTTTTTCTGCATCTATTGAGATGATCATATGGTTTTTGTCCTTGGCTCTATTAATACAGTGTATTACATTGATTGATTTGTGTATGTTGAACCATCCCTGCATCCCTGAGTTGAATCCCATTTGGTCAGGTCGTATGATCTTCTTGCTGATCTTCTGCCTTCTATTTGCCAGTATCTTAGTAAGGATTTTTGCATCTATGTTCATTAGTGAGATTGGCCTATAGTTCTCTTTTTCGGTTGGGTCTTTCCTGCTTTGGGGATCAAGGTAGTGCTTGCTTCCAGGAATGAATTTGGGAGTACTGCTTCCCTTTCAATTTCATTGAAGAGTTTAAACAGTAGTGGCAGTAGTTCCTCTCTAAATGTCTTGTAGAATTCAGCAGTGAAGCCATCAGGACCAAGGCTTTTCTGGGTTGGTACATTTTTAATTACGTTATCTATTTCATTGATAGATATTGCGTTGTTTAGAATTAGATCTTATTTCAACTTTGGTAATTCATACATATCTAGGAATCTGTCCATTTCTTCTATGTTTTCTATCTTATTGGCGTATAGGTTCTCAAAGTAGGTATTGATGATCCTCTGGGTTTCTGCTGCGTCCGTCGTAATTTCACCCTTTTCATTCCTAATTGCATGGATTTGGGCCTTTTCTTTCCTTTTTTGGTAAGGTTGGCTAAGGGTTTTTCAATTTTGTTTCGAAGAACCAACTCTTGGCTTCATTGGTTTTTTGTATCATTCTCTTAGTCTCCTTTGCATTGATTTCTGCTCTGATCTTTATAATTTCCTCCCTTGTATGAGCTTTGGGTTTGTCCTGCTCTTCTTCTTCTAGAAACTTGAGGTTCAGCATCAGGTCGTTTAATTGGGGTTGCTCTGTTTTCCTAATATGAGTATTCACTGCTATGAATTTCCCTCATAAGACTGCTTTCATTGTGTTCCATAGATTCCGATATGTTGTATTGTCATTGTCATTTAATTGAAGGAACTGTCTGATTTCTTCTTTAATTTCCTCTGTGACCCATTGGTCATTCAGAAGTGTGTTGTTCAATTTCCATGTGTTTATGAATTTTTTGTGGTTTCTTTTGCTATTGATCTCCAATTTCATTGCACTATGAGCTGATAATATACAGGGGATAACTTCAATTCCTTTGTACCTACTTAAACATATTCTATGAGTGAGTATGTGGTATAGTTTGGAAAATGACCCATGTGCAGTTGAAAAGAATGTGTATTCTGATTTTCTGGAGTGGAATACTCTGTAAAAATCTGTTAAGTTCATTTGTTCTAGAGTTTGATTGAGTTCTAATATTTTGTTGCTTATTTTTTGTCTAGTTGATCTATTTGTGACGATTGAGTATTGAGGTCCCCCACTACTACTGTATTAGTGCTTATTTGATTTTTCATGTCCATTAGTATTTGTTTTATATAGTTGGGCACACTAGTGTTTGGTGCATATATGTTTATAATTGTCATCTCTTCCTCTTGGATTGTTCCCTTTACAAGGATGTAGTGTCCTTTATCTCTCTTAATCAGTGTTGGTTTGAAATCCACTTGATCTGCAAAGAGGATAGCTACTTCTGCTTTTTGGGGGGTTCCTGTCTCATGGAGTATTGTTTTCTATCCTTTAATTTTCAGTCTATGAGTTTCTTTTTGAATTAAATGTGTTTCTTGTATCCAGCATACTGTTGGATCTTCTTGACCCATCCTGCCAGTCTATTTCTTTTGATTGGTGAATTGAGACCATTAACATTGATGGTTATAACTGATATGTATTGACTTATCCTTGTCATGACTTTTTCTTTTTGTTGGATTCTCCCCCTTTGCATTTAATTTCTTGTCATTCCCAATGGATTCATTCTGCTGGGCTTCCTGGAATTGTGATCCTCATTGTCTTTTCCTAGGATATTGTCTAAAAGTTTTTGAAGTGCTGGTTTGGTATTCATGAAGTTCCTCAGGTGCTTTTTTTCATGAAAGTGTCTTATTTCTCTATCAGTTTTGAAAGATAGTTTTGCAGGGTACATCAATCTGGGTTGGAGGCTGTTTTCCTTTAGGCCTTGAAATACGTCACTCCAAGCCTTTCTTGCCTTGAGAGTTTGCATTGAGAAGTCTGCTGTGATTCTGATAGGCTCTCCTTTGTATGTGATTTATTTCTTTTCTCTAAAATTCTAATGGCTTGTAGAATTTTGTTCTTATTTTGGGTATCTGGAATCTTAACTATTGTATGCCTATGTGCAGATTTTTTTTGATCAAGGCTAGTTGGAGTCTTATGTGCCTCACTTATCTGTATGTCAAGTTCTTTTCCCCTGCTTGGGAAGATTTCTGCCATCACTTCTGTGAACAGTTTTTTATGTCATCTGCACTCTCTCCTGTTTCTTCTTTGACTCCCATCAGTCTTATGTTATTCTTCTTTGCATCATCTAGTAGCTGCTGAGTTGATTTCTGTGGTCCCTTGCTATTTTAAAGCAATTTTTCTTTTCCTGGTCACTAATTGCAATCTTATCTTGTATATCTGAAATTCTGTCCTCACATTGGCTCATTCTGCTGCGTAAACTTTCAGTGGAGTTTTTAATCTCCTGGAAATCTGTTTGCATCTGTTTTATAGATTCTGTTTGTTTTCTATGTTGGGATTCCATCATGTTCCTCAGCTCCTGTAATTCATCTGTGTCCTCTCTAGATTTAATAATCATGTCTTGCACTATGGGCACAATCTCTGATGTTATGTGAGAAATTATTTTTGATTTCATTTTTTCCAGATCTTCTTTCATTGCCAGTTCAGGGAGTCCAGGGGGTTGAGTATCAGATTGTTCTATCTCGTTTCCCTTTGGGGTTGCTTTAGGTGATCTGGAAGTCTGGTTTTGAGACTTGTTTACGTGTCTTCTCATTTCAACAGGGGGTAGGGGGAGTGTGCTGCTGGCGCTTCCATGGCTCACCTTCTTGGCCCTGGTACTGTGGCCTGGAAGGTTCACCTCCTCTGCACTGGGGGCAGCTCTGCTCCTAGGCCCTGTGGTGGCAGTCCAGTGGCCCAGAATGTTCTCCTCATCTGCTATGGGGACAGCTATGCTCCTCAGCGCTGGGGGTGGTGGTAGGACAGCCCAGAATGTTCACCTCCTCTGCGCTGGCAGCCCCTCTGCTCCTCGGCACTGGGGGCAATTTTATGGCAGCCTGGAAGCTAGAAATTTCTTTATATCTACCTCAAGGATGTCTCAAATGTATAGTGATTGAAATTAATATGCCAGAGTCATCTTCAGCTTCTCCACAACCTTCATAGTTGGTGTCCAGTTAGTTGCCAGATTACATAGATTCTACCCCTAACTGTCTTTCAGATCACTAACTTTGTACTCCTACTTGTGCTTAGTTGAGCTTAACTACCCCTTTTGTGAACGACTGCAATCCTTCAATGTGATTTCCAGGCCTCCTTACTCTCTTAAACATTACTACCAGAGTGGCATTCAAGGACACCTGCCAACTCTGAGCACTTTGTCTCTCCCTTCTGTAGTGCCCTGCCTCAAATCCTGTGTAATAACTGCCCTGTGAGATGTCAAAAGAGGGCCAGTGGCTATTTTATTAATAGACAAAGAATGTAGAAAGGACAAGAATTTATTTAGATCTAGGTAAACTGTACAGAGGGACAGCAGGTGAGTTCTCAAAAAAGGAAATCACAGAATGAGAGATTGGGATTTTTTTTTTTAATAAGAGTTTATCCAAAAAATGTCTTTTCTGGATCATCCAGCACCCACCAGATCTTTAGGAGCACTTGCATTGTGTTCAAAATTACATGTTTACAATTGCAGTTTTGACAAGATCATTTTCTCTGGCTTTCAGAGGTTATTTAACTTTAGATAAGGAGGTAATAGGGAGTTCTGGCAAGATGAATCAGGACTCACTTGGAGGAATGGATGGGGCTTACATCAAAAGATTTGTTGCTACCCGAGTTTGATCCCCAGTACCAAAAAAAAAAAAAAGATTTGTTGCTGTCTTATTGCCTACCAGAGTGGGCTGTCGTTTTTTTTTTGTTACCAGGGATCAAACTTGGGTCCTTGTGCTTGCAAGGCAGGCAGCAGAACCACTGAGCTAAATCCCCAGCCCCAGAGTGGGCTGTCTTTAACCAAAGCTTCTTTCTTAAGGGTTTTTAACCTTTTATTCTATGGGTAGCCACTACAATAAATAATCATCCAGTATGTTTTCTGTACCTTTGTTCATACTGTCCCATCTGCCACCCTATCACCTTTGTCTGTAAAACAGCCACAGTCCATTAAGGCTTGACTCAGATTCCATCTCTGCAAACCCATCTCTTCAGAAGCAGCGTGTGCATCTCCTGCTATAGATGTTCAGTAAATATTGAGTATACTTTTTTTAGCTTTTTCATCTATAAAATGGAAATAAGGTAGTCATTCTATGTATTTACATGGAAGCTATAAAAACACATGAGGGGGCCGGGGATTTAGCTCCGTGGTTCTGGCACCTGCCTCACAAGCACAAGGTCCCAAGTTCGATCCCCAGTACAAAAAAAAACCCACATGAGGTCATTTCTGAACAGTGTTTAATGTCGTCCTTTGTACAGACTTGAAATCCTGCATTAGTTCAATCTGGATCCTCTTTGGCAGCCTTAATGATGAAGTTAGCCAAATAAAGACTTGTGAGTTGATGTTTGCTCTGGCATAGGGAATATAACCTAACAGTCAACACTAGTCATCCACTATATAAAAACTAAAAACAAAGAAAGTGAGTAACTTTCAGTTACATTGAAATGTAGTCAACTCAGTTATTTGGAGTGGGTTGTCAGTGTTCTTTACCTGTCTGAAGTTTCAAGCCTTCATAAGAAGTCCAGATTCACTATTAATTATCATTAAGATACAATGTACTAAAAAAGGAGGAATTACCAGCTTTTAATGTTTAACATTGTCTGCATCTTTGTTTAAGCAAACATTGCATTTTTAGGTGTATAATGAGAAGCCAAAACTTTTTTTTTTTTTTTTTGGTACCGGGGATCAAACTCAGATCCTTGCGCTTGTGAGGCAGGCGCTGGAACCACTGAACTAAATCCCCAGCCCCCAAAACTTATTTTTTATTAACTTGCTAAATAGTAAGCATCTGTTTCTCTCTACTGAAGTTCAGTTTCTAGCCAACAACTGTGTCCACTTTTTACTGACCTCTATAATAATATCGAGTAGAAAAGCTGATGTGGCCTAAAAAGTTTGAAATTTATTAAAGGTGGATACCTATGGAAGTGAAAGACAGATATATTTACAAAATACATTTTGAACAAGATCTCCTTTTAGCTCCTTAGTGCCATATAAATTCTTACCTAACTGACATTTTATGGACATGGGGAAAATTTACATTCATTATTTTTAAAATGTATACACTAGTGATAAAAGAGGATGTGGGAGTTAAGGGAGAGAGTGTGGTGTTGTACAGGAGTCAAACACTGGAGGAAAGCAATTGAGAATGACAGATGAGGACTGATAAGAATTTGGATCTGATTTTAGATGTGTAAAGCCCATTGAAGATGAAATAAGAGCCATTGATAAAGTCCTTTAACAGAGTGAGTTTGTTTACACAGATTTGTGGCTCATGTATATGTGAACGTTCACTTTCCTGCCTGGATGTGCAGAAGTTAGGGAGGGACAGGAGTCATGGCTAAATAACATAAGGAAGAGACTGCACCTTAATGTTAGGATTTAGAAGGAGTTATTGGATCTGAGACCAGCAGAGCAAGACTGGCCACAGTTGCACCTAAATGACTTTTTTTTTTTTCCCCAAAAAACATTTATTAGTATATTTTAGATATACACAATAATAACATTCATCATGGGGAATTTGTACCTGTACATGATATATCTTATGTCCCCCCCCACACCTCTTAATACCACAAATCTAATCACTCCTAAAATTCTAGCATGGAATTTTGTAGTAGTGATTTTGTCATTGTTCCAGTTGCTTTTTTCAATAGTTGGTAGTATCTGGAATTTACAGAATACCTGTCTTCTTGAGAACTCAGTCTTGCAAACATTAAATCAAGACAGTAATTATTCTATATTCACAACTAGGAACTGAAAGGGGGTATTTCATGAAAAAAAGTACTCTGAATATTGTGGTCTGACTCCCTTTGTGGCTAACTTACACAAATTCTAAGAAAAGAATGAGGACTTCGGATGATATACTACCCCCCAAAGATGTTCCTAGGGCTTTTTCCACTGTTCAGTCATGATTTGAGATCTTCAGAATCACTTCAACCTCAATTTTATCATCTTATTTCTCTCACTGACACCAGCACCAGCTCAAGGGAGAAATCCTCCATTATGCAGTTAAGCTCACTTGTGTAGCTGGCTCTCTCATCTAGTCTCCATTTTCAGTTTATTTTGTGTATCAGACGTAAAGCTAAGTCTTCATGGCTCTTCCTCTGGCTCCTCTCTTAAATCTTCATTTTACATCACCAGTGTAGTTCCCACTTACCAGTTGCAGTGTGACCACAAGGTTTTAAATCAGCATTTTTCTGTAACATCCTACACAGGTATAATACAGGCCAAGAACAGTGGCTCTGAGCCAACTCTGCCTCCTAAAAGCTATATGCACTTAAGCTAATTACTAAATATCTTTGTGCCTCAATCTCTTTGTACAATGAGACCCCTGCTTCATAGCATTTTTAGGGAGATTAAATAGTTTAAGCCGAGTGTGGCAGCTCACACCTGTAATCCCAGCACTCAGGAGGCTGAGACAAGAGGATCACTGCAAGTTTGAGGCCAGCCTGGGCTACATAGTGAGTTCAGGGCCAGCCTGAACTACAAAGTGAGACCCTGTCTCAAAAAACCAATATACAAAAACAAAAAGAAACATTCTTATCAAAAATTAAGTGGTTTAACTATTATTATTATATCTTCTACAAGTGTCATGAATGTCATGAGATGATGTGTATTAGATATTTAGAACATTTTGAAATAGCTCAGTAAATAGTAACTATTGGTATAGTTGTTTTGGCTTAGAAAGGAAAAGTTGCCACTGTTGACAGTAGGAGTTAAGGGTAGGTACAGCTGCTCAACATGCATATCCCTGGTTTAATCTCAGCCCCAAATCTTGTCTACTTTCTTGGTTTGCTGACTTCACACTGCCACTGCAGGCTTCCTGTACAAATAACATGGCCCTCCTGAATGCCTCCAGAGATCATTAAACTCTCACAGTTTCTACAAAGACCTTAAATGAGATACAGAGTCTCGTCCCTGTCTTGGAGTAAATATGTATACACACATATGATACTTTTCTCCCCTTTTAAAAAGTGGCCTGCCTCATCTGTAAGGCATTCGAAGTTGTAGAGGTTATGGAATACAGTTGCAAGATAATCAGGTCATCCTTTTGTTTGTACAGAAGTATATCCTAATCCCCAACCTCCATTGGATTTGAAAAAATAGTTGTATGAGTTATCTAGTTATTTGTGAAATTAAGGTTCAAAGTGAAAGGTGCCTAGCGGATCATGTCAAAAAGCATTAAACAGAGCAACCCTTAGCATTGTATGCCTAAGAATTAAAAATAAGCTATTTATATAATAATCCCAATATCTCATTTCTTTTTGTCCAAATTCAACATTATTACTTCCTAGAAACTTCCTTTGTATATGTATCTACATACTTCGTGTGTGTGTGTGTGTGCGTGCGTGCATGTGTGTGTGCGTGCGTGCATGTGTGTGTGCGTGTGTGGTTGCTTGTGTGTACTGGTATGTAATACTGCTTTTCAGGCTTCCTTCCTCTTATGTCATATGTATCAGACAGAAGGATCTAAACTTGTCAAGCCTCATCATTTGTTAATCAGAGAAGTGTACTTTCCACTGAAATAAATGTTCAGTCATTAAATATTTCCAAACTCCTCTGGCTTTTAAAGTTGTATAGTATTTTCTGTTTTTTCTCTAAATATATTGAAAAGTTTAAAGTTTTTTGTTTTTTATAAACAAGGCTTTTAGTATTTTAGGTGATAAGCCAGTGTTAGGGAAGATTTGTCATGGTTTAAAAAATAACATAAGCATTTCTTACCTTTTTTTTTTGCAGATTAATCTCTTTGTGATATTTTAAAATCAAGGCAGAACCTCCAATTACAAGATTGTACTTAAAACTTTTGAGAGATGTAGTTTTGAATACCACTACCCTCTTGAAGTTCAACCTATTTTTCTTGGGATCAGCCAGTGAGGTAAGTGTGGTCACTTTGGACATGAAAATATACTATTGCTAATCCACTTTTAAAGATTAATAGACTTTATTTTTATTTATAGAACTAACTCTAAACCGTATATTTTCAGTGTCTTCCCAACTCTTCTCTTGGAGATTACATCCAATTTTAACATCCTGTTTGGGTTATGAGGATTCCCTGCCCTAGTGTCTATTGATTTTTTCCTGATTTTTTTTCTCCATGTCACGTCACATCATTTCCCTCTATTGGGCTTGTGTGAGCCTACTTTGTGTCTACTGCTGAGCATTAAACTTTGAGTAAGATGACTTATGTCCTAGCCCTAGACCTGCCATTTGGCATTCTATGCAAGTTAGTTTCTCTAAGATCCAGTTTTTGGTTTGCTTTGGTTTGATTTTTCTCAATTTATGTGGCATACTCCTATAATCCCAGCACTCTGTGAGGCTGAGGTAAAATTGAAATTTCAAGCCCAGTATAGGCAACTTAGTGATTTAGTGAGGCCCTGTCTCAAAATATAAAAAGGCTGGAGATGTAGCTCAGGACAAAAGCCTTGAGTTCAATCTTCAGTATAATCAATGGGAAAAAAAATTCTCTCTGCTTCCCTACTTCCATGATGTGAGAAGTTCTCCACCATGCCCCTGTGCCATGCCATACTGCCTTGAAGGCAGCCAACTGTGGACTGAAAACCTCTGCAAACTATCCTAAACTGGACACTAATGGACACAGACAAAAAAAGCCCCAAATAAAACCATTCTTGTCTAGTAAAAGGACCTAGAAAAGAGCAGCCATGCCAGAGAGAAAAATGTAATACAGTAACCACTCCATTCCTCCAAAACACACACACACGGCTCCACACCCCCACTGCTCCAATGGACCTCCACCTTTGCCAGACTTCAGGAAGCCATCCCTCCCTAGCCTCTATACCTGGGAGATGTAGAAGGAAGAATGGAGACCCAAGGTTTTCATCCCTATTGGTGGTAGTAAGCACCCTTCCCAAAGGTGTTAGCTGAGACCAATCTGGAACCTAGAGCCCCAACTCCACTGGTGGTAAAGAGGCATTGTCTTCTTCTTTCCTGGGGCGTATGAGATGAGGCTTAATGGAGTGAAGAATTTGATGACCCCTTGTTTCCCCTTCATTGGCCAGGGTGGATCCAGCAGAGACCAATGGAGAGCTTACTCATCTGCCCCTACCCAGGTGTACTAAGATTCTCCTTCTTCCCCCGGTGTCTATAAAGGGTGAGCAGAGAAACAAGACTTCCACCCCACCTGCCAGTCATGAAGTGGTAACCCTTTCATCCACTGGATTAGTGTCAGAGGAGGCTGCTAAATCACAAGATTTAAACAAGCCCCTGAGACTTATACAAAATATCTGTGTTCCAGTTGAAAATCATTTGGCATACCAAGAACCAGGAAGGCGTCAAACTAAGTGGAATAATGAGCAAATGCCAATACTGAGAAGATATGGAATTATCTGACAAGAATTTTAAAGCAGTCATCATAAAAATTTTTCAAGAAATTACAAATACTCTTGAAACAAGTGAAAAAAGTGAAGTCTTGTTGAGGAAATAGGAAATCTTGAAATACAGTAGACCTTTGACTTATGAACTCAATTCCTTCCTGAGAGGTGGTTGTAACTCAAGTTGGTCAATTGCCTTCAAAGTCTCTCTCCTGTATAATTTTAGGCCACACTTTCTTCCAGGCAGATATCAAATGTCCTTAGAGAGATACTGGCTCAGGATTTCTCAACCTCACACAGGAAAGGATGTTGTAATGTTCCTCCCAGAACTCTTTAAGGGTTAAATCTGTATCTCAGACCATCTGGTGGCCAGCATTCAGGTCGTAATTCAAGACTTTGGTCATAAGTTAAAACCTAAATTCCATTTGTAACCCAAGTTCATATGTCAGACCAGCCATAACTCCAGGGTCCACTGTGAATAAATATAACCAAATTTTAGATCTAAAAAATACAATAATAAAAATTGAAATGCTTGATGAATAGGTGCATAGTTAGTAATGGAAAGAATCAGTGAGTTTGCAGACATGACAATAAAAACTATCCAATCTCAACAACGGGAAGGAAATAGCTCAGAAAAGATAGATGAACAGGGCTGGGCATGGTAATCCATGCCTGTGGTCCCAGATACTCAAGAGTCCAAGGCAGGAGATTGACAGTTTGGGGCCAGCCTGGGCAACTTAGTGAGACCTTGTCTTAAAAAAAAAAAAAAGTGCTCTCTTCGGCAGCATATATACTAAAAATAAATAAAAATAAAAATTAATAGAGCTGTAGAGACTGGTGGGAACTTTTTTTATTTTTGGTACCAGGGATCAAACTCGGGTCCTTGCACTTGCAAGGCAGGCAGCAGAACCACTGAGCTAAATCCCCGGCCCTATTTTTTTTAATTAAAATTTGTGTCATCAGAGTTCCAGAAGCAGAAAGAAGGGTGAGCTGAAAAGTATTTAAAGAAATAATGACTAAAATTTTCCAAAAACTGGCAAAAACCATACATTTAGAGATGGAAAAAGTGTAGCAAACCTCAAATAGGATAAACCCAAAAAACTTCATGTTAAGACAAACCATGGTAGGGCCGGGGATTTAGCTCAGTGGTTTCGCTGCCTGCTACACAAGCGCAAAGACCCGAATTCAGTCCCCGGTACCCCCCCCCCCCCAAAAAAAGACAAACTATGGTCAAATTTCTGAAAAATAAAGTCTTAAAAGAAGCTAGTCAAAAAATTAATTAATTAATTAATTAATTAATTAAACAGATAAAAGAAGCTAGTCAGAAATGACAGTTTACCTACAGGGAAAGACAGTCCCAATGACAGTGTCTTTCTGAAACCATGAAGTCCAGAAGAAAGTGACAAAACATGTTTCAAGTGCTGAAAAGTCTACATCCAACAAAAATGTCTTGTATGAATGAAGAAGTTAAGGCACTTAAAAGCTGCTTTTTTTTCCATTAATTTTATTGGTACATTTTAGGTATACAATACAGTTACATTCATCATTGGGATCTTGTACCTTTACGTGATATATCTTGGTTCTTATTTTAAAAGCCCCTTTTGCTGAAAGCACTGATTCCATTTGGGCCTGCAGATGTAACTACAAACAAGGTAAGTTTGGCATTTCTGCATTCCTATTATTTCCTGACTCCTTTCTACCTTAAACTTGGGGTCAGATCCCTGCCTAACTCCACACTTAGACATGATAATCATTTAAGGAGTGTTAAACTGATAATACAAGTTTGACTAGCCCTAACTTTATCCAGTCTTTCTGCTGTCCTTCAACACTGAAGGCATCAAGATAAAAGTAAGATTATTTTCAAGATTTACAAGGCTGGGCTGGGAATTTAGCTCAGTGGTTCTGCTGCCTGCCTCACAAGTGCAAGGTCCCAAGTTTGATCCCAGTACCAAAAAAAAAAAAAATTTACAGGTACATCATAATCAACAGATTATCACCCACCAGCTTTTACTTTTGTGTATGTGCAAGGGATTTGTTTGTTTGGGTTTTTTTGGTGGTGTGGGGGGTTGATCCCAGGGCCTTTACACTGAGCTACATCCTCATCCCTTTTTATTTTTAATTTTGAGACAGTCTTGCTAAATCGCTAAGTTGCCCAGGGTGGGCTTGAATTTGCAGTCCTCCTGCCTCAGCCTCTGAGTGCCGGGATTACAGGCATATACCACCATGCCCAGCAACCACTAGCTTTTACAGCATCCTGTTTCAGACCACTAGAGTGGCACCTAAAAGTCTCCAGTCACTGCCCTAAACCTGAAGGAGGACCCAGTCACTGACCCACCTAACTCCTGTTTTTCCCCCCTTGCCTGTTTTCTCTGAGTCATTTCTTCTCCCAGCTTATCTCAGGCTCTAGGAACTACAAGCCTTGCAGGCAGTCATCTTCCCCGACACTAACATGATCCTGTAGAAACAGACTTGAGATAGTGATCAACTAAACCCCAGTTTGACTAAGAGTGCCTGACTCTGCATACTTTGCCCTGTACTGTAGTTCTTCCACTGTGTAATCCTGGAGCTGCTGTCAATGCCTTGAATGCAGGTTTCTTAGGTCAGTAGACCTACTAGAATTTGGTATGACTACATCAAAAATAAATTCTTTTCAGTTTTACTTACATACATGCACATGTACATACACACACAGAAAAGAAGAGAGGTTCCACGTGTGGTTTAAAAGGGGAAATAACTGTTAGTATAATCATGTTTATTTTTAGTAAATAGTTACAGGCAGTGGGTGAAAAATTATCCCTAACCACTTCATAACAAGTTAAACCAATCTCGAGCTAATTTTTGTCTCATATTTATTAAACATTTGTTAGCAAGCACAGACAAGGTACTGCATTCCATCTATTCTGAATTTTATTAAATCCTAACTCTGCCCTTTCAGATTCTGCAACCCATGACCTTGCATGAAAGATTCACTGGAGCAGATAGAACAATATTTCAGAGCCATAATTCTGTCACCCTTATAGTAGGCATCAGGCAACTGGAAGTCCTCCAACCATATACCATCCTAATAGTCCAACTCTTTGCTACTTGTTCATGCAAGGATGGGAGAGTCTTTTAAATATTTTAGCCAGTCCACATATCTTGGGAATCAGTAATACTATCAGTGAGAACCCAGTGTTTGCATCCTGAAGGCGATTTTTGGATTCTGGAAGTTGCAGGGCCTAAGAGGGTATCAGAATATATACAATAATGTTGCCTCAAAAGAGAGTTGAGAATTCCCATGCACAAAGTAGAACTTCACAAGTTAGGAATACTTTTCAAACCAATCTCTCAGCCTGGAAAGTAAAACAGAAACCAAGTGACTCAAAGACCATCTTGAAACAAAATCCAGCAGCAGCTCATGAACAAATGGATGATCAAGCTGAAGACACTCTCCAAATAGCAATGGGATACTTTGAGAAAGATTCCATTAAAACTTCATGCAATAAAGATAAAATTTTGGAAAAACACTTGAAAACTGTGGAAAGTGTGGCTTGGAAAAATGGGTTAGCTCCAGAAGCAATAGGCATTTTATTGAATGTGGCACTCAATGGCAAATTTGGAAATGCTGTAAACACACGGATATTGAAGTGTATGGTTCCAACAACTTTAATATCAGAAGATTCTGTGGTTAAAGCAGTATCCTGGCTTTGTGTTGGCAAGTGTTCTCGTAGCACCAAGGTACTTTTTTATCGTTGGTTGGTTGCAATGTTTGACTTCATTGATCATAAAGAACAAATTAACCTGCTTTATGGCTTCTTTTTAGCTTCATTGCAAGATGATGTACTGTGTCCTTATGTCTGCCACTTGCTATATTTACTCACCAAAAAAGAAAATGTTAAACCATTTCGTGTGAGAAAACTGCTTGATCTTCAAGCCAAAATGGGAATGCAACCACATCTCCAGTCTTTGTTATCACTGTATAAGTTCTTTGTTCCTACTTTGATTTCTGTATCTTTGCCTATAAGGAAGAAGATCTACTTTAAGAACTCAGGGGATCTGTGGGATTCAGCTGTGCTTGCTGTGAGACTTAGAAACAAGGGACTTTTTTCAGAACCTCTAAAACTGACATTGAGTCCAACTAATTGCCATCCTTTAAAAAGAAAATGGAATTCTCATTCAGTTATACCGGTGCTAAATTCTAGTAGCTGCACTAAAGGATGTGCAAAAAAGGAGATGAGTCTTTCCGAGTGTCTCAGTTGTGATAAATCACTTCCACTAGAAAGGCTTCAGAGCTTCCCTCTACTCTTAGAAAACATTCATTGCTTAGAGCTGCCCTCTCAGATGGGCTCAGTGCTAAACAGCGCTCTGCTACTTCACTATATTAATTGTGTCAGAGATGAGTCACTCTTACTGAGGCTTTACCACTGGTTGAGTCAGACATTACAAAAAGAATGTATTTGGTATAAAGTGAATAGTTATGAACACAGAAAAGAGTTTACCAACTTGCTGGACACCATCATCAGGGCAGAGTGCTTCTTACAAGAGGGGTTTTATTCCTGTGAAGCTTTCCTGTATAAGAGCACTCCTCTCTGGGATGGCCTGTGTTGTCAGTCACAGTTCCTTCAGCTTGTGAGCTGGATTCCTTTTAGTAGCTTCTCTGAGGTGAAGCCACTACTTTTTGACCATCTGGCACAGCTCTTCTTGACATCAACCATTTATTTCAAATGTAGTGTTCTTCAGAGTCTGAAAGAGTTACTACAGAATTGGCTGTTGTGGCTTTCTGTGGACAGCCACATGAAGCCTATGATGGGCAGTCCTCTAGAGACAACTTTGGATGAATCCATGAACTCGGTGTCTAAACTGATTCACTATGTAGGAAGGCTGTCTACCACTGCAATGCGCTTGGAGAGCAACAGTACTTTCCTTCTGTACTTTATTTTGGATTTCTATGAGAAGGTATGTGACATATATGTAAATCATGACCTTCCATTAGTGATGTTGTTTCCTCCCAGGATCTTCTATTCTTCACTTCTCAGCCTGGATACCAGTATCTTGAACCAGCTTTCTTATATTATGCATAGGTATCATAAAAATTTTATTGCTGCAAAGAAGAATGAGTTGGTACAAAAGACAAAATCAGAGTTCAGTTTCAGCACCAAGACTTGTCAAGAGTTTAATCACTGTTTGACAACTATGATTGGTTGCTTGTGGATATCCAAACCTTTTGAGAAAGGAATATATATTGACCCCAAAATCCTAGAAAAAACTGGAGTAGCAGAGTATAAAAACAGCTTAAATTTAGCCCATCACCCTTCTCTGTTGAGCTATGCTGCTTTCTTTTTGCTACAGGAAAGCCCAGAAGAAAAGACAGTAAACATGAGCTCTATTTGGGGGAAGAAATGGAATTGGTATTTGGACTATTTATTTTCAGAGGGATTCCAGGGCTTGAAATTTTTCATAAGAAATA